>NW_027466959.1:135000-522500 GCF_046128005.1 Genypterus blacodes
TTACCTTTATCATCTAAATGACTGAGAGAAGACGTGAATGTGGAAACAGCTCGTGTGGATGTGTGTCGTCATGCAGCAGGAGATCAATCAGCAGGGGGAAATCAGAGTCGCACTTTTTAAGCTGGGAAAAAATATTTACTCCATCTTTTTCTTTTATAACAACCTCAACAGCAAAGAGGCAAATAAGAGCGCTGATGTTCATGAATAAGAACACGTTACCTCAAGACAAACTTCTCCTTAGTTACTAAGGATCGTTTTGTTGATAGCTGCAGTGGAGGAAAAACAGAAACTCCCCCAGGACTGGGATTTAATTTCTAACTTTGTTTAAGAAAAAAATGTTATGAATGTGCTAAGGTAATGCAATTTCAGGAGGCATATTTCTGTAGTATAAAAATCTAATTTCCAGAGGTACTTCTGTGCTCCTTTATTGCGTGGAGATCAATAAAGGTGCCAGTGCAGCTCCAGTGGTGCGAGGGGCAGCTGCTGTTTACTGGAACACGATGGGAACTATTCACAAATATTAGGAATGAACAGCGTTTATGTCATGAATATAGAGCAGGCCTTCAGGCTCGGCGTTTAATAATAGAGAAAGTAGGTGTGAGGGACCTTGAAAAAGCAGTTTGGTGTTAGCGAGCCCACAAAACATCATTTTTACCTCCCGGCGCCTCCTTCAAGAAGGTGACCCTCCCACCCACAGCCATCCAGCCAGGACACTACACCATAAAGATGATGATCTTTATACGCTTATGTCCGATCAGGATTAAGAAGACGTCTCTCTCTCTCTGGGTGTGAATTTCATTTTATGGACAGGGAGACGATTCTCACACATTCTTTTATCACGCAGGGCCATTACTCTGCTGGAATGACTGACTTATAACTCAGCAAATATCCTTTATTATTAAACAGGCAACAGCTCAGTGCCTGCCTATGAGAAAATACATGTTTATTCATTTTAGCATAGAGGAATATACCTAAGTCGCTCTCATGAATAATGGAAAAGACCAGAATACACTTTTGTTGCATTTCCACTCAATTGAATTGGAGCTTGCAGAGTTAACTTTGTATTGTTTGTCTTTATCATCGTCGTCCCCAAAAAAAACAATAACAAACTTTACAGATTTCTGTGTAAAAGTATAAAAACTGATTTTGCTGTGGGATTTGCATAATGCATTTGACACCTTGAGGCTTTTTCTTTCTTCCTCCCTCCTACCTGAAACACTGATCAACCTATAAGACACCCCAGTCCTACCCTAGCCTGTATTAAATCAAGCACTACTTAACCCAATCAGTGCTTTTCCGTGTATTGCTAGTAGCGGAGACAGCGGAAGTGATGTGCGAGCGCTGCGTCCCCCGTGAGAGTCCGCACCCATGATATGCTAATGCGCTCTCTCTCCGCACGTCTGTCAAACGCTGCACCGCTGTACCGTCGCCCAGGAAACTAATCTGAGTTTTATTGGCCTGCCAGAGGAAATTTATACATTACTATTAGATTACTGAGGCTGGCAGCTGTACAGTGAACAGAACTAATGTACTCTGTCACAGATTGTGTGCATAATGAACTTGGGAAGGAAAGTAGCCAAGCCGACTGAATAAAAGCATGCAGTTGTAATAAAACCATCAGAGACCTGCTACAAGTCAACAAGCGGAGGAAACAGCATC
Source organism: Genypterus blacodes (assembly GCF_046128005.1). NCBI lineage: Eukaryota > Metazoa > Chordata > Actinopteri > Ophidiiformes > Ophidiidae > Genypterus > Genypterus blacodes. The sequence continues at coordinate 136,660 of NW_027466959.1, forward strand.
TGGCTTGGTGGAGCCACTGGAGCAAAGACTCGTTTGTGCAGTGCTTCCTGTGTTACACTCCAGATTCAGCCTAAGAACTGGAACGCTTCCATTTGGACCGTTTGCTGTGTGTGTGTGTGTGATTGACAATATGCATCAACACAAACATTAAGAAATTAAATACCTGGGAGACATCATCCCTCAGGAGGCAGTGATGTGTGTGAGGTTGAACTCAGGGTGTTGACGTTTCCTACACACAACGATGGTAAGAAAGAAGAAGAAGAAGTAGAAGAGAAACACACAGAATGCACTTCCTTCTGTGAGGGCAAAGGGTGTGGAGCATTATCATAGATAGGGACGCGGGCCAAGTGCCCAGAGATGTAGTCAGCATGTTGTATCAGCCAGACTGTTCAATGAATCACACACACACACACACACACACTGTGCAGCCGCTTAGGTGATAAATACACAAGCATGAGGTCTAACATACAAGATAGGACTCATTGTTGCCGGGGCCTGGCCTGTATTTCACAGCCCGGGCAGCCGTGATGATGGATGGCCCCGCCGCTCGGTAATATTTCTTCCACAATCTTGGTTCAGACATTATGTTGTGTGTGCAGAGAGAAGACTCCGGCGAGGAGGCAAAGCAAAGGTGGGACGAGGAGGAACCCGGCGACGCCAGGGGAAGGAGTGTGAAGCAAAGCCCGTGATTAGCTGCAAGAGGAATTAGATTATTCATGAATCACTAGGGTGGAATGTAAAACTGTTCTGCTTGGTTTAGGACAGAATAACAAAATCAAGAAGGTTGTTTTCAGACGTTTTGCTGCCAAATGCATTATATTCTCTCTGACAGCCAGCTGGAGAATAACAGTGGATACCCAGTTGGTAAAGACCTGTTGTTTGTGTGTGTGTGTGTGTGTGTGTGTGTGTGTGTGTGCGTGTGTGTGTGTGTGTGTGTGTGCGTGTACTTGACTTTTTGGATGCGTGATGTTTACAGACGATTCTTTCAGCAAACAGTTTGAGATTTGTTGTTTCCTGGCAACTAGTACCCATGAAACAAATGCTGTCTTTCATAAACACACAATATTAACATTATGAGATATCAAGAGAATAAAATATAATTGAGATTTTTGTCAAATCAGTAACCATGGCAACCCAAAACAAACACGGCAGGCCAGTCATCCCACATACAGCAGGAGGATCTGGGACATTTAGAAATATTCCAGGATTATTCAAAGCTGGCGACACTCACACACACACACACACACACACACACACCAACAAACACAGATCCTCCATCTACATTTAATTGTTTCATGCATCTTGAACCTGGATTGTGAATGATCACATTTGAGCCCCATGTGTCTTCTGTGTCGTCTCAGTCATGGCATGTATCTTCAGAATCAGGATTATAACTCTAGGATGAGGAAAGGTCACTGAAGTAAATGGACCACTGGGATCGTGACGTCATGTAATTGGTGGGTTTTTGATTTTATCATCTCGAGATCTCACATTGCGCTTCAACTTCCCAGACTAAATGAAGAAGAGACCCTGTCAGACCCTGATCATGTCAGAGGGAGTCGACACAACTGGAATTTAACTCGACGGTTCTCTGAAAGTGAATCAATCTGCAGAGGCTCAACAGCCCTCAGATTGAGCTTTTTTTGCCTAAATTAAGCCAGACTTTTACCAATAACTTAAAATATGATGTGTAAAAACATTTTTTCATACAAACAAAAGGTCCAAATATTCACAAATGTCATATCATGCAATGTTTATAAAAGATGGACAAACTGGACGAGGATCTGCCTCAACATCCAATCAGATCTCCCTCAACACAAGTCTCTCTGATCCAAACCTAACCATCCAAGTCCATCACATTTTGAGTGATTACATTCCAACACTGAACACTGAGTTGATTCAGACCTTTATAACCTTTCAATTTCATACATGCTGAAGTTTGGAGTGAAGAGACAAACTATCAACAAGCAAACAACAAATCCATCAAGTTGAAAATGTATTCAGTGTTACATTTGTTGTTTCCTGGCAACATGTTTCCACGGGAGAACAACAACAGAAGACATCCATAAACAGTGCTGTCCTTCATAAACACACAGCCTTATGCTTAAGCTTTCACAATAAAAGCTGAGGAGAGAAGAACACAAAGGAAGCTAGAGAGGAACAAAATTGATAATAGAAAAGAATGGCAACCAGAAAAAAGGTCTTGACCCAACGTCCAATTACAATTCTTTTCAAACAACAGATGAGCGCGTTCAGCTAATCACCGCAGAAGCTCCCACTGCCCCGGCTTCTACACACACACACACACACACACACAGGGACAACGGCATGTTTGCACCAGCAGACTCTATCGCCGGCTTGACTTCAGCTCCTACGTCAGCCGAGCGAGCCAGACTGCAGGTCTCAGACGCAGACGTTGCTCCTGGGAGAACGCCTTGTATTTTCCCTCTGCCCATTTATTCCACACGTTGCTTTCTTATTGTGCTCCTCTCCGCCTGTCTGTCTGTCTGTCTGTCTGTCTGTCTGTCCCCTCTCTGATGCTGCTGCCCCAAAAATAAATCACAAACTGCTAAAGGGGGCCGCCGTAAAAATATAAAATGTGTTTCTTTTAAAGTCCTAAAGCTATTTTTGATACGTTTCTACTAATATAGATTATTAAAGGCCAGCACAGCTTCATATTGTATGAAGCAATAATGACAGATATTTCTACAATATTCCTAAAAGCCTTTTAATTTTGTAGATACCACAGAAAGATAATAGGGAACCAAACCTTTGAGTACTAGCCTAATTATATTCTTTAAGGTTTAAACGATGTGAGGCGCTCATATGCAGTATAAAGAGGAGTTACTAAAGCTTTGCATGAGATCCACAGTGACATGAAAATGAGCAAAGAGCGTAAATTAGAATTGAGAGAGATCTTGTGTCAGAGCTTCATCATGTTAGAGGGAGAGGAGGATATTGAGACTGACCTCTGTCCAGGCATATATTTTAATCTGCCAGCTCTGGATCGATATCTGAATCCGGCCTAAACTGCACCTCCATAAGTCCTTCCATACTCCGTCATTGGATACACAGTCTGAACTTTTTCTATTAAGATTGGTAACTTAGTTGTTCAGAAATAGGTCATGCCTGTACTTGCAAGGACAACAAAGGTCGTGGAGGAAGCATGATGAGAAAAGAAGACAAGATGTCCGTCTCCTTGTCCAGATATTCCAGGTTTCATGGGGAAGCATCCGGATCAGACGTCCAGACCGCCTCAGCTGACTCCTCTCAGTGTGAAAGAGCCGCAGTTCTACCTCAACCTCCTTCCTCATGTCAGAGCTCCTTCCTCTGTCCCTGAGGGCAAAGTCCCAACAACCTGCGGAGGAAACTCATTTCAGCCGTTTGTATCTGCAATCTCAAACCAATCTCATGATCTGTGGCTTTGCCTTCAGGGTTCACTTTCACTTCACCATGACAGTTCCAATACAGCTTCCTCATCACTGCAGACGCCGCATCAATCTGCCTAATCCCAGAGAAAACCCAACCCCCCTCTCCCTTCCATCTACCTCCTGATTCCCCTGGTGGCAAGTGCTGGTATTTTCTGGGCTCAAAGGTTTTTCCTAAATCAGATTCCATCCATAGGAGGATCCACAGAGACATGATATTAAAAACTCATCCCTGGCCTTTGTGTTGGGAAAAGTACATCCAAATATTCAAAGACAAATGCTGATGGCAACATATCCCCCTTGTTGGAGGTATTAAAATGATAATATGACTTAATAACCCAGTAAGACGATGCACTGGGCTGAAATATCCTAAATGCTCAATCAAACTCATCAAACAAAAAAATACATATTTAATCATATGACTGCTTCTGATAATATTTTTCCTGCATTTCCTGATGTTGGCCAGAATGATCCACATTCTCAGTGCAAGACCTTCTTAGACTACCAGTTCTTTTATGTTCACAGTCGACCTACAGCGAGTGTTATTGGTTCTGACTGATAAAAATACAACAAAGATGCGCGGCTGCTCTCAGCATTTGGTGCGATAATCTCCTGTGTGTCTCAGAGGCATGTTTCATTTAAGCAGAACACTTTTGTCAGCCACTGATGCACAAAGCCTCAGGGATCAATCGTCACAGAGGATTTACTCCTCCGACTTTTTGACATTTGTGTTAACTTTGTTTGACTTTCTGTTCACCTCTCTCAGTTTGAGAACCAGACAGACGTGTCATATAGAGTTGCTTCTCAATGTTGCCTTTTTTTGAAAGCATATTAAATTACAGTTAAAAGAAAAAAAAGACACTGAAGGAGATAAATCCAAAAAGGAGATTTGAAGTTTGAAGGAGACAATGTTTCCCACTGTATTGACTGTAAGATTTTAGTTCTGTTCATGTCATCCCTGGAGTAAGGCTCACTCTTTCTCAGAAATATATCAATCAAAATATTAAGAATATAACATAAATGATTTGCATATTACACGTGATAATATACATTCATGGTAAACCACTCATTTTATAAAGGAACACGTTGTTTTAATTTGATTTTCCCTTGATGCACCCAAATGTTTTTTGGGAAAATAATGCAATTCAATACAGTTTACATTGAACAAGGACATCTAGTGACAAGGACAACAAATGGAGAGGTTGGTTTCAACAAATTGGGGTTGCTTTTATGATCTTAATTTCTAGACAACCATGATCTGGATCACAATACACACATGTACTGGCAAAGACAATATGTGTATAGTTTCATAATGTATAATCTTTGGTTTAGGGAACTTACGTCGGAGTCGGGAGGCTAAAGTCCAAGTGGAGTCGCAAGTAAGTGGTGTCTTTAAGTCTAAAGTCAAGTCTCAAGTCAGTCAGTTTGAGTGAGAGTCGTCTAGGTCATCTCCACTCTTGTCTACACCAGATCATCCAACATTCATAACATGATGTCATCCTAGATTTTTCATATTCAAACACTCGTATAAAAACACAGCTTTTGCTTTCACCATAAAACAACATAGTATTTCTCAAGCACTTTATAAATGTTTCCCTATCATGTAACCTCTTTTCCAAGAAACAGAAAGCATAAAGTTTCTGCTCAATGCTGCTGTTGTGCAGCAACTTATGAACACCTATGAATAACCTCTTTGTAAGCGTAAGGACAGAGTCCCGCTGTTCCCCCACTGTGCAATACGGAGCCTCCATGCTATTTTACAGATGTCCCCTCTCCCCCTGTGCAGCTGCTCAGGCTTTAAAGAAGCAATTAAAACAAGACATTCTCCTGGAACTTCACAGGGCTCCTCTCCTCATATGTTGCAGTAGATAAGCTGCTCAAACGGCAAGCCTATTTTTCTGCCTCTCAGGGCGCCAGGCACACGAGAAGAATAGAGAGGGGGGAGAAAAGTTAAACCTTTTTTTTCTTGTATGCTTTCTATCAACTGCACTGACCAAATTGCAAAAGAAAAATAAGGATACAAATCTCTTTATGTGATGAAACAGCATAGTGGTTGGTTGCATCCTGTCCTTGTGTCTCAAACACTTTGTATACTTTAAACTACTTGTTGGGGGACTGAGTGCATAAGGCCCAACAAGCAAACACTACACCGCACACTCTTACTACACTATCGTCCCTTGAATTGTACCTTGATAATCAATCATGGGATAAATATATGCTTGAGTGTTTTGTAGATTGGTATAAACTTTTGAAAGAAATCAACACAAATATTGAAAAATGGCTTGAAAAGAATTGTGACACATCCATACATTCCTGGATTCGCCCCAGGATCTGGATCAGCGATGAAATGTATGGGATTCTTCACTGTGACACGCCCACTCTAACACCGAGCTTTGATTCTATGAGTAATCTTCCCCACAAGCAAATAAACCCAGCAGAGGCAGAAGAAAGAAAGACCACCTTGCTGGAAATAACAAACGACCACTTGCTGGTTCATCAGCGTGTTTGCATAAGAGACACCCAGCATCTTGTCACTCTTTAATATGAAACTCGCTCCAGCATATAAAACAGTGCTGCCTACACAAACTCATTTCTCGTCTCATAGAGGTGACTTAAATGTTGACTTTGGCACAATCCAGACAACCTCCCTCTTTTCCAAATATAAAGACTACTCTGCTGCAATGTCCTGTAAAGGCCATTACCATAGGTAGCCCAGCTGGCCCAGGCAGCTGAGAAATGGCTCAGGGACCTGCCCATCTATCACAATCTGGCCCCCTTTTTTCATGGAGAATCCATCACCTGAGATTTGGCCCGGAGTCACTCCCTCACCCACGTAATATTCAGCCAGGGAGGGGAGGCTGAGCCGGGTCAGGACACCAGGCTTTACTCATAAAAGTGACCTCAGAGGGAAAGTCAGAGGCGGCTGGACGGACAGATTTACCTCCTCTGGGTCCTTTTACTCTGATGATAGTGTGGACTTGGATGTTGGTTGTATATCTTACTGACCATAAAGTTGTACGGTTCAGGCGTAAATACAATGCTCCCAGTGGTTAAAAGAGTGGCCAGGTAGTTTATGATTGACATATTAAAGCCTGGTATTGATCCGTCCCTCCCTCCCTGCCTGCCCCTCCCCTCTGTCTCCGCATGTTCGATTTGGATTTCAAATATAAACCCTTGACCTCTGCTCTCTGCTTCATCTGAACGGATCAAAGATTGACAATCTTGTTTAAATTGTGTGTTCACCCGCAGGTATTGTAGTGAGACAAGAGAGACCCGTACACACACGTTCTCAGAGACACCGAGCGTGCTGCAAACATCTGAAACCCAACATGTTTGTGCGGACGCTATTACTGGCCTCTATCTGTTCTTGGCAACCGAGGCAACAACAGGGAGCAAATTGAAAAAGAGACAAATGGCGAGGTCCTTTGGGAGATTGCATTTATCAAAGGACACCATCTGATATACAGTAGGAATCTGTGTGAGTGAGCACCAATAGAGTTTAAAGACCAGACAGTAAGTAGAAAGGGAGGTGGGTGATTTCTGTGTCATTTAGGTTATCAAGTAGGAACCTCCCATCACAGGTGTTACACTGCATTAAACACACAACACTGAGAGAGAGAGAGAGAGAGAGAGAGAGAGAGAAACCTGGTGCTAGAGAACCAGCGCCTACCTCATCTGCTCTCAACACTAATCACACTGAGGAAGCTGCTTCTCACAGAGCGGAGTGAGGAGAGAAACCAGTAGTGTGAAGTCTTTTACAGACTTTTGTAAATATTGCTACAGGTTAGACATGTCAAGTGGAACATTTGCTGAAAGCTCTTTTGTACGGAGCTGAGAGGTTCTTCTTGACATCGTACCGGTGCTACATCCTCCACAAATGCATTACATTACACACATTACCATCATTTGGCAGACGCTTTTATCCAAAGCGACTTACATTACATTACCACCCTTCGCAGAGGGGGGAGCTATTGAGGGTTTGGTGCCTTGCTCAGGGGCACCTCGGCAGGGGCTCGGACCGGCGACGCTCCGGTTCCCAAGCGGAAGCACCTCCCACAAATGCACTCACGACAATGGCATTCCAGGTTTCTTCTTCTACTTAAAAGTTCAACAGAATGTAGCGTTGACCCATTACTGTTGACCTTTCCGATGTGACATCACACACCAGCAGTATTAGCTATGGGTGCTGCTTATAATTGGCTACATGTAATGCAGTAGTGTGTTGCCTTTAATCTTTCAAATAGAATATCTCTACTTTTACTGCTGTGGTTCTTGATGTATTTCAACCAGTGGAAGAGAATCAGCAAACTAAAGGCAACCAGATTGTTTTGTGCTAGTGTATAATCAATGAGAAGTTGATTGCAGCCATTCAAAACATCACTAAACTTTACTTTGAAAGACGACAAAGCAACAGAAAACAACAGCGGCGTAACGATTGGAGAACGGCTGCATGCATCGCCGGGGTTGATGGCGAGCTTGAAGCAATTTTATTGATGGTTGTTTCTGTTTATATTCCATTAAAGATATGTAATTACCACTTGAACTGTTTTGAGAAGCATTGTAAAGGCGGCCCTCTTGTGTTTTGTTTCCTGTCAGAGATTAGTTGGTGCAAAGAGTCACAGTCCAGGCTTCAGCACCGCCTTCAGTCAATCAGACTAAAGCAACCCATCACCTACACGGCTTGCAGTGTGAACATGAAGTTCTACTCCCTCAGTAACACCACACCTCCCACATTCTGAACCTCAAACTTAATCTTAGCTTCACCTTTCAACCGTTTTCCCTCAGGCTGCAGAGATCAATGTACAGAAAATGAAAAGCACAAACTCAGGTTGCAAAACAAAATGAATCGCCACTGTTTGGACTTTCTATGGTATTTTCCCATCATCCGTAAACCTAAAGGGGCATAAGTGAGAGTTTTACTTCCCTCCAGCACAGAATGTGTCTGCGGGGAGTCATAGATTACCTAATGCCCCTTAAAACGCCGAGCAGCAGCGGTGATGTTGCATCAACATGGCAGCACACACAGCAGCATCAATACACTGTGTGATTGTTGCTGATGGATAATGCAACTCAAAGCTTCACTTGCAGCCATCGTTTCCATGCCGACACACAGGGAATTGAGGTGACTGTGGTCAACGTTCGTCACAACATTTCTCACAGAAAATGAAAGAATGTCAGCCGACTCATTTGTCAAGTTGGTTGAACTGGGAACACGCAGTGAGGGACACTTGGATCATTAGGAGCCAAGCAGAGAGAAATACACAATGAGAAAACCTTTACTCCATCTCAAGGGCACTCCTTAGTTATCATACCCCCACCAAGGCAGAAGGAGCTTAGCCAAATGTTGGGTGAGTATAATATGAATATGTTGATTGGGGGGGGGGGGGGGGTTAGTTAGTGATGAGAGAGAGGGCAGGGTGAGGAGGGGTCTGCCATGGAGGAGAGGAGGGGAAGAGGGATGGGGGAAGGCTACAGTGATCAACATTTCATCCAGATGTGCAGCAGATTGATAATGCATCATGGGAAAAATACAGTGCATGCTTGGTTTTCTTTCCCCATTCAGAGTGGAGCATTGTACCAAAATGAAATGAGTTTCCTCCTCGCCCCCAACCTTCCATACAAATTCACACCTATTCAGAACAATTTTGAAGAATCCTGCTAAAAATCAAACAAATGGCCTTTGTGAAGCCTTTAAGTCAGAATTCCTCTTGGTTTCAGCTTGATTCAAGTCTCAAACACGCTTTTATTCATACACAAGACTGTCACAGTGCTGGTCTGCAGGTTGGATCAAGCGCCAAGACAGTCTTGAGTGTGCTTGTGAGTACAGACACACAAACACCTGAGCTGTGTAGCGCCACTCAATGCAGCGGAGACGGTTAAGAGGACTGAGCTACGTGACAAAATTGTTGTTTTGGACTGAAATAAAAGTGAAACCAAGGGAAACACAAACTGAATGGATGCAATTAACAATAATTCAACAGTAGGGGGCTTCAAAACTAAATGACATAGCACCGCTTTAATTATCATTCTTAACACATGATGGAAGCATTTGAACACATGAAAGAATCATAACGCAGGAGGATCTGCCACATGCTGTCATGGATCTGAATGAATCTAATGAATCATTACGTAAACATGGGAGGCTACACAGATTCCCCGCTCTCGTTGCCTTAGCCAGCCTCTTTGTAGATTCCACATCGGGGACTATGCTCAGCATTTATTAGATGGATTTCTAACTTTGCCTGCAGGCAAACACAATGGAAGAACAATCATAACCCGAGCAAACTGGAAACATATCAAGACAGCACGAGATAAATAAGCCTGTCAAAGCTTTTCTTCCTCTTTCTGACGCAAAAGATACAGCTGCATCTGACAACTCTTATTGAGAGATAATGAATAACATGTCAACATTCACCAAATGGGATTCAAATGGCGCAACGTGTTTGGATGTTGGATTTGTTTTGGAGCAGCAGCCAGAGCAGTGATCTGTCCATGTTATGATGTCATACTGTGTCACATTCAGGCATGGATCTGCTGATTACACACAACGACTTCTTATCTTATCTGACTGCTAACTTACGACTACAGCATATCATCATTAAAGCTACATGTCACATGCTACACCAGCAATTAAATGATACAAATTATAGTAATATATTGTTTCACTTATTATATGTAAGATTTCAGAAGTACAGGTTTAAATTTGCTTTGCAGAAACTGACAACTGAATTAGTAGTGATGTAAATGCTGAGGTGAAAATAGTCAATAGATAAATAATTGTGTTTTTTGCATTGTACAAAGGTAAATAATATTGGAAATAGTTTTCTTTAATCTTGATAGAATGTCAAAATAAAAACCCACCTCTTAAACAATGAGGTGGTGACAGTTTGTGCGTCCAAACATTGTGCTGAACCACAGAATCTTATTTTAAACTCTGCATAAAATACCAATGTGTCCAAATGAACAAAATAAATACCTTTGTGGGAAAAAATGTGTGTATAACAATAGCTGACATTACAATATTTCCATTTTGTATCATTTTGATGCCACTAATGTATTTGGTCTCTGAGGATTAGAGACTTTATTGTGAGCATCAGAATGAACACAGAACATCCTGGGTTAAAAACACTATTCGTTGTATTGTAATATGTAGTCTGATTATGTTGTCTCTCTTCTGTGCCGGTTAAGTCCTCAGCCAATTCTGTAGTGATGGTGGATGATTTCTGTGTCAGCCTCATGATTTACCGTCAATTTCTTTTCATTTTCCAACAAGTCACAAAGAAGTTTTTTTCGTGGGAGATAGATTTGTAAAAAACATTTCTAACCTCCAACCTTGATCTAACAAGGTTAGTTTAAATATTCAACAATGGGCGGGAAAAAAAGTCACATCATTTTAAGCAGAGCAACAGTCAAGGTCCCAAATCTATTTACTGGAATAAATACTTACAATAGAAACAATATTAATGCAATACAAAAGCAGAATGTCAGAATTATGAAGACCTTGAGTCAAACATTAGTTTCATCAAGGACACACAGCTGTGGATTGAATCTCTCACAGCGATGCTTTTCTGTTCGCTGCGTTGTTCTGCTTGTCTTACATAGGAATGAAAGGTTCTGTATGTGATGTTGAGGGTCATGTGACGTCTTGACTTGATCTCCCATTGTTCAATACTGGTTATCTGTCTGAAGCATGGTATTAGTTCAGAACTAAGTCTCTAAAATGGCTAAAGGAGGAAGAAGGAGTGCAGGTATGTGAGATCAAACTCTCCTGAACGAACCCACAACGCTAGAACGCATCATTATTGTCACAAAATCCAAGGAGTGGATGTAAACTTGTTCCCATTAGAAAACAGAACATCTAAAGTGTGATCTGCCAACACAAACACTCAGCATGAGTGTACACAAACCATTTAAAAGAGCAGAACCAGAGGCACAGCGACTAACATAAGGTAACAAAATGTCTACATGCCAGGACCAACTAGAGATGAAACATGGAGCTCTGCACAGAACAGTACGGGTGTCATTTAACATTGTGATGCTGGTGAAAATCTATTAAATAATCAAATAAATACAAAGATGTTCAATCATTTTAATGTGGCATTCACAGAAAAATAAAAGTTGACTTCCCCTAATGATTCAGTCGATGATCAGCAGTAAAGAAGACATTTGATTGGCCACAGGAACATTAGGACAGTTAGGTGTGTGTGTGTGTGTGTGTGTGTGTGTGTGTGTGTGTGTGTGTGTGTAGTCTTCATTGTTAACTGAAGCTTTACTAAATATCTTTGTTATGGGGCTGCAGACTCATCACAAAGATGTTTAACTGACAATCTGCAGTCACGGCTGAAGACGCTGAGCTGCTGTCCTTGTATTTCTCTCTAATACACAGGAAAACATTAGAAACTGTGATTTGCATATTTAGGACTTTACTCGTTCATAATAACTCTTCAGACGTTCCCACAAATGAGGGAATAAATGGGAACAGGTGACGAACTAAGAACTAACAAGTCCGAGCAAGGAGAAGGAGAGAATGAGGTTTCAAAGGACGGAGAGATACAACAAGCAGTAAAAGAAGTGCCAGGGAAAAGTCCTTTTACAGATAAGAGCGACTCCTCCAGCAACAGATAACAGAGAGGAACAGAGTGAGCAGGGAGTAAAAGCTTCTTTATTTGGACGGGGAAAATGGCTTTCAGTGGATTTGTGAGTACGGGGCTTTATAATCTAAACTACTGCCAATATTAAGACGGTGCCAGCCATCTGGCATTTGAACTTGGGGAAGATGCTATCAGGGGGGAGAAGACAAAAAGTCATACGAGCCACGGATAAAAAATTAAAAAGCCGAGCCACAAGATAGCAGGGCTGAATCGATAAGTCCCTGGAGATAAGCAAAGTCATAAACTGCTGGGGTTTTTGTCAGAAATATGATTTTTGTTCCAACGTTCAAAGCCCATATGCTTTGAAAATGGACCGAGAGCCGAGCCTTTGAATTCCCTCTGTTCCCGTGTGAACGCTACACTCTTACCTGTCACTTCTGACGCCCCTGCTCAGGCTGCTGACAGCAGATTATGAAGTGGATCTGCAGGAGACAGCGTGAGGAAGATGACTGGCGTGACCCCCCGTCTCGTTCAGCAGATTGCCTCGCAAAGTGTCACATTTGCAAAAGCCGGACAAGGTGGCAGACTCTGCGGACCGTTCATTAGAAAGTGATGTGTTTCTCTGTGATAGGCGCCGTCTCTGCCACTCTTCTTTCTTACTTTGACTCTGCCTGTCAACGGGCCGCATCCGGTGTGTGTGTGTGTGTGTGTGTGTGTGTGTGTGTGTGTGTGTGTGTGTGTGTGCGCAGGTGGTGCATGAGCTAACGTGAAATGAACAATCAAAGCGAGATCAGAGCAGGTGATATGCCTTTGCTGAGGCCTTTTCTCTCAGAATGTCAGCATGGTAATTCCTTTGCATACATCAAGCGGCGGGCTCTGTGTAAGTGTCCATCATAAGCACAAACATGTTTTAGCGGTACATCATCTGTGACATATGCAGAGATTCACACACAGGCTGCCTATTGTTGGGCTTTCAAAGTGGGAGATGAATGGAACATCCAAAGAGACCATCGCTCTCACGGATTCTATTAGAAAAGTGTGTTTGTTGTGTGTGTGTGTTCGGTGTGGTTGGGGACTTTAGGGAGGCGAGGGAATAATGCATAGTGATGTTTCTGTCTCGAGTTCACAAAAGATTTAGGCAGATAAGTTTTACAAAGAAACCTTCACTCATACATGTTCGCGCACACACACACACGCACACACACACACACACACACACACACACACACACACACACACACACGTTGGGGGGAAAGAGAGAGACTTATGTGGGAGGCGTGAAACAATTATGATCTATAAAAGGGGGGCCCTGCAGAAAAAGTTTGGGAACCACTGAACTAAAGGAACTCTTTTGTTAAAGTTGCCACACGGTGCAGAAGAATCTCTCCTCTCACCTGAGATGGCGGACACACAGCTTTAACAGGGAGCGATGACTCCGTGTCCACCTACACATGCAGGAGAGTGACTGTACTGCCACAGCTCTCCTTGAGTGATGAAGTTCCATACTCACTCACCTTCTATGTTGTTGATGTTTTGGTCTTCTTCTTCTGAGGAACTCAAGCTCGTCGTTCTTCTTCTCACGTTGACTCCTTCTGCAAACAAAGACGTGGAGAATGTCCTTTGAGCAGTTCCATTGGAAAGATAATTATCAGCTGAAGACATGATGGTCACACGCAACAAAGCATGTTCATGGTGTCTGGACATGGATGACCTTTATAGGTGGAGACCTTGAGATAAGAGACACACCTGAGACTTCTGTGCACATGGGCTTCGGTCATACGTCGTGTGTGTGTGTGTGTGTGTGTGTGTGTGTGTGTGTGTGTGTGTGTGTGTGTGTGCGTGCACGTGTGCGTGTGTGTGTGTGTGTCGTATTAAGGCTCGACTTCCATCTGCAGGATCTGTTCTTTATATTATCCTGCGTTTCCACACAGTGAAGGAACTTTCTGCACTTCTTATTCTTCTCAAGGTAATATTAACATCTGCTCATTGTTTGAAGCTCCTAGCTCCAGGCTTGGAATAGATTGGTGTGGGTGTTTTACTTTATTACTTATATACTGTATGCTAGAAGAATCCGGCGCTGCTTCTGCCAAGTCCATCCTGAGAACATGCACTGCTTTGACGCAACAAGAAATAAAACGGCTATCTCCAGCTCGGAATTATATAGAAATGTAAATTCTAGGAGAGAGGGTTGCTTATGCAGAGTATGGATGCTTCAGATTCTATACTTCTGCTAATTCTGTCTCATTTGTAATTACATTTTGCATGGATTTGGTCTGAATGATGAGGTAGAGGAAGCAGCAGCCTCCTTTGATGTGTGACCTGCTGCATATTTTCACAGATCTGAATTGGCAGGAGACAAAGTGGGGCGTACTCGTCAATGTGTTTACAAGCTGTCACCAGTTTGTTCTAGCAGCACATGAAGAAGAGCCTTAATGATGAGGCATTACACACGCCTCCGTTTGTCATCGGGAAAAAGTTACAGTTCAGGTTTCACAATCTCAGAAGTGACAGACGGGAGACAGATGAGTGTGTGTGTGTGTGTGTGCGTGTGCGTGTGTGTGTGTGTGTGCGTGTGCGTGTGTGTGTGTGTGTGTCCAGGAGCACATCAGTCCTCAGCTGACTGATCCAACCAGAGATGAGGTGAACCATTTATCTGTTGATTCAGATTTTGCTCTTACCCTATCTCTCTCTCTCTCTCTCTCTAAAATTAATTTTCCCCTCAACAAGGTCATTGAGCTGGAGTGAGGACATCACACACTGGGTTTGCGATGAGACGTTAAAAGAAAAGCGGTGAGTCAGGGGAAATTGTATGGAGTGTTTCAGAGGGAAACGGCATTGAAATTTATAAGCGTGAAAATGAGGAGGGGTGGAAGTTGGCGTGTGTGTGCCTGTGTGTGTGTGTGTGTGTGTGAAGAGGGGGGGAAGAGTGGGCGAAATGCCAACACTATACCAGTTAATGCCGCATTTACAGAGACACCAAGTCTATCTTCAGGATTATGATTTTAGATTGTTATTTGTAAGGATGATGAGTTGTTACCAAATTGATATTCAGCCGCAGAGCCAGGAGCCCTGCAGTGCAGAGGGAAGGCTCCCCATGCTTAGTCCTCTGAATATAAACCTACAGCAGCCATTTCAGCTATTTAAGATAAGGAACATATAAGAGTAAAGTTACCTTATCATTTCAGGTAGAGTTCAGTGTTTTAAGGAGACTTGGTGGTGTGTGAGGTGTGTTCATGACTGCAGGACTGAAGTAAACTGGCAGTATCACAAATCACAGTACATCATTCTTTAGAAGGTTTTTTGTGTAAACCACAATTTAACAATCATACAACCAATACTTATCCCACTTTAAGGTAAGTGTGAGATTGTGGTCGAGGTTACCTAGGTAACTTAGGTCATTTTTGCTGAGAACCTTCACTTTTTGGTGCACTGTATGCTCATCAATCAACTGAAATGGATGGATGAACATTACTGCCCTCAGTGAGCTGGGTGCCGATGGTTACCAGGGCCAGACTTGACCTGAAAGGCCTGTTGGACTGGGTTAGGGCTGGTTTGGTGACCCTGTGACTCTGGCTGACATTGATTGTAGGCAGCATGATTGCATTGGTCAAAGAAACTCCTGCCATTCTATTGGCTGAGGACTTTTGAGTTGTCGCACAAAAAATCCAAGCACACAGAAAAAGTCCTAAAGCCGACAACATAAACACGGCAAATCCAAGCGAATGGAACGACAATTCTGAGTGCGAGCAGCTGAGCTTTAAGTGCAAGCAGAGACATTTTGAATGAGACGGCTGGTGAAGAAATGAATTCTGCTCTGGAAAGACGGATCACCACACACTCCTGGATTAAGATAGGAATCTCTTCCCATAGCAAACTAGCTGTTATGCCTTTACAGTGCTCCGGTCTGATGCCTCCATGAGTTTTACTTTGCTTCGATTCCAGTTCCGGCTTGTTCCATGGAGTTTTGAGTTGGCCCTTCCATGCTGCGCTGTTCTGTTTTAGTGAGTGGACCTTTTGTTTTTCCTGTGCTCCTGGATTCTGTTTTTGGGATCCACTCACTCTCGCTTCGTCAAGCGTTCCGTGTTCAGCGTCTCCAGCAGCAGCGCCCAGCTTCATCCTGGTTTGTGTTTGTTAACCACCTGATTCCATGTACTGGTGTCTGTTCCACATAACTGGGTCCAACATTCAAATAACTTATAACAGTTGGCATAAATAAATAAAATACATAAACTGAGACTTTACAGAGCAACCTGGGGGTTAAGAGAAGAGCAATAAGGTGGAAACATAACACAACAGTCAGACATGAAGAACGCTCAGATCTCTAGGCTTGGTCTCAACTCCCCAGCTAGGTTTCTAGGCTGCTGCTTCTCACACCAGACTTCTTATTCCTATCACACTTTGACCACAAAGCATCGGTACATGGAGAGAAGGAGAACATGAGTAAATCAGATATGTGACAGAGATGGAGATCAAAGCCACGTGCCGCTTTCCTACAGAGCTTACATGCATCTAAAGTCCAGGTGGAGGACGATTCCACCACAGAGAACACAGAGAGAGAGAGAGAGAGAGAGAGAGAGAGAGAGAGAGAGACATCACTGGAGGTAATGAGAGAGGAACAGAGGATGTTTGATATTTACTGTAGCCTTCTTTAGCCCCGCCTACTTGTACCATTTCCACTATTTCACTTTTGTTATGTAGTCAGCAGCAAAGGGCTTGAGAATCATCTACAACTAAAACTCAGTGCAGCATTTTACACTTTTAAACTCCCCTCTGTGCTTCTATGTGGGGAGGCAGTAGCTCAGTGGGTAGAGTTGCCGCTTGGGAACCGGAGGGTCACAGGTTCAAGTCCCTGCCGAGGTGCCCCCGAGCAAGGCACCGAAACCCTCAATTGCTCCCCCCTCTGCGTAGGGTGGTAAATGTAATGTAAGTCGCTTTGGATAAATGCGTCTGCCAAATGATCGTAATGTAATATGTGTGAGTGAAACAGCATGGATTAAAGGGTTAAACATGATTGGAAAGCTCTGGTTTTGTTTATTAGATTACAGATACAGTCTTACATGAACAGAGCTCTGCACTCAAACCTGAAAGTCAAACATGTTTTCAGATTTGATACCAAACATGAAAACAGCTGACATGACCTCATCCCAACTTTATTATTGTTTTTGTTCCAAAGATCAAAGACAGAATTCAGTCCATTCATAAACCACAACCCAACATTTGTGATATTTACAGAGATCAATCAAACCTTTTGATTGATCACACTTACATGCAAAGACTTTACTAAAAGCTTCTGATTGATTGATTGATGAACAGTAATCACAGTTCTTAGATCAGTGTGAGTAAATTGTTGTGTTACAGCAGTAAGAAGCAACCAGAAACAAATATGATGTCATCAGAATGTGAAGAAAAGACAAAGTAAAGAGGGAAGATCAGCTGATCCTTTGTACTTTAGTTCCCTTAAACCACAGAAACGTTTCATGTAAACTCCTGCAGGTTAGGCAGAGTGACTGACAGCTGAGATGATCAGAGGGGCAGAGTTTGTACCATCATGATGAAACCCAGGATCGAAGAATGGGAGGAGCTTATGAGTGAAGGAGCAGCCAGTGAAGGAGAAGATCAGAGCTGCAGCATCCACGTCATAGAAGGAGACCAGACCCTCCTCATAGTCCACAAACACGCCCACCTTCTCTGGCTTTGACTCCAGACTCAGAGGGACAGGAGGGTCATCATAAGCTTCGTACTCATCTACATTCCACAACCATAGAGTCCAGTAACCTTCCTGAGGGCTCAGTGCGATGCCTCCCTTCCTCTTGCTCGTCTCTCTGGTCACTCCTAATTTCCACGCTGTCTTTCCTTTGACCTGAACCTCAAAGTAAAATCTTCCAGAGGAGAAACTCTGCTTTGCTAAAACACTTAACCATGAATCAAATCTCTGTGGGTTGTCTGGGAGATTCTTCCTCACATCACCATGGTGAACTTGTTTCTCATCATCAGACAGGATGAGTTGAGGATGAGCTGTATCAGGATCCAGAGTCACATCCACTGCAAACTGCTGGATCCTCCTCAGCTCCACCTTCAGCAGCTTCTTCACCTCCTTACTGAAGGTCTCCTCCAGCTGAGCCACAGCTTTCACCACACTCCCCTCATGTGACCTTTGATGGACTCTGACCTGTGTCCAGTCCTTGGTGGGAGGAGCAGAGCTGATGGATGAGAAGCTCTGGAGGAGGTGGAGGTGATCTTCAGAGAGTAGGAGCTTCTCCACATCAGCAGTTCTCTCTCTCTGCCCAGAGAGTTCCTGCTGCAGCTCCTTGATGAGGTCTTCAGTCTGTTTCTCTGTGCTCCTCTGCTTCTCCTCCATGGTCTTCCTGAAGTCGGCCTGGATTTTCTCTACAAGCTGCTTCAGATCGTTGAAGACCTGATCTCCATCTGCTCTCCCCCTTTCTGCAGCTTCCCTGCTGAGCTTTGCTGACTGTTTCATCTCCTGGATCTTCAGTAGTGTCAGCTGGATCTTCTGCTGAAGTTCAGCCACCATCTTCTCCAGCTCAGACTTCTTTCCTTCATATCCTTCTTCCAGAGGAACAAACTCATGGTTCTTGTGGTCTAAGACAGGACAGATGAGGCACAAACAGGTCTGGTCGGTTTTGCAGAAGAGCTTCAGAGTTTCATTGTGCTTCTTACACATCCTGTCCTCCAGGTTGTCCACAGGATGGATCAGCTGGTGTGATCTCAGGCGTGCTGCTGTCAGATGAGGCTCCAGATGAGTCTCACAGTAGGAGGCCTCACACTTCAGGCAGGACTTGATGGCCTTTAGTTTGGTTCCAGTGCAGACGTCACACTGAACTTCTCCTGGTTTGGCAGCTGGTTCCTCTGATCTTCTGCTGGCTTCCTTTTGAGTCGACTGTCTGAACTCAGCGGCCATCTGAGATATGAACGTGTTGATCTTCATCTCAGGTCTTGTGCAGAACATCTCTTTACACAGAGGACACACACACTGGCCGTTACTGTCCCAGTGTTGAGTGATGCAGCGTTTGCAGAAGTTGTGTCCACATGTTGTGGAGACTGGATCAGTGAAGACCTCCAGACAGATGGAGCACAGGAACTGATCTTCAGACCGCAGACAGCTGGCAGCAGACATGTCTACAAACTGAGAACAGAGGAGAACATGAGTGAAAACATCTCTGGAGACACAAACACTGATTGTTGAGCAGGATGAAGAGTCTGGAAGTCTTAAAGCTCCTGAAGTTCATGTCAGAGTGAAACAGGAGAGACGACTTTGTTCTTGATGGATATTATGAGCAGACTGGGGTTTGTCCTGAGGGGGCGCTCAAGGAAACGTCATGAAAAGACTTCAGGCTCAGCTTCAGGCTCAGCTTCATGAGGATTGATTGTGTATTGATCAGGACATGAAGCTTTTGTCCCTTTAGTTCTATTCAGACTGTTTAACTTTAAAGTTTCCCTTTTCACTCTGGAGCTGAACTTTGCATTTAATGAGGTCACCATGACTACAGGCTGCACTCACTTCACTTCCTGTTGCCGTGGGTGCGGCTCAGTGCTGAGACTCACTAACACAGATAAACACACACTTCCTGACGCTCTTTTCTTGCTCTGACGGTAAAAACTGCCGTGTGTTTACAAACACCAACGTGTGTGAACCAGAGCCAAGCCTTTAAGACTGAAGCAGTGAAGTGAGACGTGTGAGAGCAGCTCAGCCTGGACCTCATGCTGCTGCTGAAACTGACAAGATTCTGTCTGCACTCACCAGAGTTTGGCTGAGACGCTGCAGAGACGCTGCAGAGACAAACTTGGACAAACTTCTGATCCTCTGGCTTCTCTTCTGCTTCAGTCGAGGCTCTGCTGGACTCTGACTGACTGACTTTCGTTTCAGGTATATGACGTTGCAGCTTCTGCTTCCTCCTCTCGTGTTGCCCCTCCTCCTCCTCCTCCTCCTGTAGCTGTTGTTGCTGCTTCTCTTCCTCCTGCAGGTTTGGAGGAAGGTTCTTCCTTTTTACAGACTCACACACGATGCAAAGTTTCTGGATTGTTTGTGTGTGAAATGATCGTTCTCTCTAACTGTTGCTCACTTTTGAAATGAGGCCACTCAAGTGTGTAGTTTGGAAAGTTTACTTAACAATCTGCAGGATCTGTAAGACATTGAATACAATCAGCACTGCACCTCAGCTCACTGTCTTAAGATAAGAGATAAGATAAGATAATCATTTATCCGTCCCACAGCGGGGGAATCCACATGTTACAGCAGCAAAGTCTAAAGTGCAAAGCAATAAAGGGCATTAAGATAAAATAAGAGCCTGTTTATAATATTAAGCTGTGCTTGTTCCAGACTTAATGTTTAAGCTAAACTTAAGTATGTTTCCATATGAAAAAGCTGATCATCATATATCTAGAGAGAAGTGAAAACATGCACAACTGTAGTCCATTTATCAAGAAATATGAAGTCTGGCCCACGACTTAGTCCCAGTTTGTTATTTTGGCCCAGTGTGTGTTTGAGTTTGACACACCTGCGCATTGAAACCTTTGCATAAACCAGGAAGTGATGACATTTGAATTGCTCTCTGTCTCTTGTCATGATCACTATACAGGAATAAAAACAAGTAGGAGTGACGTTTTATACCATTGAAAGATTAAAGAAGAACAGGGAGGCAGGTGGGTGGTGTGTGTGTGTGTGTGTGTGTGTGTGTGTGTGTGTGTGTGTGTGTGTGTGTGTGCGGGGGAGGGGCTCTATACATTAATTGCAATTTGCTCCAGTTTAAATTGAATTGATGAAATCTCTTCTACATCTGATTTGCGAGCTTTGTGTCAGGCAGAGAGGGAATAACAATAACACTTGTGACAGACACTCTAATTTAACGTCGGCTTGTTCTTTGATCCTTAACGATCCGTAAATGTAAATGAGAAAATAGAAAAAAGATAACGCTCCTCGTTCCTTCAGCAGAGATCTCACCTGGAATGTTTTAATCAAGCTTAGATTGCATCTGCTGGCTGAGTGCGTCATCAATCAGAGTGACAATCACATTCCATGATAGCCATAGAATTCTGACAGCAATTCACTCACAAGAATTAAAGAAATACATCAGTGACGAACAAAATCTTTGCCAAGGTTGGTTGTTCTCTTTTCTGAAGGATCCACACAGCTGGCAGGACAAACCCTCGCCCTGTTCCCTGTGTGATGAGTCATCGCGGCGTGGTAAGTGGGTGCAGATAGGCCGGCTGAAAGCGTGCGCCTATTTGTTTTTCTTCCTTTGACACAATGGGACTGATTAAAAAGACTAAATTGATAGCCGGTGGTAATGTGCTAATTCTCTGCACTCTAGCAGCGAGAGGGATTTCTGCTACTACAGCTGACCTTCTTTGGTGTACACACACACACTCACACCCACTCAAACACACTCACACACTCACACACAGACGACTCCCGGCAAGACAATCTCCAGTGGACCTGCGGTAGGTAAGTCCATTTATTTCACCAGATAGATTGTGAGAGAAGCCTTCATATAGCGCTTGTGTAATGGCTGTGCCTGAGAAAAAAGGGTCTTTATGGAACAATGCCGCATGACTTCACACAGAGAGATGGAGTCATTTAGCCGCTGTCCGCCGTCTTTATGATCAATGATCGGTCATTGAGATACAGAAGTCGTCGGTTCAGCTGCAGCTTGGAGGTGGGGAGGGAGCATTTGCTTAATAATGGAGCAACCTGGAGAATTTGTGCCACTGATGTGGATAAAAACTAGTTTAAAAAAGCAAAAATTCCTTTTCGTTAGAATTTTATAGAGAGAATTCGGCCCACGTTTCAAGGTCCAGGAGAAGAATTGGGACGATCCTGCCCTTTTGTTCCAATGCAGCCTTGAAACTCTGCTCTTATTCTGAATGTGCCAAGACTTCAGTGTGAGAAAGAGTCCAGATGTAAACACACGCCTCATATACATCAGGCACACACAATCGCACACACAGCCGGTGTAGAATCCAGGGGAGAACGTTTCCACTGCCTCTCCTTTCTGAATGTCTAATGGCTGAACTCACTGAATGCAACATGAGCACACAGCCACGGACTCCCAGCAAGAATAATGGCAGTCACATTTACAAGTTTCACGTTGTTAGGCTTGAGATAAACTCTTTCACTTTATGTAGCGCTTTGATCATTCATCTTTCCCGATTGCCTTCCCCTTCCAATTTATTCATCAGAGCTTCACACAGAAACTTAGTTCCCCCGCCAAGCAGCAGCAGCAGCAGCAGCAGCCAGCCTCCAAAGCCACTCCCACTGTCTTTAAACGCACCGTTTTAGGGTCAAACCTATTATCGTTGATACGGTAGGCTTCCGTTCTGAGTGGAGACATAATCAGACAAACGAGAGATCATTGACACCATCAGCAAATCTGTAAGAGCGCAGCAGAAACACAAAGATTCTTCTACAGTTTCCAAGAATCTGTTTTTATTCTGTGGTGGCCTGTCAGCGCTTTGCAGGGAAATAAATTGCAGTCCCGCATAATCAGATTTCTCCTCCATAACCCCGGCACAGATGTGGGAATGTTGATAAGCCCCGATGAGCTCTGATGCACGGCTCTGTCTCATAACATAGGGAGCAGGAGTTTATCTCTTTGCTGTTAATGTAAGTTGCAATACTTAGACGCAGCTTTAGTCTCTGCAGGCCTGCGCAATGAATCTAAATCACCGTATTGACTTTGGGGGGATGTATAAAAGACAGCATTAAGTCCGAGCAGGGATGTGACGCTGCAGAGGAGCGACCTGATGAATCTGAGCTTATTCATAGCCGCCGCAGATCAATCGGGGCCGCTAGTTAGAGAAAATCCATCATGTGCACTTAGAATGCTTTTAAAAGCGGCACAGATGAGCCTCAGCATTGGATCGGTGCTAAATGGAGACTAGCAGGATGTGTTTGAGGTTTGAATGTTGTCTCTGTTTACTAAATTACAAACAGCCCACATTGTAAGAAATGCTACATTCGTGCCTTTTCTAGATCTGTAGTTTTAATGAGACGTCACACTTTGGTTCATGACGGCTCAGTGGTCTTCAACCTTTTAATCAAATTATTAGAGGTTCTGTGTGCATGTTTGCATGATGTCACCTGTGTCTGCATGGGTTTATACCCCTAAAAACCACAAAGACATGTAGTTAAGTTCACTCTACCTCATGTGTGGGGCAATTTGGATAAGAAATGAATGTTTACTAAAAATTAGCGATAGACATGTCAGCATAACATCCATCCAGGTCCTAAAACTGCCCAGAATGTTCCGTGTTTGATCTAAAATGAGCTGTTTTCACACAATGTGCACAGTGGAGCTACAGCAGGAGAGAGTAGGAATGGATTCTTTTTTTCCTCTGTTGTTTTTGTTTGTTGACATTGGAGCACCATGAGGGTTTTAGACCCCTGAATGAAAATAAGTATAATAATAATCTCAAATGTCTCTCCCTTTTTGCCATTTTGAAGAATGTGCAGCAGTGCTAAAGGTCTGGGTGATTGTTCAAACATCTGTGTGACATTCTTTTTTCTATTCTGAGCCGATGGGCAGATTTGTCCTGGAGGAGGTGCAGCAGCTGCTCCAGAAGGTGTCCTGACAGCTGAAAGTCAATGTTCACCCAAGTGTACGAAGAGATCTCTGCCTGATTGACAAAACCTTTGGCCAAGGTCAGGCAGTGTGTGTGGGCGGGTGTGCTTCAGTGTGCACGCTGGTGTTGCTGAGGGGCCGGTGAGTAATAAGCCCATGCAGGTTGTTCCATTCTAGGTGCTGGTTGGTGATCTCCATGCTCGTGCTGAGCCTAAACATTACACACATATCCTGCTATTGTAAATCACCATGGTAACTGTCAACGTGAGATATCATATAACGTCAATCTGGCAAACGTGATGAAGAGCAATGTGCAAGGGCCCTTTTGTTTACAAAGGTTCAACATCAACATGAGAATAGAGGATGATGTTGCTCCATAATCAAACAGCAATGGAAGTCTCTCTCTCTCTCTCTCTCTCTCTCTCTCTCTCTCTCTCTCTCTCTCTCTCTCTCTCTCTCTCTCTCTCTCTCTCTCTCTCTCTCTCCTTTCTGATGAGGGTTGGTTGACTGCTGACATTAAGTGTTAAGTGTGTTTACAGAGGGTCTCGGTGCTGGAGAGGCGGCCGTATTAACAGCAGTGTTAAACGTTTGCAGCAAAGCTACGGCCAACAGCAAACTAAGCACATTTGGAATTAATATTTGAATAGATCACCAATGCCTTAAAGTGTAAAACTTAACTTGCTGTAAGTCAGCAAAGTGCAACATCAAACAGCTTCCCCCAATCAATAATTCAGCTCCACTGATGCTTTGCTGCGTTCAGGTGTACTTTCCATACACCATTTCCCCCCCCAGGTCAAATGAGACAATCAATTTCACACCGCCGCATGTTTTATACGTCTAATAAAACCTTGGCACTGTCAACTACATTTGGAATATTTAGGGGTTTAATTCATGCTGCAGCCAGGGAAGTGGACTGGACGAGAGTGGAGAAGCAGGAGGGACCAGCTGGTGGAAAGGTCAGGTATCAGCCACTCTGTCCATGCCAAATGTCACAAAGACAATCTGATCATTTGCGACCCCAGGGTGAGGGGGAAATCAAAAAGAGGCGAGAATGCAGGATCTGAAAAAGACCCGGTGCAAAATGTCAGACAAATATGTGCCGGGAGGAAGTGAGACGTCAGTCAGAGATCAATGTCAGTATTCAGAAAGCACACACACAGCTGCAGTGCCCGAGTCCTAGATCATCAAATATCACAAACAGGATGTTTGTTTAGGTGAGAACCGAGCGATGACATCAGGGCTCATTGAATTTATATGGAATGTAAAAAAGTACAATGACAACAATTGGAATGTTTTGAAAACGGCGTGCTCATTATAATTCAGGCTGCTGACTTCATCTGAGTGTCAAACACCTTGTGATGACAGAATGCAAGATATTCTTCCCATTTTCTTCAGAAACCAATTAAAACCTTGAGTTGAGGAGAATCAGAGGCGAATAAATCATTTATATATAAAAAAAAAAAATCCCATTAGAACAGACAGAGGACTCAGCTGTGCCTTTAAGAAAGCAAAAGGGTCAAAGAAAAAAATAATAGGTTTCATAGGTAGAAATAAATAGACTGGGGGAGAAAAGGTGTGTGATGGGAAATGAGTTTGAACAGAAAGCACAGCGTTCTCTCTCTCCTCACAGTGGGACAGAATGCAGAATCCACCGCTATGATGGCGCCTAAGCCGCCGCTGAAACAATCAGCTCAGAGGCAAAGTACTAAAAACAAGCCAACCTTGCTGCAAATGTAGCTTCCCTGGCTCTAGGTCCCATCATCCAATCGCACAACTTGAATAACCTTGGCGCAGAAAAAGCAATTATCCCGGAGCCAAGACAAAGGGGCCAAGGCACCGGCGCCTTGAGGGCCAGAATGGCAACACTGGGCCACTGCTGTCTGCCATCCAGGACAATTTAATATCCCATGTGCATTACTATTCAATCACACAGACGCAGGGGGCACCAATCAGGATGTGTTTCTGGGGAATGTTCATGGGAACGTGTCACACACTACAGCCTCCTCCTGCATGAGGATTTCACTTAAATATACCTTAATACATAGTTTTACATTTGATATGCAGGGGAATAATGGGGCTCATTTGGAACAAACACACAAAGATCCAGGTAATATGAGCACATTAGGTTTGATTGCTCATAGATTTAATATAGAAATAGAGTAATAGAGTTATAAAAACATTCTAAATCTGAATTTTGCTGGATTAGATCTTTTATTTGTTACACATTACTATTTATTTGTAATGGCTATTTCCCAGTTTACCGCTCGTATTCCACTCCTGTCACTCCAAGAAGAGACTTTTTGTTTTTCTCTCTTCTCTCCATTTCCAATTTTTGGCATTTCCTGTGTGTTATTTTTCTTGTACAGGGTCAGGAAACACTCCTAATGTAAACCAATTCAACTGACTTCTCTGGCAGTATGTACAATAAATGTTTGAATTCCAAGTGCAAGACAAAAATATCACCCATAGCAACAACAGGCAAGATCTTCCTCCGTGACAGGCATTCAGCTGAAACATCCATGAAGTGTTCCACCACAGAGTCTCTGCTGCAAACCAACACACAAACACAGAAGGACAAAGTGAAGTTTGCATCTGTAATTGCAGAGCACTTGAGTGTGAGTGTCTCTACGTCTCCCTTTAGTGAGGCGGCCTGGACGTATAAAGTACAGGAGGAAAGTCCATTTACAGCCTTTTCACTACAAACGGCTGTAAATCTTATACTTAATTAAAAGGACCTCAATTTACTGCTCTTATCTTAGGTAATCATGTTAACCAATAGGGGTGCTGGAAACTCATTAGGGGTATGGATTTTAATTAGCAACCTTGCAGATGCAACATAAAATATCAGCCCTCAAACAAGAAGTCCTGTGGGAGCGGGGGGAGGAGGAGGAAGAGGAGGAGGAAGAGGAGTGTGGTTGTTTGGGGAGATAATTATTAGCTAATGAAGTGTGTTATTTTACCTTCACCGGAAGTTTGACCGCACACAGAGAAGGTATTAGGAAATCTATACATCTGATTGGAACCAGGATGTAATGGAGGAATAGGCTTTGGATTGTGGGCACACCTGCTGTGATTAGAAATGTAAAACAATTATAAACCCATACGTATACATGTAGGCTTCATATAGCTCACATGGATCAGAGATAAACACTGTAAACGCTCTGCAGATCAAAGCTTTGTTCTTTCTGACAGCTATTGCATAAAATACTCCCTTTCAATTTATTGAGGCAATCAAATCCATTAATTGATTGCAGTGATTTCCCTGTCAGCGCTGTGCTGAGCTGTCAACACCTGATGCTGTACAGTCACGGAACAAGAAGGGACAGAGCCCATAAATACACTTTATTACCGCCTGCATGGAGGCTAGACTGTTAGACTGTCAGCTCTGTTTGTTACAACGACAACTCAACAGGTTCTTCACTCATTTTGGTGAAACACAGTGGAAGGGTGGAGCATCGCTTGACTTTAGTGCTTTTCTGAAATAAAAATAGAGATTTGGGGCCAATTTCTTCAAATAGAACAAGCTCAGTTACAATTCACATCTCAATTACAAAATGTCTGTAATAATGATCCCATAATAGACGATCCACAGGTGTCATTTGAACTAAAGTACTAAAACACTGAGGTGGTTGGAGGAGCAGTCGCTGGCAGAAAGACGTGCAGCTTTAAATGGTTATTCTCCCGTATAACAGCGTTCGTGTTGAGTAATGTTTGGTAGTTCTAAAACGGGATTCATGCTAATTGACTCTCATGTATATTCCATGTTTGTCTGCCAGCATGTGAGGGCTGAGAATGGCTCCTGACTCATGTTGAGACAGGTTAGGTGTGGTAGTGTTAATGCTGTGTGATGCAGACAGACAGACAGGCAAATGAACTGGCTGCACTTGGAGTTCCCTTGCCTGATCTCTCTCTCTCTCTCCATCTCTTATCATTCTCTCAGATTTATAGCGTGTCACAATAAGTATTAGCAGAGGGGCAGAATGATGGCTGGGAGAACAATATGTGTTTTGATATCCCCTCTTTCTCTTAACGCCTGTGTTTTAGTTGACTGACAGATTGTGTTGAGGCTTTTCCAGCCTGGCAAAGTGCCAATCTAGTTGATCAGTCACTGGGGAAATATTTTATCGCTGATTAACTGCAAATAATGACTACACTGATGTAATAAGATCAACATTATGAAGTAAATATGAAGCGTTTCACTCAGTAAGAGGAACTTCTGTCATGACTCTTATTTTGTTGAGGCGTTATGTGATTGGTCTTCTCCTCTGAGCGTAGCCGTCTCCACTCTGAGTCACCACCAGTCAGGTCGGCTGAAGCAATCACACAACGGCAAACTGTGAAGATTTCTTTCCCAGCATTTTTCCTGGGGTTGAAATTACAGGTGATATGAAAAGGTCAAGGAGAAAGCTGGATCCAGAGGAAAACAGTGCAGGCTGATGAAAGTGTTGCTGTTGGAGTAGCTGTCTGCCATCATAGCCACAAATTCCTCCATTTAAGCAAGAAACAGCAGTCTATCCATTACTTTGTTCAGAGTTCCTGTACAGAACAGACAATCAATTGTTCAAGTGCAAAGGTGCTGTGGGCAGCATCCAATGCAGCTCCTGGTATCGCCCGTATAAGGAGCTGCTGCTGAGGTTCAGGGGGGATGAGGTCTGAAGTGGGAGGAGGAGGAGGAGGAGGAAGTATTTGCTGGAGGCCTCGACTACATGCTGAAGATGCACACAGGCGGGAAAGTGAACTGTCAAGGTCTAGACATGTTAGAAACGAAATCCTGCTCCAATATGATGCAACCGCTTAAGAAGAGAAACCGCCGGGACTCCAAAAGAAAACAATGTTCAGGCTGGCCTCATTTGCATATTTTTCTCTATTTTTAATTCTTTGATCAGTTCAGGAATAATCATGCAAGGTGCAGACTTCTCAGCAGAGAGGCCTTCCCCAGTGTGAACCTTCCTCCCTTTCAAATGTCAAGTATGATTGTACACAATGAGAGTTCCAGCAGGGTGAAGGCAGCGTTTCTCCACAGTGTGTGTGTGTGTGTGTGTGTGTGTGTGTGTGTGTGTGAGAGCAGGAGCAGGGACCGGATGGAATTAATGTATTATAACACACCGCACTCACAAACAAATCTGGGTTTGTTATTTATTGCTTTCAGAACAAAACTGATTGCAAAACCTCCCTTAGAAAGACTCCACCACTGTCCCTGTTCTCTTTATGACACCGGCAAGAGATATCACACCTAGAAGAAGAAGAAGAAGAAGAAGAAGAGGAGGAAGAGGAAGAATAAATTGTGCACCCAGCTAAATCAAATTATCTTGAAATTACCAGGAGTTCAATTTACATGAGAATTGTATTTTCAGGAGATGCAGATCCTCTCCAACATCCCCCTGAAAGTAATTTACACTGTATTATTACCACGTGACAAATGACACACATCTACACCGCATTAGGATGACCACAGGCAATCCTACTGCCATAATTGGAGAGTGGCTCATGTGTGTGTGTGTGTGTATGTGTGTGTGTGTGTGTGTGTGTGTGTGAGCCATTCCAACTGTTCTGTCTGGATCGTGCGCCAGAGCTTAAATCTCCAGCCTCTCTAATAAATGGACGCTGTAACGATCAGAGCTGTGGCGTGGCGGTGAAGATGGCAGTGAGCAGCAAAATCTACTACAAGCAACTTGGCGGTCCGCATGGTGGAGCTCCAGCAGGATCGGGGCAAGACGCGGTGAGCCAAGTGAAAGACAACATTAGGACACAGAGGCCCCAAAGAAGACAGAAGGTCCAACCAGAACCAGAACCAGAATAGAGTCCAGGAGTCTCACAAACACAAAGAGTTACGGAAGCATCAACAGAGATCCAAGGCCTAATATGAGCCTACTGTTAGTACAGACATGCCACAGTGTGCTACCATGTATGACATCATTGTTATTGTCAGAGGAATCACCTGGCTAATGATGTGTGTTACATCATTTCAAAGGTAGCAGCCACATGGGTCGTCTAACTTAAGGACCGACTGGCAGACTGACAGTGTGTTACTTAAAGCCTAATACCTGAAATTATAGGTTTTGTGGAACGAATCTGCTCAGACGAATCCGTTCTCTGATGTTATGACAATTCTCAACTAAGGTGACTGCAGACTGGTATACCGTGTCTAACCTGATGTTGTTATTGCCATATAGACTTGGACACACAAGCTAAGTCAGCTAACAATGACAAGAACTCAACACATTGCTTGTTTCTAGAATGAAGTTGCTCATTGTCCAATGTTGCCACAACTGACTTAGTTGTTATAAAGTTACAATAGTTATTTAATGCTGTGATAGGTTTTGTTTTATTTTGATATTTTCCCCAAGGAGTGTTTGGTAAATTCATTGGTGTGTAATAAAGCCAAACACAGCCCATGGAGTTTCTTGCCATATAAAGTCTCTCCTCACTTTATTCCCTTCTGTAAAGTTACTTACACACTCGGTATCATTCAATAGATGCAACACTTTGTCACAACAACGTAAATTCAACGTAATATTAATAATAAATTAGTTAAACGGTAGGGTAAGTTAAACATCGCTGCTGTGCATTCAGAACGCGTCACAGCTTCCATTAAGCTGCAGACCACAGACTAATGACTAATAACCAAAACAATCCATGCATGAAAGGATTAAGCTTTTTTAATTAATTGCTATATCCCCAAACTACACATGTTCTGTATTAAACTACTTAGAGGAAACACTGGAGAAGATCTCTAAAGTGAAAAGAAACTGCTGCCCAATTCCACTGCCAAAGGTCCGTTTGCTCCAAACTGAAGAGGAAGCAAACATCTCTGTCAACAAAGTGCAACAGATGAATGAATCTCTCCACAGACAGGTAAGAACGACCGAACAACCTCATCATACGTATACAAACCATCTGAGTCACATGTGGCTGCTGCCTGGAATGAAGTCCATGGAGGATTTAATCCCTTCTTCGTCCCACAGTAACAAGATAAACAAACCCTTGTTCAAACACGGCTATGAGGGTTTAATGTTCAACTAACAACTACATGACTTTTCAGATGAGATGACAGAGAATGGAGCAAACAAAAGTCATGGAGTCGCCCAAGGCCTCAGGTAAACCTTCATGTTCTCAGTGTCATCACTCTGATCCATGGTGTTCACTGTACGGGACACAAACACACACACACACCATCTTATTCACATGAGGTCACTCCTTATGTGGGACTCAAACATCACTTCAGCTCATCACTGTGAGGATGAGCTCCAGACAAGGAGGCTGAGCAGGTCGTTGGATCAACCAGAGGCTTCAGATAAATACTCTTGCTTTCCTATTAAACTCTGGCGAGATCCCAGCTTATTGTGTTTAACATTCATATTATTATACTAATTGGGGCAGGGGGGGCAGGGGGAGGAAGGAGGGGAGGGGGGGGGGGCTCAAGGGTGGCTGGTGTCAGGGGTGAAGGGTCGTGCTGGGGCGACAGGGGTGAGAACTTTGGACCTTTGCGGCGCTTTGCTCTGGTGATTAGGATTCCGTACATATCCACAGGTGAAAGGCTGCAAGCTGAAACTTTTACAATCTCTCATTTCCAATACCATGAAAGAGGAAATACTTTCTTCAGAGTTTGTGCGAACGTGGAGTTATCTCACAAATGACAAAACCTTTTGTTCTTCTGTCCCCCGTCAGGTCGGAGCTCTTAAAGACTCTATTGTAGGTTTAAGGTGAAAGCTTTAAGGCGGCTAGGGTTTTCTACCTTGAATAGAATCTGATAACAGCTACTTTGACACGCTGTTTCACTTAAGTGACAAGTGATTAACTTGAGCCCTTAGCCACACTGGAAATCAGTCAGTCAGCCTGAACGTTTGTCAAATCCAGCAGCTTAGCCTCACAATCAGACTTTATAGTTGTGAACGTGTGAGAGCTTGTCTTATAAAATGGCTTTGGGCTTGCAGGTAAAAGTCGGTTTGGAATATTAATGCATACAGGCAGGAGGTAATGGAGATGTGAGATGTGTTGGGAATTCATTTGCAGCAGCAGATAAACCTGTTTCTTTAAATCACGAGTGGAACTTAGAAAACACAGAGTCAGATTGGACCAAAGCATGTTTATGTGTGGTAAATGCCTCTTACTGGCCTTTTTTAACATTTCCCTGGAAGAGGCAACACTATTTTCTCATTTCCATGTCAGGTAAACTGTTCTGTTCTGGAAAATGAAGATTTTTATTTGAAAAAACACTCACGTCTGTTTTTCGAAATGAACTCTTAATTCCTTTCCTTTTTCCCAACACTTTGCTCTATAAGCTTTGTAAAACGTGGGATTGCTATTCCATTCTCTGTGAATCGTCTTGATTCAAAGAGTGAACACTGAGTGATTCCAGGGACCTTTCACCCAGCAATACCATTCACTGAACTTCACCCAAAATCCACATTTACACACAAGATGTATTAGAATAGAACCAACAGACTGCAGCGACATTTGCATTTAATTCAGTCGCTCCCACCACACGATGAAGCCTTTTCACCTTCAGCTCTCCGTGAGTCTTCCTCTATGTTATCTTTGTTTATTCAGAACATTCATAGTGTGGATCTGACCTCTGAGCGTCCGTAGCAAAGCTTTACGGTTTAGACTTTGTGTTCAATGTTCTTCACACACAGTTTAATGTCCAGGAGATCTGAGGGAAGTGCAGTTCCAAACATGTTTACAGTGAAAAACAGAGAGAATGCTGGGGGTTGATGCTTTAACCAAACAGCATTCTGCTTTGTTTCCATTAGCTCTGTTCAGGTTGACTGAAGCTGTTTGGTTTGTTTCATTGTATTTGCATTGTCGCTGATGGCAGCGAGCGACGGAGCAACAAGACTCGTGAAAAATAATCAGATCTCACCTGCGTCTCACATTTAGTGTCAAGTTGAAACAGTGTGAAGTTATTCCTCGCCCTACTGCTAAATGTGTCAAACATATTTCACTTTAATTCCATGCAGTGTTACAGAGCCATGATTGACAACTCTTTCTGCAGCTCTTCAGGATGGATTAGATGTGGAATCACTTGGCATTTGTCATTCCTGACTCAATGTTGGTGAGATAAATGGATCAACATGAACATTAAAGATAATGACTCCATCTTTGATCTGCATTTACTCATCCTTTTCTCTAAGAAATCCTGTTCTCCTTTTTTGTTCCTGAAGGAATTGACTTTGCTCAGCTCAGCATGTTGCTGCAGTTTATGTAGTGGGAAGCTTTCTAATCACTGCTGTAGCTGCTTGATAACGCCGTTCCCTGATTAACAGCTCCTGGGTAAATGAAGGAGAGGAGTGAGTTGTTTTACTTGTTCATTTGTTTGACTGCTTGTGCTGCAGCTCCGAGTTTGGACCTCCACTTCACACCAGGCCATTGGGCAAATAATGTACCAATATTTATGTAACCAACCTTTAAATAAACAACTCCACGATTTCTCTACTTCTGTTTTACGTTGCAATACAATACTTATACTACTAACACATGAACTAGATTGCACTTTATAAGCACTGCACTTGTTTTTTGAACTGCTACTGTTATTGTTTTAACTCTTTGTTTGTTTCTTCTTTTGCACACCGGTCATGAGAAATGCGGTTTGGTTCTTCTGTATGTGTTTTCACAGATATGGCTGGAATCATAGATAAACTTAAAAATCTTCCACGTTACTTGGATTTGGTTGATCATTTGTATACGTAGGTGGCGTGGGTTGACTTCAATCACTTAATGGGTTTGAGGAGCAGCACCAAATATCTCTTCTAAGTCAGTCTGCTCCATGAGGAATGAGTTTCTCCTCCATCATCTGCTCATTTTCTGTGAAATGCATGTGGTAAAATAGTAAAATATGCTGTAAATATGTGGAAAAACTGGGAAATTGTGCAGAATGTGGCATGAATGAAGGGACGGTGCCTGGTTTAGTTAATGTGTAGTTTCCTGCAAAGTAAGTGGGTGAGATTTTGCCTATTTAAAAGAATAAGCCTCATAGCGATGTCACAGCATGGGAGTGTGTGGGTTTTAGCCATCAGGACACAAAGAAGCTCAAGGGGAGAGCGGCTT
Organism: Genypterus blacodes; assembly: GCF_046128005.1. Taxonomy (NCBI): domain Eukaryota; kingdom Metazoa; phylum Chordata; class Actinopteri; order Ophidiiformes; family Ophidiidae; genus Genypterus; species Genypterus blacodes. The sequence goes on from NW_027466959.1 coordinate 170,305, forward strand.
CACAGTAAAGTTATAATAACCCAGAGTTCAGAAAGTTGTCAAAATGTAGAGTGTGTGCTGGGGCGGTCACAGGCTCACAGTCAGGGTGTGTGTGGTTATGGTTCTCATGTTTGATGAGTCAGATTGGATGGAAGACGTTCTGGTTGTGGATTTTAGGATTCAGTTTGTCACAAGCAACCACACAAGCTTTATATCCTAAACTCATTCTGGCACCAGAATGCAGCAAAGTCACATCACCAGATAGTGAGGCACCTTGGGCGAAGGTTATTAGGAAGGCTGTGTTCCACTCAGTATAGGTTGAGCAGCTCTAATCTCTATGTGAGGGTTGATAATCGTGAGGCAGCAGACTATTGGACATAGATCGCCGTGTCAGATAAGATAGCAACTATGTGATTGATGTTTGTAAGTTCAGGTTGATGGATGCTGATGTGACATTCAGGGTGAAATGACCTCTCGTCAACAGGAAGATTCAACCAAACAAACAAATATGAGCCTCAAAACTGTAGATAAGCTGCGTTTGATGAGAAATGGAGACAGATTTGACCCAATTTGACTTTTACGTAGACATTAGGAAGGTAATAATATCTTTGTTATTGCTTGTAGCTTCATGCCATCTTGGTTTTAGCGCTCGTTATATTTATTTAACCTTTACAGTTACAAGATGTGTAGGTAGTGAATGTTAATTACTTATATTCTTCCTAACATGTTCATATTGTGTCTGACAAAGTTCCTTTGTAAAATGTGTCTTGTGTTAATGTGCTTTGATGCTGGAGATAAAAGCTTATGAGCGCGGGAGTCAAAGGTTTAGCGTAGAAAGATAAGTGAATGAAAAGCGCTGGATGTTAGCAAAACAGTAGGATAGAAATTGTTAGAAGATGTGAGCAGGTGGATTGTGAAGCAGGCTCTGGTGGCTGTGGAGCTGCACAGAGACACATGGTAGAGTTTGGTGTCCTCTGTGGTGATTTCCCTCAGGGTGAATTAAGCTTCAGCCTGCTGAACCATGACATCACGTTTAGCTGCCAAAACCCTGGCACCTTAGGTGAAACTGCATTGGTTGCCATTTGTAGGAGTTGAGTCATTAAATAAGTGTTAAGTGTGTTTCAGCGCTCTCATTTCCACCTGTGTGTGTGTGTGTGTGTGTGTGTGTGTGTGTGTGTGTGTGTGTGTGTGTGTGTGTGTGTGTGTGTGTGTGTGTGTGTGTGTGTGTGTGTGTGTGTGTGTGTGTAATTGAATGAATTTGTTGCTATCTTTACTATTTTTGTTGTGTACTTGTTTTATCCACATTCTTCTTGTTTGTATCTTGTTAGAACTTGAAACACGTTGTTCCATTAAATTCATGATACTGAGTTAGTGAAGATTCTAAGGAAAGTGTATATAGTAGCATTTATGTGTTAGTGAACATAAAGCACAGGAACATCACAGTGTTATGCTCTTTATTAAAAAGGTAAGAATGTTGTGTAATGTTCCAGAGTAACTCTTACTCTTATACGTACTGTGGGATGATACAGGTGTTTTATTTCACTGATTAAACATATTGGTGAGCAGATTGAACCACCAGAGGCTGAATATCCACGCTAAGTGAAAGCAGCACTGTTATTCTTCCCTTTCTTTGGGTGGGAATATTTTCAATGTAAAACTCTCCTTTCCTGTCCGTGACCCGTTTGAAGACTTTAGAAGCCGTTTCTTCTGTTCCACTGACAGGGTGTTCCATCTCCTACTGTATTTCATGACACACAGCAGAATGGAGTAAAAGCCATTTCATAATTCCTATTGATATCTAGGGCATAAAATGCTCCATATTTTATTGATCAAGCCTCCAAAAACTGCTTTTCTGCACCATTAAAGTAGCACTCAGCACAAGCTAGTCAGAAGTTCCCCTTATTTAACTCTGAGACAATCTTGAAAAGCACATTTAAAAAAGGTCCAACAGCACAATAACACGCTGTTTGAAATAAAACATGAAGCCCGGCCGTGTTCTGTGTGACCACTGCTGCTAAATAATGAAACACGCAGCGAGCAATCATCCGTCTCGTGTCTCCTGCTGTCTTATCTCACGGAGCCCTTTCATCCATTTTGCCAGAGAGGAGCTGCGAGGTGGCAGGCAGCCCCCTTGGCTTTCCGTTGGAGATGCTGAGTTTGTGACAAGTTAACTCTGGTACTAGTCTCTGCCACTGAACAGAAGTAACAAGAGCAAGCTGTTCTGCCCCATCAACTTTAGAGGCACATTACCTCGGAACAGACATGCAGGAAAACAGCTGCTGAAGCACTCCTTTGGTGTTGTTGCAGACTAGTCCCACACCCTTTCACACAAAGCCCCCATGTGGCCCCTGGAACTCCTCATGCAAATCCAAATGGATGCCCTCGACTTTATAGGGGGGAAAATTAATGGGAGTTTTCTGCATTTTGAGCAGGTTGAGCAACAACACCACATGGCACCATATGCTGGATGCACGGAGCCAAGAAGCCACTGGGAAATGTTAACACAGTCATATTTGCGTGGACAAGTTTTATTTAAGTGTACAAAGCACTCTAGGCTTAAGCTCATTTAGCGCCGTAGATCCTTACACGCAAGCCAGACAAGAAATAATTCATTACGTTGAAGGAACTACAAGTACGTGCTTTTATAGACACAATTCAAGCTTTCACCACAAAGTAGTTTTCTCTTCTCCCCTTGTCTGAGTTAGTAGAAGTAAGAGCAAACAGCTTAGTGTGTCATTTTGTTCCTTGTGTTTCATATTGAAGGTAACAAGCTTTTCTAATTAGCTGGCTTTTCACATTCATTCATTTCTGGCTACAATTTAATAGCAACAAAATATGAAGCAGTTTGCATATGGGCTCGTCCTCAGCTGGAGGTTGAACTCAACATAAAAGATAATGCTTATGCAGCAACAAATCATTCCAATGTGTAAAATGAAGAAGGAGTGATGTTTGTGTAAATCTGCTTGATGAGCGCTTCAAAATCAATTTCCTGCAACAGGGGTCGGAGCAACTTGCCTTGATTTGACAATGGTAGCTTACTGCTGCCCAGCTAAATGGTGCCACATAGACACATGCAATTACAGCGCATAAAACACTCCTGACTCCCTCCTAATTATAAACCCCGGTGAATAATCACAGCCCACTGCAATTAATGGAGCCACTCTTCTGCAGCAAACTGTAAAGAGCTCCAGCCTGCGTCGGCAACACTTTTTAATTTAGCAGATTTCATTAAGCCAAGCCTTTTTTCAAACTACTGTTATGAAATGTGGCCGACCTTCTCAAGCCAGAGAGGTGGGCACTGATTGGACTTCTCTTAGCTATACGCGTTGAAAATGCAATCATAACTTCAAACCATTTCTGTGTTCTCAATAAACTCTAAATAGTTAGTATTAAAAACAGATATGTGCACATCAATGTTCTGTTAATATCCAATAAAGTTTACATTGAAAGATTGCAGAATTGTGCAGTAGATGTGTTGCTCTACCTAACCAACCCTGTATCTAGTCTCCAGGCTGTTCTATCCATTTTGGAGCTATTTTTCTGGGTCCAAATAAATGTTTTGAAGAGTGAATGTTGAACTCCATTAACACATGAAGTTTGCAGACTTCTCCTTTAATCGGCATCAAAGTGACAGGTACATTTGTCAGGCCTTGTGCCAGTCAACGTTACGGCGCTCATCCCCACACTGAAGTCTGACTCTCTGAGATGGAACAACCTGTCGCTCTCCTTAATTGGGTAAATCAATGTCATCTAAATGAATGTTTTTCCCAGATTTCTCTACCGGTTCCCTTCATTCTGACCTAAACAAAAAAATGTCTTTGACTCTTCAGACAAAATGATCAGCGCCTTCATTTAAGGTGTGAAGCCTCCAAGGATCCACAAAGCATGATAACAAAGATGTGAGTTCAGTGGAGGTCTCGCCTTACTTCACTTCCAATCCTATTACTCGGCAATTCATACTGATAAACTCTGCGATTGACTCCCCTGACCTCGCCTGGTGCAGGCTGGAAGACCAATCCTGCTGCACTTCCTCTTCTGTAACTGCCTTAATATGCTCTTCTCTCCCAAGTTCACCAAAAACCCTGAGGTTCTCAATACTTTAAAGATTTGGTATCAATTTAGGAAACACTTGAAATTTGCCAAGGCATCTCCTCCTACTACACTCAACCCCTCTGTATAAGCCTTTAGCTCAAGTCACCTTTTCCTCGTCTCCTCATGCATGTTATCACATTTCTTTGGTCCCAATCAATACCTCCTTCCTTCCTTTGTCTCTTTCTCTCCCATTTCTTCCCTTCTCTCTGCATACAAATCTCAAAATTGTCCAATAACTAAATTACCATCGTCATGTCAAATGCTTTCTTTAATAAAAATATTCAACAAAAACAAACAAATGGGACAAACACTCTCAGACTCAATCATCTGCTGAGACAAATAGAATAGAAAACAAACTCTAATGTGGCTGAGCTGCTGAGTCACTAACAGTGTTGACATCATGTTCATACTTATGGAGTAATTCTGTCTTTCTTATGCCAGTATAATATTTAAAAAAGGCACTTTTTGTCGACACTTGTTGCCTTGGTGATGATCTCCACTCTAAGAGCTCGTCACCTTCTAGGTATTTAGCAGGCGGACTCACACATTTGCATGACCACTAACACGATAGCCATCAGCTGTGATCCTCCATAATAAACACATAAAGGTGATTTCACTGTGCACTATACAAGAAAAAAGGTTTGCCTCTTAACCTGCTGGTGTAAGAATGAAAAATCTGCCTATTCTGAACATAGACGGTTGAGTTTGTTTGATTTGATTCTATTTATTAATGAGGATGATATTGAGTGATGCTGGTTTAACAAAGCAGAGAGGCACGACACAAGAGGTAATACAGGTAATGGTAGTAGTCCATTTTGCCTTCCACTTGACTTAGCATGGTGAATCAATCTCCCACATATGAGTCTGGTTTCAGTAATAGTGATGAGCATTTGTCATTCCCCAGTCAGTCAGCCTCCTGGTAGCTTAAAAACAAATAAACAACACTCTTCCACCCTTTCTTTCCCTCTGGCTTAAGCAGCACATTAATATTCCTCCCTTCCTCGTTTCTGTGGCACCAGTGGAACCAAATCCATCATGGTCTTCTACATAAAGAGTCATGATAACTCAAAGTGTCATCTTAACTGGGAGCGTATTCTCACCTCCTCTGTTATCTTTGACCAACGCTATTTGTCTCTTTAATGAATGCTTCACACGGGGACCGATGCTACACAGGAAATCACTTTACAATGGGATGTATTTATAAAATATGTACATTATTTTGACGAATGTAAATGAATCCTGGAAGTGTTTAGTTTCAGTCTTTGCCAGGTGAAGCGAACATGTGACTACAGTCACTGCCAAAGACATCAATGCACTCATTTACTGAACTACACTTGATTAGAGACTTGATTGTCTTTTAAAATGATCCATAATACGTTTCAAAATATTGCTGAGTGTAGCTTTAAGTTTGCTAAATGAACGATTGCATCGATAGGTGACGGCTCCCCATGATATCTCTCTCAGACCAGAGGTGTCTTATCAATTTTGCAGGGCTGTCATCATCAGGTCCAAATTGCAATAAAAGCCCCAGTGTCAGTATTGGATCAAAGATGGGAGATTGTCCGGCAGAGCCTCCTCATATGGAACTCTTCCCCCTGAGCCAGGGTGCAGGATTGATAAGAATCTCACTCCTGGCAGCTCAATGCAAAATGTATCAACGTAGTATTTTGTTGTTGTTGTCTCATATTGGGCCCAGTGTGTCGTCCAACGGGACAAACAGAGTTATACCTTCTGTCTTATTGCACAGTATATTGACCCTCCACTCTTATTGTGAGAGACAATTCTGTGGCCTTTGACCCCAAGGAAATGGGGGGGGGGGGGCAAACAAGTTTGGTTTCTATAAAAAGGAGAAGTGACTTTCTCCTCACAAAAGAATGGAAGGTAAACAAAAGTCAGCATTCGCACACTTGAACAGAACAAACACAGCAGAGAAGTTAAGTGCATGTACAGTCGCCAATTTGGAACAAACAATTATTCCAACCTTCTGGGCAACGTATATTTTTCTACACACTGTTGCCCATAAAGTTGGAATAATTGTTTGTTCCAATTTAATGGGCGACCTTGTATAACGAGTGTCAGAGCCATGTTGGGGGCAAATCGAGGGAAAGCTGAGCACCAAGTAAGGGAATCAAACACCAAACATCATCTGTGACCCAATAAACGTCATAACTGGATGATGTATAAGAGTGTAAGAGAATCTGAGGGAGGAATCTTCCAGTAGTGGGTAAGACTGTACTATGATGCCTCCTGCTGTGATCAGAGCAGAACCCCCTGTGATGTCTCATGTCTAGTTCTAAACCAGCACACGGTCTCTAACTCTGCCTGACTTCTGTTTCTCCAGACACAGACAGACAAACACACTATGTCATGTAACAGCTCACACACCTGTGATCACTTCATCGTGCCACAAGAAAGCCTGCAAGTGCCACTTTGCCGTGTGTGTGTGTAAATCTGGTTTGATGTTGCATATCAGGCGCACTTGAGCAGCTTTTCGTCAACCAACCCCCGATACATCACAGCTGCAGGGCATTCAGTCTGAACCTGGAACATGAGGGAGAGGAGCTGCTCAGCTTAGGTAGAGCGATCCGCATCAGGGGATGGATATACAAGCCTACTGCTCAAAGTTGGACGAGCGAGGGAAACATTCCAAACAGCCTTTTGGTTGCTTGGCAGTAATTTGACTTTTCATTCCGCATCTGTTGTTGTTTTCCTTTCAGTTAGGCTGTTGTTTAAGTGTAAAGCTTCTCTTCAGAGACATAATGTGGAGTCTTTCTCTGTTTCCTCTCCATGCTTCAGGGGTTAGACTGTCAAGACAAACCTGGCTAAGAAGGGGAATCTGAAAATGTGTTCAAGAGGACTGGAAATGTTTTAGAAAATGGTGAAATATCTCCAAAAGTGTGATCTGATTTTTTTTACCATGATAACTAAATCATTTTAAATGGATGCAATCATAATTAAATAGTGTCGAGCAATTCAGAGATTTCCTTGAAATCTGCTCTGGTCTAAGGAAACCAAACAGTGATGGTTGCTTTATGTAACCTTGTCCCTATTCTGAAGCAATTACTGATTATTAATAGAAACAGGTAGAATCTGAACCACCTAGACATTTACACAGAGAGAAAAGGCTGCCAGCAAACAGAAAGATCTGATTTATGGCGGTTATGTGCTCACTTGGAGTGATTGGTTGGAATTTGATTTAAATAATTTGCATTTACACACACTTACACACATTTACACACACTTACACACACTAACACACTTGTAACAAGCTTAGTTTACAATGCCACAGTAGTCAAGTTGGAAATGTTTTGTTATCTAATTGGCAAAAAAGTATTGAAAGCTTATAGATGAGACCTGAAAGCATCTAAAGAGTCTGAATGGATAAAGAAAAAGGCCAGTGTCCCTTTAATATGTGAGGGCTGTAGAAGTTCACTGTTGGCTCTAAAGATGTGAAGCACTTTCATTCCAAACACATTTAGATTGACTCAAGGTACACTAAGACACTAAGACAACTATTCTAATATTATGTAAAGAAAGTAAAACTCTCAAGTTTTAGGTTCCAGTCAAGCAAGTGTTATGGATTCATTATAAATGGATCGTTTATGACGTCACTAAACACCAACTCCTAACATGGTTCAACTATTCTGCTCAACTTTGTATCATTGAATGTGCTTAGTGTTGTGTCCTTCCCTGTCCCCTCCTCTCCTCTCCTCTCCTCTCCTCTCCTCTCCTCTCCTCTCCTGTCCTGTCCTTCCCTGTCCTGTCCGGTCCTGTCGGGTCCTGTCCGGTCCTGTCCGGTCCTATGCTATGACAGGCGTGATGTCTCCTGTCCTTTGCCATTTGTGTCACCACAGCCATGTTCTCTGTAGCGTGTGTGTGTCCTGTGTCACGTCATGTTGTCACGTCACATTCTGGCTGTATAAGCAAACCGTTGGCTTTGTTATGAACACATTAGATGCAGCTTTGTTTACAAAGTTAGAAAGGTAACCCGGCTCTTAAAGCTCTTTAAGTCCGACACATGGAAAGAAACAATACGGACGGATTAATAGGATTCAGCAGCTCGCCAAATAAATGCTAAGCTTTGCATAATTGGCATATTATTGGGACTCAGCCAGGTGGGGAAATGTATAAATCTGTAACATTTCCATGCCTGAGTTAATCTATTGGCAGTCAGATAATCTGGGTCTGTTGTTCTAAGTGAGTAGGAATCGATTTGTGATGATTTCAAAGTAAGAAGGTGTTATTCATTATGTGTGAAACATTTTGTGCATCTATGCCTGAATCTGAGTATAACAGAGCTAATAATGTGACACACACACACACACACACACACACACACACACACACACACACACACACACACACACACATTAATTCATTCCAGTGCATCTGACTCTAAATTAGCTGGAGTTCACATTCAGTTAACTTTGATCATTAAGAGAGACTCAAATCAAGACCAAACCTTTTATCATGAGGAATACGATCGTGTGAATCCGAGCAGCACAACGGCTAAATAAGTGACACAAAAGCGCACACACAGTTGATCAAAACCTGTGTGCTTATTATATTAATGTGAGGCTATTTTTATGGACACAGTCTCAATCGGCTCCGTTGAAATCAGGTCAGTTTACAGCGTCAGACCTGGAAAAGCCTCCACTCAGCAGGTTTACCTCACTGGAATGAGAGGAGCCGCTGCTGCTGCTGCTGTCAGCCAATCAGGGTCCGGTACTGTCACCGCTCTCACTTTGAGGATTTAGTTTTCAAAGTCACAGAGTAAATATTCCCTTAAATAAGCCGTGCAGCAGAATCTCACTTTAGCACTAAAAACCTTATTTTGAGCCTCAGACGTACCAAAACAAAATCATGAAAGTTGAATATGTGGCTGGGAATTAAAAGTGCGATGGAGCATCTCAATTAATAATTTATCTGTGGTTTATTGTCAAGTATGGGGTGATAATTTGTATAATTACAAGCCATAACAATATGGCAGAGGACAGGACACACACTCACAGTTTATCTCTGCCCTTGTCTGGGCTTGTCACATTATACTCATAGACTGCTTGGTCCTTACTAATGAATTAATTATGAGACGTGAGGCTGTGTGCTTCTCAACACACAACAGGACTCTCTTGGTCCACTTGTCTTCCTTCTTCTAACCCAAAGAGCGCCACCTGGTGTCTTTCCTCACAGCGTTCTCTGGTTCGGCCTCAGCAGAACGGCCGTGGTTGTAAACATTTGTCATCAATAGAAAATGTGCCAACACACACGCGGCTGCCAGGGAGGGAAGTCTGCTGGACAGCTGCCTTGGCCGCTGTTGTACACCTCATGTTTACATGTGTGCAGTGTGCATGCAACACCTAGGGTTCTAGACCTAGAACAACCCAAGAATTCTTGGGTTTGTGAACAAACTGCATGTAATAGAAAAACCATGACTGCACACATTACATTACATTACATTACATTACGAGCATTTGACAGACGCTTTTATCCAAAGCGACTTACATTACATCACATTACCACCCTTCGCAGAGGGGGGAGCAATTGAGGGTTCGGTGCCTTGCTCAGGGGCACCTCGGCAGGGACTCGACTACTGCCTCCCACACAGCTGAGAAAAGAGAGTCAGATGTTCAGGTATCGTGATCATAATAAAAGCCCCGTGAATATGAAGACAATATGCTTGAATAATTTAGAAAATGTAAACACTAAGACGTACATTCAAAGCCATAAGCAGAGCCGTAATGCTTCCTTCTGTTCCAATCTCCCCGGCTTGCAAAGGGAAAGCAAAATGTCAGGCCAAATTTCCCTCAAACAACAGAATAATTACAGAAGCACCAGGAACAGCAGGGGGCAAAGCTCGGTCCTCCCCCCCCCTCCCCAAACAAAACAACAACACAGAGATCAGTGGCTCTCCTGATGAGGTGGCAGCGCTCAAGAAACAAAGGCACAAACACTGCAAAGATATGTTAAGGGAGCTACCACTGCTTTGAAACTGATTGGATCCTGGCTCGATGCAGTCTGAAAACGTCTGAGTGATGTGGAGAATGTGCCGCTTTGTTTTTGCCACTTGGATTCAACGGGTCGTGTTATATAATGTTACCTTGGATGTCTCTTTCCTTTTAAGTAGGATAGTCACAGACGCAAATCTCACAGCTTCACTGAGAGCAGGGAAACATGCTAGAGTGGTACGAGGGTCAGTCATACAACTACAATCATTCCAGCAGCCACCGGTCCCCCCGATACGGCAAATGAGGAGGATTCAGATCTCCTCTTCATCTTATCTGCTGTGGCATTGCAATCTTGGCATTCTGTTTGGAGTGTGCAGAGCAAGTCTCAGCGCAAAGTCATTACAGCTGCCGATAGCTTCATGTAGCCTAGGAGAAGGTTGCTCTAATCACTGAGGCGCACACGCACAGTCACACTGAACCGTCTTGTAGGTAAGATAGCACTTTGGGATCAAGCTGTTATCACAGGCGTCACAGGCCACTCCACAGCGATGGCAATCAAACATCTAATCAACAAGGTCTTTTGGAGATTTGAGATGAAATGATCCAGATAAGCCTGCAGGCATTGTGGGAGCCATAATGTGAGACCAGAGCGGCGTTCTGCGTTGCCGTAACGATGTGGTTATGGCCTGATGGCGGTAGGTGGACTTGATTGGGTCCAGCTTGGAGCGCTCGTGTGCAGCAGCATGTGTGGATCATTCTAAATCAAGATTCATGAAAATATCATTAGTGCATAATGAATAGAGTCAAATACAAGATGGCACACCGGAGGGAGGGATTTAGGCAAAGAGGTGAAACCAAAAGTAAGGATGGTATGTGATCGTTCCATTTTAATCCCGTAGGTTCAGCTTTGCAGACACTCAACCTTTTATAGCAGTGTGTACGTCTCCACATTCAGAAAGTCGGCATTAACAGAGACTGTTGATCAGCAGTGTCCTGATACAGATTAAGCCTGATTGCAGGGTTTTGGATTTGTCCAACCAGGTTGTTCAACTACGGCTGAGTTCTGTTGAGCAGGGTGATGAACCCAAGTATAGCAGAACCATTCCTTTCAGTGAACGCTGCTGCTCATTAATGTGATGTCCTGGAAACCCGTCAGGCATGAACATGTGTGTCTTCTACCAGCGTAGCTCACTGATGAACACTTCACACATGAATGACAGTAGAAGAATATCTGGATATAGACGTTAGTGGCTTAACTGAACTCTCTTAATAGTTCAATGTTAGACAGAAGGTTTAGTTCTAGATCAATCATTTTTGCCATAGCTTTTTCCTGAAAACACCTTTTAATTGTGAAGCCTTTTGTCATCATATGAAGCTACACAGACCTAAATCACAGAACAGGTCACTGAGAGCTGTTGGTCGCTCCGTTTGCGCACTAAACTAAACTGATCCTGCAACTTTTTCCAGAACAGGTAAATGCAGCATTATGGCAGATCTATGCACTATTTTCTTTACCACATGTTAAGAACTCTCAGTCTGATAGCTAAGGACTAAGTTACTGGAATGTTTTGTGGAGTGTTTGGATGCAATCAGAGTCTTTCTGCCAGAGAGAGGAGACAGATTACCCTTAAGTGGAAAATGAGAAATAGCTTGTGAAACCCAGACCCCTTCAGAAGTTGAACCTATAGGTGTGAGGTGTGTGTCATAACACACCTAACCTGGTTTCATACTCCCAGGCAGTTTGTGGCTAAGATTGAAGATTCTGTTATCTGGAGTCACTATTAGATCTCAAGGTGTATTAGGTGTATTTCAGTTGGTGATGAATCCACAGAGTAAGAGAGAGAACGACCTGAGCCTGCCTTTGTGTCGAGGCAGGGGAGTCCAAAAGGTTGAGTTTAATGTTTCAGAGACCTGCAGAGTCTACAGGATTCAAGTAGACTGAATGGGAGAGTGTGTCCGATACATTTGACTATCTGAAGAAGGTAGACTTATATTTGGGTCCACCTGTTACTGTGAACAGATGAAGAAACCCCTGTATCTTTCAATCACCCAACTGACAACGGAACACACAGAAGAGTGTGAGCAGGTTTAGATCACACACACATTTGTGAGAGTGAGTCCTTTTGATAGTATTGTTGGATTGCTAATGAAAAACTGAACATGTGTTTTGGAGGCCACAGTTGTGATGTCAGCATCAATGGAGTCCTGGGCAGAGTCTTCCTCTCTCTCTCTCTCTCCCAGTAACAATCAGAGTCTTCCTCTCTCTCCCTCCTTCTCCCAGTAACAATAGACTGATTTATGGGCTGCACAATGTCAGGAAGTAGTGCAATTCATGCAGCACATAATATACTATGCTATATGCTATATTAACTTAAAACCAAATAGGTTAATGCACACATCACCCAGAGTTCCATTGTCCAGTAATGAACCTTTGTGAGTAAGGCAGCATGATGAGCAGCACCATCTGCTCTCACTGACACATCTCATCTGCCCAGCACGTCACAAATCCACCTCCACTCCTGTGTGAGGGGAGAAAGACCCGAATCTGGAGTCACCGTGGCCGCATTCCAAATTGAATATACAATTCCCAGGTGCTTGTTGCTCTCTCTCACCACAAGCCTGAGCTCAGAGCCATGAATATGTTATCAACCGTTCTAGTAGTCATGTTAAGGTGAAAGAGTCACGTTAGCATTGTAAAGAGCAAGAGTCTGCATGTTCTACAAAGAAATCACATGTAGGGAGCAGTTGGGGGTTCGGTGCCTTGCTCAGGGGCACCTCGGCAGGGACCTGAACCGGCGACCCACTCGTTCCCAAGCGGATGCCCTAGCGACTGAGCTACTGCCGCCCCTGTTCCGTAGTAAGATAGAGATATACTGTAGCTCTGCACTTCCTCATGCCCACTGGATGTTATACTTTGATTTCATAAACAGCAAACATGCAAACAAATATAGTTAAGACTCTAATCTGTGTAAAGCTGCAGGTTTGCAGGCAGATATAGTGTATATGTGTGTGTGTGTGTGTGTGTGTGTGTGTGTGTGTGTGTGTGTGTGTGTGTATACTGTACAGTGCTGCTGTGCTGCCTGGCCTTGCATAAAATGAGAGATATTTCTTCAAAAGGTCAGAAATCACATTATACTTCATGTTTTTTCAATATTGTACAAAAGAAGATTTGTAGTCTAATAAATCATTATGCAAATACGTTCAAGATTTTCTAACAGATTGGAATTTAAACAGCAGTTGCAGGTGAATGCCAGCGATTCAACTGCAGAGAGATCAGATCAGCTACAAAACAAGTTCACCTGCTGAGAGCATGGAAGAGAAAATATCAGATAAATATAAAAGAAAAGAGGAAATTAATACATTATCTGTCAATTAATGTGAAGAAATTCTGATGTAATTGTATTTCCATCTTTGCATGTGTCGAACATCCACACGTCTTGCTGAGCGTTCACACTTGTAATTGTTCCTGTAGCGTGTGAAGAGGAACCAGGAGAGGTAAAGGTGTGTTTGACAGGTGACGAATAATAATCTGAATATCACCGCAGCTGTTGGCAGGTGTGTGACGTCCAAAGGAGCAGAGAGACGCACACCTCCACGTGTGTGTATCCATGCTGAGGTGCCACAGCGGATCACTTCCTGTCTCTGGGAATGAATTGTGAATGTATTTGTTATTAACTTTGATCTGCTTCTCAACTGATGAACACTTCCAAGACTGGGATTGGCTCCAGTTCGGATGCGTGGGAACGTTAAAGATGTCTTTGATGGCCTCATGTTGAGATGAAAGATTGTAGATCTTCACATTATTGAGATTTACTGTGATGAGTTTGCTGCCAGGACGTAAAGCAAAGTAAACTTGGGAACGTTGTTATATACGGGCAGGAATTCCTTCTGATGTAAATTGCAAACTCTGCAGTAAACAGAACGCCGGGCTGAAGCAATGAGCAATGACAAAAAAAAAAATGAAGCCATCACAAGCGAGAGATGCAGAGTGAACGTCTGCGTGTCAGAGATGTTATGTAAGATGGCACTCATCCATAACGTATTGCTCGATATGCTCTCATCAGCCGCATCAGTGAATTCTCATTACAAGTCAACCAGATCCCCTCTCTCTCTCTCTCTCTCTCTCTCTCTCTCTCTCTCTCTCTCTCTCTCTCTCTCTCTCTCTTTCTCTCTATTACTGCTTTGCTTTGCTTTCTCTTCTCTACTCTATTGCTTCTCGGAGCTTGGTGCGATTAGGAGGTGAGGTATTCCAGGTCATCTTCAGGCCAGATAAAATGATTTTAATTAAGATGTTTGTGTTTTAGTCCTGATTAAGACGATCCAGGTAATTAAAGTCCAGGTTGTTTTAAGCAGCTAATGAAAACTAGTTTCAATAGAGGAAAGATTTGTGTAGAGATTGACAGGAAACACCAATAATGTTACTTATAGAGGCAGCTCACTTGAGGTTCATCACACACACACACGCACGCACGCGCGCGCGCGCACACACACACACACGCACACACACACACACACACACACACACACACACACACACACACACACACACACACACACACACACAAACAGGATGTTCTCAGTGAGAGTGAGGGTGAGGTTAGGATCTAGGAGGGGAGAAGTGTAATTTATTGTGTGTCAGAAGTGTAACGCCTGGGATTTAGTGTCACACAAAATTATTCATGACTACATCATGAGATCTCAAGGTCATTATTGATCACTATAACATATAATATTATACTGTGTGTGGTGTTAAACACTATCTCAGGATTGGTCTTAGTCTCCATTGATTGCATTTTATCTTTGTATTTAATTTGGTATTCCTGAGGGTTTTGTCACTGTTATTGAGAAACATGTCGGTCAAAAAGACAAAAAGAACTCAAATCTCAAGACTGCATTCTGATAGGAATTTAACCCCTAAGGCCCCTTTACACATTGAAGAGAAATGTCTTCTGTTTCTGTATATTATCTGAATAAAGAGCTCTGATGCAGACACCTTATTAAAAAGTGTTCACAGCCTATATAAGCAGTAATTAAAAACGTTTGTTATGAGCAGCCACTGCTAAGGTTCCAGCATGCAGGAACACATTCATACACACACACACACACACAGCTGATTCCTAAATAACTTCAGGGCAGATTGTATTTCTCTAATGTTCTTCAGCGATATGGAACACACTCACTCAGGGGTGTCAAACTCAGGCCTGCGGGCCAAATGTGACCCGCAGTGTAATTATATTTGGCCCGTGAGATAATGTCAATTGTCTGCTAGAGCTGGCCCGCCGCTATATAGCGCATGCACCGCTAATACTACACATCCCAGAATGCTCTGCGAGTGCGTTCTCTGTGACATCACGAGCCATCTGGATGTGCTCAACCTGCAGCTTCAGGGGCGGGGCCGTGTCATCACACACACATGTATGCTGAGGTGAGGGCTCTTCAAACTAAGTTGTGCCTGTGGGAGAGAAGGACGCTGCAAGGAAACTTGGACCATTTTCCGTGCCGCCAAACCATGAGAGAGCAGATCTCTACCTCCGTGTTGCCAAGTGCACAGTTTGCTGAAAAACTCTACGTACTCAGCGCCGAGTTTACCCGGCGATTTGCCGACTTTGAAGCCCAGAAATGTAAGTTTGGAGTGCTTAGTAATCCGTTTGCATTTGACGTGGGACGCACATCAACCAACCTCCAAATGTAGCTGATTGAACTCCAGTGTAGTGACACCCTCAAGTCAAAGTATGACTCTGTTTCCTGGTTTAATCCCAGACACAATTCCCCAACAACTCCGTCCCCAAGCTGCTCAAACGCTCTCTATGTTCGTCAGCACAGATCTCTGTGCATCAGAGTAAATCAGAGTTTAGCAAACTGAGCTTTTCTTTATGCACTTTAGTCTCGCCTGACCTAGAATAGTTGAATTGTTGGATTTTCATTGAGGGCAATTATTATTTTATTTGGGTTGTTCTGTTGTTCTGTGAAAAAAAGGTTTCCATTGAAAATGAACTTGAGACGTTATAGATCAGGAGTGGGGAACCACCGGCCCGGGGCCGTTTGGTCCGGCCCACGGGCAGATCTGGCGATCCGGGGTCAGCTGGAGTCCCAGTTTTTTATTTTGGCCCACTGTGTATTTGAGTTTGACGCCCCTGATCTACACCGTGCTCCGGTCTGATGCCTCCACCATGGTTGCCACAGCTGCAGGTTTAGGGGGGGCAGAGAGTTTGACTTTGCTTCGATTCCAGTTCTGGTTTGTTTCATGGAATTAGTTGGCCCACAACAGTCAGACATGAAGAACGCTCAGATCTCTAGGCTTGGTCTCAACTCCCCAGCTAGGTTTCTAGGCTGCTGCTTCTCACACCAGACTTCTTATTCCTATCACACTTTGACCACAAAGCATCGGTACATGGAGAGAAGGAGAACATGAGTAAATCAGATATGTGACAGAGATGCAGATCAAAGCCACGTGCCGCTTTCCTACAGAGCTTAAATGCATCTAAAGTCCAGATGGAGGACGATTCCACCACAGAGAACACAGAGAGAGAGAGAGAGAGAGAGAGAGAGAGAGAGAGAGAGAGAGAGAGAGAGAGAGAGAGAGAGAGAGAGAGAGAGAGAGAGAGAGAGAGAGAGAGAGAGAGAGAGAGAGAGAGAGAGAGAGAGAGAGAGAGAGAGAGAGAGAGAGAGAGAGAGAGAGAGAGAGAGAGAGAGAGAGACATCACTGGAGGTAATGAGAGAGGAACAGAGGATGTTTGATATTTACTGTAGCCTTCTTTAGCCCCGCCTACTTGTACCATTTCCACTATTTCACTTTTGTTATGTAGTCAGCAGCAAAGGGCTTGAGAATCATCTACAACTAAAACTCAGTGCAGCATTTGACACTTTTAAACTCCCTCTGTGCTTATATGTGTGATTGAAACAGCATGGATTAAAGGGTTAAACATGATTGGAAAGCTCTGGTTTTGTTTATTAGATTACAGATACAGTCTTACATGAACAGAGCTCTGCACTCAAACCTGAAAGTCAAACATGTTTTCAGATTTGATACCAAACATGAAAACAGCTGACATGACCTCATCCCAACTTTATTATTGTTTTTGTTCCAAAGATCAAAGACAGAATTCAGTCCATTCATAAACCACAACCCAACATTTGTGATATTTACAGAGATCAATCAAACCTTTTGATTGATCACACTTACATGCAAAGACTTGACTCAAAGCTTCTGATTGATTGATTGATGAACAGTAATCACAGTTCTTAGATCAGTGTGAGTAAATTGTTGTGTTACAGCAGTAAGAAGCAACCAGAAACAAATATGATGTCATCAGAATGTGAAGAAAAGACAAAGTAAAGAGGGAAGATCAGCTGATCCTTTGTACTTTAGTTCCCTTAAACCACAGAAACGTTTCATGTAAACTCCTGCAGGTTAGGCAGAGTGACTGACAGCTGAGATGATCAGAGGGGCGGAGTTTGTACCATCATGATTAAGCTCGGGACTGAAGAATGGGAGGAGCTTATGAGTGAAGGAGCAGCCAGTGAAGGAGAAGATCAGAGCTGCAGCATCCACGTCATAGAAGGAGACCAGACCCTCCTCATAGTCCACAAACACGCCCACCTTCTCTGGCTTTGACTCCAGACTCAGAGGGACATGAGGGTCATCATAAGCTGTGTACTTATCTACATTCCACAACCCTACAGTCCAGTAACCTTCCTGAGGTCTCAGTGTGATGTCTCCCTTCCTCTTGCTCTTCTCTCTGGTCACTCCTAAAACCCACGCTGTCTTTCCTTTGACCTGAACCTCAAAGTAAAATCTTCCAGAGGAGAAACTCTGCTTTGCTAAAACACCAACAAATTTATCAAATCTCTGTGGGTTGTCTGGGAGATTCTTCCTCACATCACTATCACAAACTTGTTTCTCATCATCAGACAGGATCAGATCAGGATGAGCTGTATCAGGATCCAGAGTCACGTCCACTGCAAACTGCTGGATCCTCCTCAGCTCCACCTTCAGCAGCTTCTTCACCTCCTTACTGATGGTCTCCTCCAGCTGAGCCACAGCTTTCACCACACTCCCCTCATGTGACCTTTGATGGACTCTGACCTGTGTCCAGTCCTTGGTGGGAGGAGCAGAGCTGATGGATGAGAAGCTCTGGAGGAGGTGGAGGTGATCTTCAGAGAGTAGGAGCTTCTCCACATCAGCAGTTCTCTCTCTCTGCCCAGAGACTTCCTGCTGCAGCTCCTTGATGAGGTCTTCAGTCTGTTTCTCTGTGCTCCTCTGCTTCTCCTCCATGGTCTTCTTGAAGTCGGCCTGGATTTTCTCCACAAGCTGCTTCAGAGCGGTGAAGACCTGATCTCCATCTGCTCTCTCTCTGTCTGCAGCTTCCCTGCTGAGCTTTGCTGACTGTTTCATCTCCTGGATCTTCAGTAGTGTCAGCTGGATCGTCTGCTGAAGTTCAGCCACCATCTTCTCCAGCTCAGACTTCTTTCCTTCATATTCTTCTTCCAGAGGAACAAACTCATGGTTCTTGTGGTCTAAAACAGGACACATGAGGCACACACAGGTCTGGTCGGTCCTGCAGAAGAGCTTCAGAGTTTCATTGTGCTTCTTACACATCCTGTCCTCCAGGTTGTCCACAGGATGGATCAGCTGGTGTGATCTCAGGCGTGCTGCTGTCAGATGAGGCTCCAGATGAGTCTCACAGTAGGAGGCCTCACACTTCAGGCAGGACTTGATGGCCTTTAGTTTGGTTCCAGTGCAGACGTCACACTGAACTTCTCCTGGTTTGGCAGCTGGTTCCTCTGATCTTCTGCTGGCTTCCTTTTGAGTCGACTGTCTGAACTCAGCGGCCATCTGAGATATGAACGTGTTCACGTCTAGCTCAGGTCTTCTGTCATAAAGCTTCTTACACAGAGGACACACACACTGGACGTTACTGTCCCAGTGTTGAGTGATGCAGCTGTTGCAGAAGTTGTGTCCACATGGTGTGGAGACTGGATCAGTGAAGACCTCCAGACAGATGGAGCACAGGAACTGATCTTCAGACCGCAGACAGCTGGCAGCAGACATGTCTACAAACTGAGAACAGAGGAGAACATGAGTGAAAACATCTCTGGAGACACAAACACTGATTGTTGAGCAGGATGAAGAGTCTGGAAGTCTTAAAGCTCCTGAAGTTCATGTCAGAGTGAAACAGGAGAGACGACTTTGTTCTTGATGGATATTATGAGCAGACTGGGGTTTGTCCTGAGGGGGCGCTCAAGGAAACGTCATGAAAAGACTTCAGGCTCAGCTTCAGGCTCAGCTTCATGAGGATTGATTGTGTATTGATCAGGACATGAAGCTTTTGTCCCTTTAGTTCTATTCAGACTGTTTAACTTTAAAGTTTCCCTTTTCACTCTGGAGCTGAACTTTGCCTTTTAATGAGGTCACCATGACTACAGGCTGCACTCACTTCACTTCCTGTTGCCGTGGGTGCGGCTCAGTGCTGAGACTCACTAACACAGATAAACACACACTTCCTGACGCTCTTTTCTTGCCCTGACGGTAAAAACTGCCGTGTGTTTACAAACACCAACGTGTGTGAACCAGAGCCAAGCCTTTAAGACTGAAGCAGTGAAGTGAGACGTGTGAGAGCAGCTCAGCCTGGACCTCATGCTGCTGCTGAAACTGACAAGATTCTGTCTGCACTCACCAGAGTTTGGCTGAGACGCTGCAGAGACGCTGCAGAGACAAACTTGGACAAACTTCTGATCCTCTGGCTTCTCTTCTGCTTCAGTCGAGGCTCTGCTGGACTCTGACTGACTGACTTTCGTTTCAGGTATATGACGTTGCAGCTTCTGCTTCCTCCTCTCGTGTTGCCCCTCCTCCTCCTGTAGCTGTTGTTGCTCCTCCTCCTCCTCCTCCTCCTCCTGTAGCTGTTGTTGCTGCTTCTCTTCCTCTTGCAGGTTTGGAGGAAGGTTCTTCCTTTTTACAGACTTACACACGATGCAAAGTTTCTGGATTGTTTGTGTGTGAAATGATCGTTCTCTCTAACTGTTGCTCACTTTTGAAATGAGGCCACTCAAGTGTGTAGTTTTGAAAGTTAACTTAACAATCTGCAGGATCTGTAAGACATTGAATACAATCAGCACTGCACCTCAGCTCACTGTCTTAAGATAAGAGATAAGATAAGATAATCATTTATTCGTCCCACAGCGGGGGAATCCACATGTTACAGCAGCAAAGTCTAAAGTGCAAAGCAATAAAGAGCATTAAGATAAAATAAGAGCCTGTTTATAATATTAAGCTGTGCTTGTTCCAGACTTAATGTTTAAGCTAAACTTAAGTATGTTTCCATATGTAAAAGTTGATCATCATATATCTGGAGAGAAGTGAAAACATGCACAACTGTAGTCCATTTATCAAGAAATATGAAGTCTGGCCTGCAACTTAGTCCCAGTTTGTTATTTTGGCCCAGTGTGTGTTTGAGTTTGACGCCCCTGCACTCACTGCACATCAGGGCGATGTCATTTAATTAGTGGAGCTACAGCAGACTTCTTATTCTGACACACACACACACACACACACACACACACACACACACACACACCTTTACTTTCATTTCATTCATTCAAGGTCATCTTTCACTGTTAGAGTTCACATTTAGTTAACTCTTTGACTATTAAACAGTTAAATGTGTTGTGTGTTGAGTGTGTGAGAGCTGCTGCTGCTGTGTGGTTGCTCATGTGGGTCAGGAGGCCAAAAGAAGGAGGCGTCCTTTCATGCTATTATGTTGAACACAGGAGGAATATAATTGGACTGTTGCACTCTCCTGCCTCATTCTGGGTTGTGGAGATGAATTAGGGTGAATATTTACTTATTCTTTCTTTTAAATGATGACTTTACTTTACCATATCATTATTTCTTTGTCAAGTTCAATTTGTTGCAGCTTAGTGGTAAATTGTCTTGTGTTGTGTTCTTTGTAGATTTGTGTGTAATTGCTCTGATCAGCCGGTGCAGGTGAGGTCAGTCAGGTCGGTTCACCTGTGCTCTGTTAGGTTGATCTCTTTTATGAGCCCAGTATCTTTGGTGGAACAGTTTGAGTTTGGGAAACAAAAGCTTCTCTTTATTTGAAAATCTTTTTGCCTCCTCACTGACGCACAAACTTTACGTCAATTCCATCACACACTCACAAACGCACAAATAGATTGGGCTTTTTGATTTTGAACGAGTATTTGAGTGACAGTTTGTAAAGTAGTGAGTGATTGTGAGTGTTTGGTAGCTGGATACTGTGTGTGTGGTCTGAGTGTGATGCAGCCAGGGCCTCACAAAAGCTGAATTTGACAAAAGTATTACATCTACACAACTCATTTTTGATTCAGAACTGTCAATGATGCAATTAGTAAATCAAACTAAAGGCCATCTCACTATGGCATCAACTGGAGCTGTAATATGTAGCAAATGCAGCAAATGAAGATGAGGTTCTCTGCTTCCCACTGTGTAGAGTCGACATTAACGCTGTAATAAAAAAGGTAAGCAACAAGCAAACATCAGGCTGTCATGAATAAAGCAGTGAGAGAGAGAAAACCAGGCTCTGCTAACAGATTCCATGACGCAGACCCTGTAGAGACGCTGCTGTTTGCTTGATCAAATCTTCATTCTGTCCTGCATTTAACAGAGCTCCACACACACACACACACACACACTTGTCTCAAGCTAAATGTGAAGAACACAAGCAGGAGTATTAAAGCAAAGGGTCGCTCTCAGAGGAGCGGCCAAAGCCTTCATACTGTACTTAAAGCCGACGCTCTCCTGTTTAGCATTTAGCACCGGACGCCTTCATGGTGACGATGTATGCAGAATACATTCAGACCTTAGCTGTTAGTAAAAAAGGACAAAATAACACAGACCAACTCTACGCACAAATCAAGGCTGACACAAGTAATAAGGGAGCTGAGGCCCGAGCCCAAGCCCGAGCCGATGAAGCCGGAGCCCAAGCGGCTTCACAGTAACTCAACAACATGTTTGCTTACAGTCTGGCCTTAGCATATGAAGCCGTGCAAGAGAAATAGATGTGTTTATTACATGACAGCTTCCATCAATCTGGAGTAAGCACTGAGAGACAAGCAGGGATCAAACTGGCCTCCTGTCTGTCTGCTGTCTCCACACACACACACACACACACACACACACACACACACACACTCCACTCTCGCAGTCAGGTCGCGTTTCATTCCCACATCTGACTGGACCAGGGTCTCCAGGGACTGGGCTTCTTTCACCACAACACACACACACACACACACACACACACACACACACACACACACACACACACACACACACACACACACACACACACACACACACACACACACACACACACACACTCTTAAAGAATTTATGGAACAGAATTAGATTTATTCCTGTGATTCTCCGTAGTAGGAGTTTGCCGTCCGTGGTGTTAAACATGAATGTGCTTATAGTTTGTGTTTATACTTAGGTCATCTAATCTAATGTTCAGGGATAAACAGAATCTGAGGAGTGAATCCAAAATCATGTGTAAACCGTCATCAGTGTGTCGTCTACATGACAGCTGTGTTTCATTTCATCTTTAAAACATGACACAGGTGAAGCTTATCATTCAAAACATGCTGTCAAAACTGTTAGATTAATAATTCAAGCCTTTCTTTGTACATTGTTGTTATTTTGCCAACTAAACAACAGAGATTAAAGGGTTACTGCAGCTTATCTGCTGAGTCAACACTGTGGTGCCTTCACATCCCTCTGACATATTAATGTAGATTTCAAAATGTAAAATGCAGACTGATTCTAATTTCTAAAGCCTTTTGGTTTATAATTTACTAAATGTTCTCCAGGCTGGATTTAGTTTATTACAAAACTTGAGCGCAATAAACAAAGCTTTCATCTTCCCACTTATATTCTTCCATTTCTTCTTAAAAGCTCCGATATGTGGAGTTCTGATCCGTCAATCACAACATGCAGCTGAGCCTGATAACAGACTAGAGGCCAGTCAGTAAACAGCTTTACACCTGTAGACAAAGCAGCCGCATGAAGAACGCCACGGCAACAGGCCAGATACATCCATTCATCTAGCATCTCACCATGAATGAAGATGTGGAATCTTTCTTTAAACAGAGCAGATATATGATATGATATGATATTATATTACATAGCTTCATGAGGCTCCACCTGTTAACGAGCTGCTTCTTTGTTTTCAACAGCTTCAAATATTTGACACAGCTGGAAACATTATTTAAAAATAACCTCCTGTGTGATTCAGAGAGGTGACAGATCTGAGGCTGTTTGTACTTTGAAAACAAGTCTAATAGGGAAATGAAAACACAAATTAGATGAGATGTAACAGAGAATAAGAGTTTCACCAAATCTCTTCTTTTCTAGAGTAAAACCCCGACAGCTTTATTGAATTAACAGCGGATAATTCTCTCCAGGTTTGAGGTTTGTTTGTACTTTAACTCACGGTTGGCTTTGTTTCAGAAGTGAAAATTAAGTGAGAACGGGGAACGGCGTAATCCGTTGCCGTGGTAACCTTCACTTATCCCTTTTGATTGGAGCCGCCTGACATTTTTCAACAACTGCCATGAGAAATAATAAACATCTCCATAGAAAAGGTTAGAACTTCATTTCAGTCTAATGTGGAAACGTTTCATGTTGGGTTGACTTTGTGTTTGGTTTTAATATTGTATTTATGATCAATAATAAATCACACAGACACACACACAGACACACACACAGCTTCTTCATCTGCATACAAACGTCTCTCTAGTCAAGGTGAACAGCATTTGGCATATTTGTTGTCTTACATTTCATTGTCTTAAAGCAACATTACATCACTCTTTAAGCCCCCTAGTGGTGTGTTATTGTAATTGCATCCATTTAGTCATTTAGCATTTCACACGGTTTCTATTTTGTTTCAGTGCCAAACGAGCTTTTTGCACTTTTTGCTTTTTGCTCTTGATTGTGTGTCGAATCCAAATTAAAAGTGGACTGAAAAATGACATCGCCTTTTAAAGATGAAGAGCACTCGAGGATGAGTGGGAGCAGAGAGGAGAGGAGAGGTGGCTGTGTTTTTGTTTAGACTGACGGATTTCATAATTGTTAAAGAGACATTATGATGTACGGCTGTCGCTCCTCGGGCTTCACAGAGCAAACATTACAGGTTTGATGTAGCTTTTATCATTTTTACCAACAGGATGCCAGCTGAAGTCCATTTTACCATTATTTCTCAGTGAATTTTGCTTTTATTTGCTATCTAAAATGCTTGTTGCTCATTTGTTTCTCCACTTTTTCATTCCAGAAAGCGAAAATCAGTAAAAGGGAGAATTTTTTCAAATCTTCTGTTGGCTTTTTGATGAAGTGATGTCATAGCATGTGTTTTTAAAAGCCACAGGCACTGCAAACCCCCGCAAAGCAAACGAGCCGCAGGTCTGAATACAGGAACATCTCATCCCTCTGCTGATAAATATTCAGTCAAACATCTTTTCTGAATTCCCTGACATTTCTGTTTCAGATAGACACAAACTTTCACAATGTTTATGCTATTTTACAACACTTTGGGTCTCAGTAATGAGATCATTTGCTTGTGAAAATGCTCTCCTTTAGTCTCACAGTCGTGTAAAAATGATTGGAGAGGCTAAAAGACAAATCTGACTGACTTTCATCTGAGCATAGTGAGATGACGCGGCCTCTGGGGAAGAGGAGCCTCCTCAGCTTTACTATTAAGGTAATTAAGACGCATCAGAACAGACACTTCACCGCAGAACGCCACGCCTCAGAGGCTCTGCGTCGGCATTCCCATCAAACTGGAGGATTTCTGTAGTTTTTCCAGATGCTTAAACTGCAGATGCACTGGAGGAATACGGCTGTGATTCAACACAGGGTGGCTTATTAGCTGGAGGAAGTGTGAGCGTATGGAGCTGCTGCAGGAAATGCTTTGGTACAGCAGCAGACTCAGTTAGACTCAGTTACTGCTCCTCCTTCTATTTTTGTGATGTGAGAGACCCTGTGTGATGATACACATTTAATGAGACACACACACCTCTTTTGGAAGAATATATATATACACAGTATATTTCTCCATGTCTTTTTGAAGACCAGTTGTGTGTGGCATGAGTGTGTGAGTGTGTGTGTTGCATCATGGCTGCAATAATTACAGGCAGGAAGAAGCTTGTTATGGGAGAAATAAGAAAATAAGTACAAAATGATTGAGGAATGGGAGCAGAATTACATCACACTATTCTTGTTCACAGTGGAAATAGCAATTTATTTCCCACAGCAGCCGCAGCAGCAGAAGCAGAAGCGGCAGAACTCACCCAGACCTCTCTCTCCATCCCAATTACAGCGGGAGCACACGGCGGCGGTGCTAGCATGTGAAAGCTGGGCCTCGGGGAGGCCGATGGCCGTACAGTGGACTGTTGAATTTAGAGTACCGACTTTCATCTTCACAGAGGAGTCCACTATGAGCCGGCATTAGAGAGCAGTTGAGTGACGAGTGTGTTTACTCTACACGGTGCCAGAGAAACACCATCCGTCTCCTAAACGTGGCACTGACCCGCCTGCACGCTCGCACAATTGCCAATTCCAAAACCCTGGTCTTTTTCAATGAATGCACAAGTTTGTAACCTGGCTGCCACAAATTGGATCGGAATCAGCGGAGGTTTTATTCCTCCTGGCAGAGCCGGGAGCCGGGGTTTCACTGCAACAACTGCCAGCTGTGGGGAGAAACAGAGGCAAGGGGTTTTAATGGAGGGCGATTTCTTCCTGCTTTTAACTCTGCATGTTTCTCTTCCCACTGCAAGACACGAGTTGATTACCAGCCGGCGAACCCATGCGTCCCCGAGTGCGGACACCGGGCAGTGTGTGATCAGCGATAGGATTGTCTCGTCTCTCGTCTATCACCGTCTACTCGCCCTGCTGTACATCTGCCGGCCTCGCCTCCAAAGACACACACACACACACACACACACACACACACACACACACACACACACACACACACACACACACACACACACACACACACACACACACACACACACACACACACACACACACACACACACACACACACACACACACACACACACACACACACACACACACACACACACAAATCTCCCACCGTGGAGAGGTTGATTATTTTTGTTATGGATATTTCACTCTGGAAAAGGGATCGAAAAAAGATCTATGAGGAGCCGTTATCTTGGGATTTTAGAAAATTAAATCAAAAAGTGAAAAACACAACAACATATTGGATTGAAAAGTAAATGTGAAGCATAATGGCATCTGGTTTCAGGAGGTAATTGCAGAGCGGGAGTCTCTCCAGTTACAGGGCTGTAATGGAGTTACTCTATTTACTTTGTGGCAGCAGAGACTCTCCGTCCGGCCTCTGGGGACACGGAGCAGATTCTCATTTATCTGGAGATCGTTGTTATTTCTCATGGCTGGTGACATTTTAAAAGCTATCTCCCTCAAAGATCCAAGTTCAACACCATCCAAGTGCTGCTACTTGCTACTGCCAATGGGACTCGTACATATGCAGGACTTGGAGGAGGTACAGGTCTGTGTGAAGGACAGACTGCAGGGCTGAAACTGTCCAAGCATGATCTCATCTGACAGTAAGTACAACCTGCAGCTTCATCAGAGGAACGGATAATTAGGCGATTCATTTTTGAAAGGAGTCTGTAGGGAAATGCTCGGCTCGACTTTCTGATGCACGTCAGTTATTAAAATGGACTTTTCATTTCCCTTTTGATGAAGTCATTTTGAATGTCAGGCCAATAATTTGGGGGATTATAGAGGAAACTAAACCACCGCCTGCTTAGTTGAAGTCTGGAAAGGTGCCATATGCTAACATGTCTCATTGTGTCCACTGCCCAAGTTCATACAAAGAGCAGAGCCTGAGCATTACCAGTATAATTCAACAACCACTGTCACAGGATTGAGGGAATTTCCTGCACATTTTGCATTGAATTCAACAGAAATGTACACAGGTTTGGGGAGCAGAGTGATTCTAGGTCATTAACCTGAAGTTGCATAATGCAGCATTCTGCAATAAGATAAGATACGATAAGATAAGATAAAGCTTTATTCACCCAGAGGGAAATTGTTGTACACAGTTGCAGTACAGTACTAGAGAGACTAGAGAGATTCACCTCTAGTATAAAAAATATCAATAAAAGGTTTTACAGTTTTTTTTACAGAACAAAAATATTGGCACCTTTGTGTTTTTCAAAGAATACACCGTTTCTTTTAGAAAATCCGTGAAATGAAAGCATGTTTTGGTCTCCACATATTTTTGCACAGTAACGAAAGATAAAAGCTGAAAAAAAAATTTTTTTGAAGTAGAAAGATGTAATTGGATTTCACCGTGATCTCACATGAGGAGAGTCACAGGAGCCTGCAATCTAACAATCACTCATTCAACCAGTTTAGATGGAGCAAAGTACTCATTCTGCTGTGAGTGTGCGTCACACTGAGCAACGGAAGGAAAGACAAAAGAGGAGAATTGCCTGAGGAGGGCAGACAGAAGATCTGAGCCAAGCCTGGACAATCTGAAGGCTACAGGTTCATGTGTGTGCGTGTGTGTGTGTGTGTGTGTGTGTGTGTGTGTCAGTCTGTAAGCATAAAGTGTGTATTCATCAGTGTGGCCTTGCACCTAAATGTGTGTCATCTACTTTAATTCTACCTGAAATATGAACAGAATGAACAAAATCTCTCCTTCACCCTAATAAGCCACAAGTTCTGGAAGAATTCTGACAGCTTTTAAAACTTATAACTGTTGACATACAAGATTCAGTCTCTAAAATACAGCAAACAAATTCGCATACACAACAAAAACGTTATTACCTGTTTGATAACTTGTGCTGTGTCTTTGCCAAAGTTCGTTTGTTCCCAGTAAATAGTCAGAGTCCAAACTCCACACTGCAGCTCCGCTCCTTTCGCGTTCTGGTTAAATGTGGAATAAATGAGCAAATGTCCTTCGACTTTCCTAATTCCACTTTCCCCTGCAGGTAGTGTTGGTGACGGTGTAGACTTCCTCCTGATCAATTTCATCCATAAACGACAGATAACGATCAAACGGCCCCGGATCGATCAATCAATCTTAATCACACGACAGAGATCATTGATCTTCGGACTAATATTCCTCAGAAAGCCATGACACATGACTGCACCTGAAGCTCACAGTTCAATCAATCAGCCATCGCGCCACGCTTAGATTGGCAGGAAACAGACGCACACGTGTTGGCTTCAAAATAAAAGCCCCGTATGTAAACACGGACCCAGCTAACCGAACCGGGACAATGTAGCTTCACTAATATCACTCTGATAAAGAACACACTCGTTCATCACACACAACGCTGTTATCCACGGCTCTGTAAGGCTCAAGTCACCGTGGCTTTGTCTCCTTATACATTTTGTATCATCAATATTTATTTCATTTTTCTCTTTCTTTCTCGTTTCTCCTCTTCTTTCTGTATAAATAACAAATCTCAAAAATGTCCAACAACTCCAATGTTTTTTATTCAACCAACCTAATTTCCATCAAATCTAAATCTCTTCATAATATTAATTCCTTAAACATCTCTGGTAAAGATGTTGGAAGTAAAAGGCTAAGTAGTTTCCCTGCTCTTACCTTAAATTAAATGATTACTGTTAAAACTGGACAAATAATCTTTGTGTGATTGTCTGATGACCGGTTGGAGACTTGGTGACGACAAGAATGTCCTCGGTTCAAACACAACTGAGGCCTTTCTGTAAACACTGGTGAGTTCTTTTCCAAACAAAGGCCAAACTCATGCAGGTTAGATGAATTGGAAATTCTAAATTGGGGCGTAGGTGTGAGGGTGGGTGAGTTGGTTTGTGTCGATGTGTGTGAGCGCTGTGATAGGCTGGGGACTGTGCAGCTTGTACCCAGCTCCTCATCCATTGATTCCTGGGCTCCAGCTCTCCCTGACCCTGCACAGGATGAGTGGAGATTAAAAAAGAATGAAGTGTATTTATGTCACGGTCAGTTTCAGGACCAGTTGTTGGTTAAATCAGAACCAAGGCTTCTGTAACTGCAACAGACTGGTGCTTCCTCTCTCATGCTCTCCAGCTTCCAGGTCTACAGTTTATCACATTGACGTGTATTTGCAGGGCCTCTTCCCGATATGCCGCACACACATTTTGTGCGTTCATTAAGTATAAATAAATGAACCGTGATAAGAAATCTTTTGGTCGCAATTCATCAAAAATAGGAATGGGAATCAATTGTGCAGAGGTGGCATTGTTTCAGCTCCTGTATGTGTTCAAGCAGCTGCAGCCTGGTGACGCTTCAGTGTGTTTCACCTTTCAGACACAGCCAAAGGGGCTCAGCAGGCCTCGGGTGTGGAGACTAAATGGAAAGCCGTGCTAGTCAGCGTTCTTTGCTCTTCCTTCCTCAAAGAGAAACTACAAGCACTTAGAATGAGAACGTGCAGTGGACCAGGTGTGCTGCTGATGACACAATGACAGTTCAACATCTGGACCACATGTGAACGGCACATTATCCTGCAAAGTGCCATCATTCATCCTGGTTTACTCCGTCGCAGAAAAGAGATGAGGCTGCTTTTTGAGTTATTTAAGGCATATTTTCACTTAATTCTTCAGTCAGTTTAATCCCAATAACACTGCAATATTTTAAATAATCAAAATAAACTCAGAATATAAGATCTAAGTTGATTGTCAATCATTTTTAAGAATCCCCACACATCAGACAAGCTACAAACTCATGACCCAAGTTTTTCACCTCACTGTCACAATAATAATTACAACAATTAAATACTACAAACATGAGCTATGCTGACATCAGTGAGCGCTCCAGGGGAGATCCAATAGAAGAACTCTCTTTGGTTAGTGCTGGCTGTTTGTGTTGGGATCCAGCTTGGAGAGGAACATCGAGCTTGATCAACATGCAGGGAGGGGAAAGGACTCAAAGATGCAGAGGGAAACAAAAGACGGAGTAATGAGAGAACACACAGACCCTCGGTAACACACACATGGAAACTAGAAACACAGTCCATAAGGGGAAACAGGAGAGAGGGAACTCAAACATCTGTAATATTCGTAATGGGACAGAATGAGGGGAAGAACTAAAACCCCAGGCTTTAGTGGAACGGGCAGAACAATGGAGTGGAGATTTCACGTTTCCCTCTTAAAATTGCATTTCATTGTGAACACACAAGATAGCTTTCAACAAGAGTGTTAATCCCATAAACAACACAACACAAACCCTATTAAGAATCACATTCAACATTCATGTGCATTGTTTACTAATTAATTGTTTGGGGAATAACTGAGGTCTGTAAATTGTTGTTCTCTGATTCTTTGTTATGTTTTTAAAACGTCTCTAATTAGTTCTGGTTTTTGTTTTCTCATTTGGGACGTTTGCAACACAGGGCCACCATATTGGGCCAAAGGAAGTTGGAAAAAATACACCAAAATGAAGTGTATAGCAAAATCTATACATACAACTCATACAGAATAGAATCCAGAAGCTGAATTGTTGTGTTTTTTATTGTCAAAGTGAATAAGTTTGCAGCAGAATGAGGAAAATAGCAAACAGAGATCGTCCTAATGAGCAGCCTTGTATGTGTGTGTGTGTGTGTGTGTGTGTGTGTGTGTGTGTGAGGCTCAGTGTGAAGTGACCACAGCAGAGACGCCTGTCAGACCTCAGCGGCTGCACAGCTTCCCTACCAGCGCCGTGTTCCTTCACAGGCCTGACCTCTGTGTCTTCACTGTTGTCAGCTACATCTGCCGCTGAGAGGTGAATTATTCTCTTGGCAGCTTTCTCAGGGGAATGTAAGGGAAAACAAGATTACATTTATGAGCAGCAGTCTAAGTGAGAGTAGTACACACATGCATATACGCTCAGTGGGATCTGGTCTCTCCTCATCCACCTGCAGTCTCAACCTATGTGCTTTATAAAATCACAAAGAGAGATATTGCTTTGTGTTTTTGGCCTGACCTCACCGGCAGATGAGGGGATTGAATTTTGAAACGGTGTTTTGCATTAAGGGCCTCACACCTTGGCCTGTGAATAGAGAGATAAGATGTTTTGAATGGATTGCTGTGTTTCTGGAGTGAAGCGTACACACACACACACACACGCAGGCTCTCGGCAAACAGACGACCCAATTATCAGTAAAAAAGGTTAGTTTCCATCGCGGAGCAATCTCTCCCTGCTCGAGCCGCCCGGTCCACTCCTTTAATACACTAATATCTCACAGATATGCATCAGCACACTGAGGCCGCTGTCAAATGCATTTAAGGAAATTCCCCCCTGGATAGCTAAATGGCTCTTTAGAATAATTGCTCCCATTTCTTGCAGATTTAATATATGTATTTAGTCAAGAAGCACGCTTTCTTTTGAGTAATGGGAACATTAGAATGGTCGGGCTCATGATCCTCAAGGCAGTAATCAGCGACTGCGCCAGTCCCCCTTTGAGATATGAAGGACAGTGTTCTTCTTTCCACATAATGCCTCAGTGCCACCTTCCTGTTTGCAAAGGGCTGGAAGCTCGAGAGAACAATATGCTTTGAAATTCAACATTCGGACTTCAGATATGAAAGATTTTCCTCGCTCATTCGGGCTCAAAGTGCCAGAAAACCTGCAGCCATCTGTAACATTATTCACTTTAATTAGGGGATTCTATACAGAGAACATAGATACAGAATTATGAAACACGTAAAGAAAAAGAAAAGAAGAGAAATAAATGAATGAATTGAAAATAAACCATTTATTTACAAGTATGATGGCAGTTTGGCGTCTGAACTGTGCTGTAACAATAATGACTGATTACCAGTGGGCACATGTTGTCAGTAAATTAAAGTGTAAGGGTTTAAACAAATAAAAAGATGACATTTAAACATTGTTATTAAAAGGCAATTGTTTTTTAATAACTTTTAATAACGTTTTCTAAGTATGAAGTCCAACTAATCAACAAATTCATTTGAAAAGGTTGTTTTTTTTCGGACATTGTAAAAGAGTTAATTCTTTATTCTAATTATAGCAAAAACAAACAAATGTTTGAAAATATGCTTGAAATTGTTTTGCATTGTCTTAAGTATAAAGAAAAGGAACTCTTTCAAACTATGTGTTTTGTTGTAAGTTGTTGGCTGAACTCTTCTCTGCCCACCCAAACACAGCGCCCATTGGCTTAAAGGCTTTATTCTTATTCTACTGAAGGATTTCTGCTGCGTGCTTCTTCGGTGGCAAATGCAAACGGGATTCAATAAAGTGCAGCTGCAAACGTGCCCGAAGCTGCCAGGGAGATAATTCACTAATTATATTTTAACAGTGGAAAAGTCCATAATTACTGTAGTGGCTCCATACTGCAAACTATACACACTCCTTCTTCTTCTTCTTCTTCTTCCTCTTCTCTCAGACCCTGGTTCAAATGCTTTACTTATTCTGCTCCTCCTGAAAGTAAAACAATTGATTTTTGCAGGTCTGTGCTCTGTCTGTGCCTTATTAATGTGATTGGGAAATGTGAATGTAGTCTCATACCTACAGATACGGAGGTCTCCAGAGGAAGTTTAAGTCCAAGGATGGCTTTAATTAATGTCTGAGGAAGCAGCCCTGCATTTCAAAGTGTGTATTTCCAGCAGTGAAATGTCTCACCTCTCCGTCTCTGGAGACAAATGAGAGTGCACACGTTTTCACACGATACAAAGAGTGCAGCTCAAAGAGAATTGCTCTTCTGAACATAAGGAATGTGCTGCTCTCTTATGTTTACATCCGCCTCATGTCTGACACATCACACAGAATGGGGAATCTTTATCTTTTGACTTCTAGCATCCTTCAATCAGGCCTGTCGCCAGGGTATAGAACATAGAGATATGTGAGGGGGACGAGGTTATGTACTGCATCTCTGCACCATTTAGAGACTGAGAAGCCTTTTGAAGAACACAGAAGATGAGCTGAGATTACATCAACAACGCAATCCATTAGCTTTTCTATGTTTTCCAACATAGAAGTAGAAAATCTAACTGTACAGTAACAAACAAAGTAAACACCACAACCCACTACAGACTTATTAATTATTATTATTATCATTATTATTATATCTAACATGCCCTCCTTCTCCATCTCCTCATCAGTAAATGTCTTCCCGTGTTCCCTGGCTGTGTCCTCTGTGTCCTCTGTGTCCTCTGGGAGCGCTTGTTCTCACGTTGTTGAGCAGTGAGGGACTGTGAGAGAGAGGACTGTGGTTGAACATTCACACTGGGCTTTAAGTGGATTCAAAACTTGTGTCCTTACTTCAGACTGCTGTTTCCTCAAAGTGCCAGTGTTTCCTTTCATAGTCCCGTTTTACCTTTCCACCTTTTATTACAGCCGCCGACTCTGAACATTTAAGACTCACTGGCCGTCCTGTGGATGTAACAGAGGCAATGAATGCATATTTATGTGTCCATTCCAAACACACGTTTTCTTTTCTTCTGCTTCTTCTTTGTGTGGAACAAACCGTGTCTCTGTGTGTGTTGTTCTCCCCAAGCCTCTGCTTTTGTTCCTCCTGCACTAGAGCTACAGCACTCAGGCCAACGCTCAGGAAGCTCTGCTGAGCACCTGATCAAACATCTCACCAAACTAATGCTCATCATATTTTAATATGAGGTGTGTTTGGGTCCTGATAGAAGCATCTTGCTGTGTGGAAGCAACGCAGCACAGCTGATGGGCCGACAACAAGGGACGATTCCAAGATATATAGCTGATTTGTATTTTTTCACTCTGAAATACTTGATGACCTCATAGCTGCTATGGCTCCGCCCTCAATGACCGACACCATAAGTGAAACAAAGTGGATGCCAGGCAACTCACAGGATCTCTCTACCAGTTGGAGACTTTTGTTTTGTAATTGCAAGGGAAATTGGAAAATTTCCTGTTATCACATCAAACACTTTGTTGAGTTGTGCACACTTCCTCTGTGGAGTTTATTCAGGGCTCCATATCCCCGGGTGTCGGTTTGGCAATCAAGTTTCACAATTTGGTAAATTCCAATTCCCATCACCAAATGAATGCAGCATCACACTTCACTTTATGTGATCATTCAGGCATGGAACAAATATGAAGCTGACAATGGGCAAAAATACCTGTGTGTAATGTTTGTCACACAGTGTGCGATGTGTGACATATGTGCACACAAAAACACATTACATTTTACCAACAACACATAGGACACAAGCAGACCCAAAATATCTGATTCCATGGGAGCAAACTGATCTAGACTGAAAATATGACACGCACACGAACAACAACCAAGTGAAGAACACACACACAGCATAGCTTCGGCCTTTGTTGGTGAATAGGGACCCAACCAGGGCCGGGACCTGACTCAGACTGGGTCCATGTGATACTCAGGGTCTGGATCCTGTGCTGTGGCCTCAGTTCTCAGTTGTGTGTGTCACATGTGTGAGTGTATCAGAGACTCTGATCTTGAGGTGCGTTAGAATCGCCACAGGAGTGAAAGACAGACAGACCTCTGCTTCATCTTAATGAGAACTGGTTGACCCAGATGATATTTTGGCTGGAGACTTTGTGACTCGGGCCCTCGGGTCATTTGAACATCTGTGAAGTCGAACCAGTAACGCTCTTTGGCAAAGACCAGTCATGG
Organism: Genypterus blacodes; assembly: GCF_046128005.1. Classification (NCBI taxonomy): domain Eukaryota; kingdom Metazoa; phylum Chordata; class Actinopteri; order Ophidiiformes; family Ophidiidae; genus Genypterus; species Genypterus blacodes. Next base: position 204,960 of record NW_027466959.1, read on the forward strand.
AGTGGGAACGGCCTCATTTGGCAAAGACTGCAGCCCAGTGTGTCTCCCAGTGTGGCCACAGCCTCACACACACACACACACACACACACACACACACATACAGGCCTATACAACGTCTATACAACGTCGTTTATTATATATGTACAAAAAGCAAAAGCCTTCTAATTCCAAACCAGAAGTTGTCTTTCTAACACTGCTGCTGTTTATGGACTCTTACAGTGAAACAGGACTGAACGACACATTCACTATAAAGCTGATTATGCATCTCACAATATTCAACTATCAATAAAATACCATTACGCAGCAATAAAGATACTAATTATCAATCCATCCTCTTCCTTCTAAAGCTCTCTAAATTAGACAAGTAGGCTATTTCTGGAGGCGAGAGCAGGAATTTAGAGATTGTATCAACATTAATTATATCAAAACGAGGGGGAAAAAAAGCAAACAAGGCCATTTTTCATCTTTAAACAGGAACTCTCTTGTTATCTTGTCAGCCGATGTGCCGTTACCATTAACTGCCACGCAGGGAAATATGAAGGAGCAAACAATGAACGTGACAAAATGGGAAATTCCCCGGCCTCTCTCAAGGTCTCATTTCCCAGGCAGCTGTTGGGGGAGCAGGAAAGATAGATCCTCCATCAGCAGCCTGTGGGAGGACGGTTGCACAATTTCTTCCCTGGCAATTTATCTACATTCAGTCAGCCTAAGTCATATAGAAGCTTCATCCCTGCAGAATGTATCTAAGAGACAAAAAAGGAAACAACCTCCAACTGCCAAGTCAATTTAATCTCAAGTATGGAGACCATTAAAAGCAACCTGGAGTGAATTATACCCAGAATGAATTACCTCCAGTCTTGATTGTGAGGAGAGCTGCTGTGTGCGGGTCAGCTGTCATGCAGCCGTGTTCCCGTGCTCCATCACGGCGCCAATGATCCACGCGGCTCCTGCAGCTAAATCACAGGCAAGCGATCTCCAATTCTAATGTACCCAGATTCCACTGTATCCTTGCAAATGGTGAATAGAACTCCATCATCTTACAAATTGACTCGAAATGATGAATTTGCAAGGTGTTGTTTTTTTACGGCTTGGGAATGACGTGTTTCATTTTACACTGCAGCCAAAGGAGCCGGATTCAAGGGCTTTCTAACAACATTACAGTCTGATGTGCCACATGCAGGATGCTGTGATTCAAGCAGTTACCCTCGTTGTCTTTGATATTTGCTATATTTTGGGAGCCGAGCCTTCATTAGTGTGGTATTTGTGTGTGTACCTATGATCAGTGGTCAGTTAGATTCCCTATGGGTGCTATGATTACTACTGGCACACACTGGCATGGTGCTCTTCTACATCATAAACATTCTGTAAGTTGATGATATGGAAAACAAGGATGGAAATAAAATGGGTTGGAATAGAATTTCTTATCGTGAGGAAATTGATGGTCTCTTTTATCTTCAATCCTGAAGCGGATGTCGCACACAGTTTTGATTATAAAGCCTCTCCCTGCTGGTGAGGTCAGAGAAACAGAGGTCAGGTAGATGTTCTGACAGGCCACAGTCAGGTATCAGGCAATTACATCACCTAAAGCCTATAAACTGCATTATATAAACAATAAACCACGGATAAACATACTATTACCTGCCATGTGGGGCTACAGGGTTAGGAGGCTGACTAAAGGTGGTGTGGTGGTGCAGTGAGGTGAAGTAAACCCATTAAAAAGCAGGATTAGCATCAAATACAAAACGCTGGGTTAGAACAGACAGCGCCACAGGACCAAGGCAGGTAAACAGTGAATATAGGTCCCAGCAGCTTCCATCTAGATCAGGGGTGTCAAACTCAGGCCCGTGGGCCAAATGTGGCCCGCAGTGTAGTTATATTTGGCCAGTGAGATGATGTCAAATGTCTGCTAGAGCTAGCCCGCTGGTATAAAGCGCATGCACCGCTAATACTACACATCCCAGAATGCTCTGCGAGTGCGTTCTCTGTGACATCACGAGCCATCTGGATGTGCTGAACCTGCAGCTTCAGGGGCGGGGCCGTGTCATCACACACACATGTACGCTGAGGTGAGGGCTCTTCAAAACTAAGTTGTGCCTGTGGGAGAGAAATACGCTGCAAGGAAACTTGGGCCATTTTCCGTGCCGCCAAAACATGAAAGAGCAGATCTCTACCTCCGTGTTGCCAAGTGCACAGTTTGCTGAAAAACTCTACGTAATCAGCACCGAGTTTACCCGGCTAGGTTTCTAGGCTGCTGCTTCTCACACCAGACTTCTTATTCCTATCACACTTTGACCACAAAGCATCGGTACATGGAGAGAAGGAGAACATGAGTAAATCAGATATGTGACAGAGATGGAGATCAAAGCCACGTGCCACTATCCTACAGAGCTTAAATGCATCTGAAGTCCAGATGGAGGACGATTCCACCACAGAGAACACAGAGAGAGAGAGAGAGAGAGAGAGACATCACTGGAGGTAATGAGAGAGGAACAGAGGATGTTTGATATTTACTGTAGCCTTCTTTAGCCCCGCCTACTTGTACCATTTCCACTATTTCACTTTTGTTATGTAGTCAGCAGCAAAGGGCTTGAGAATCATCTACAACTAAAACTCAGTGCAGCATTTGACACTTTTAAACTCCCCTCTGTGCTTATATGTGTGATTGAAACAGCATGGATTAAAGGGTTAAACATGATTGGAAAGCTCTGGTTTTGTTTATTAGATTACAGATACAGTCTTACATGAACAGAGCTCTGCACTCAAACCTGAAAGTCAAACATGTTTTCAGATTTGATACCAAACATGAAAACAGCTGACATGACCTCATCCCAACTTTATTATTGTTTTTGTTCCAAAGATCAAAGACAGAATTCAGTCCATTCATAAACCACAACCCAACATTTGTGATATTTACAGAGATCAATCAAACCTTTTGATTGATCACACTTACATGCAAAGACTTTACTAAAAGCTTCTGATTGATTGATTGATGAACAGTAATCACAGTTCTTAGATCAGTGTGAGTAAATTGTTGTGTTACAGCAGGAAGAAGCAACCAGAAACAAATATGATGTCATCAGAATGTGAAGAAAAGACAAAGTAAAGAGGGAAGATCAGCTGATCCTTTGTACTTTAGTTCCCTTAAACCACAGAAACGTTTCATGTAAACTCCTGCAGGTTAGGCAGAGTGACTGACAGCTGAGATGATCAGAGGGGCGGAGTTTCCACCACAAGGACTGAAGAATGGGAGGAGCTTATGAGTGAAGGAGCAGCCAGTGAAGGAGAAGATCAGAGCTGCAGCATCCACGTCATAGAAGGAGACCAGACCCTCCTCATAGTCCACAAACACGCCCACCTTCTCTGGCTTTGACTTTAGACTCAGAGGGACAGGAGAGTCATCATAAGCTTCGTACTCATCTACATTCCACAACCCTACAGTCCAGTAACCTTCCTGAGGCCTCAGTGTGATGAGTCCCTTCCTCTTGCTCGTCGCTCTGGTCACTCCTACAGCCCACCATGTCTTTCCTTTGACCTGAACCTCAAAGTAAAATCTTCCAGAGGAGAAACTCTGCTTTGCTAAAACAAAACCCCATCTATCAAATCTCTGTGGGTTGTCTGGGAGCTCTTTCCTCACATCACCACGGTGAACTTGTTTCTCATCATCAGACAGGATGAGTTGAGGATGAGCTGTATCAGGATCCAGAGTCACGTCCACTGCAAACTGCTGGATCCTCCTCAGCTCTACCTTCTTCAGCAGCTTCTTCACCTCCTTACTGATGGTCTCCTCCAGCTGAGCCACAGCTTTCACCACACTCCCCTCATGTGACCTTTGATGGACTCTGACCTGTGTCCAGTCCTTGGTGGGAGGAGCAGAGCTGATGGATGAGAAGCTCTGGAGGAGGTGGAGGTGATCTTCAGAGAGTAGGAGCTTCTCCACATCAGCAGTTCTCTCTCTCTGCCCAGAGAGTTCCTGCTGCAGCTCCTTGATGAGGTCTTCAGTCTGTTTCTCTGTGCTCCTCTGCTTCTCCTCCATGGTCTTCCTGAAGTCGGCCTGGATTTTCTCCACAAGCTGCTTCAGAGCGGTGAAGACCTGATCTCCATCTGCTCTCTCTCTGTCTGCAGCTTCCCTGCTGAGCTTTGCTGACTGTTTCATCTCCTGGATCTTCAGTAGTGTCAGCTGGATCTTCTGCTGAAGTTCAGCCACCATCTTCTCCAGCTCAGACTTCTTTCCTTCATATTCTTCTTCCAGAGGAACAAACTCATGGTTCTTGTGGTCTAAAACAGGACAGTGTGAGCACACACAGGTCTGGTCGGTCTTGCAGAAGAGCTCCAGAGGTTTCTTGTGCTTCTTACACATCCTGTCCTCCAGGTTGTCCACAGGATGGATCAGCTGGTGTGATCTCAGGCGTGCTGCTGTCAGATGAGGCTCCAGATGAGTCTCACAGAAGGAGGCCTCACACTTCAGGCAGGACTTGATGGCCTTTAGTTTGGTTCCAGTGCAGACGTCACACTGAACTTCTCCTGGTTTGGCAGCTGGTTCCTCTGATCTTCTGCTGGCTTCCTTTTGAGTCGACTGTCTGAACTCAGCGGCCATCTGAGATATGAACGTGTTCACGTCTAGCTCAGGTCTTCTGTCATAAAGCTTCTTACACAGAGGACACACACACTGGACGTTACTGTCCCAGTGTTGAGTGATGCAGCTTTTGCAGAAGTTGTGTCCACATGGTGTGGAGACTGGATCAGTGAAGACCTCCAGACAGATGGAGCACAGGAACTGATCTTCAGACCGCAGACAGCTGGCAGCAGACATGTCTACAAACTGAGAACAGACGAGAACATGAGTGAAAACATCTCTGGAGACACAAACACTGATTGTTGAGCAGGATGAAGAGTCTGGAAGTCTTAAAGCTCCTGAAGTTCATGTCAGAGTGAAACAGGAGAGACGACTTTGTTCTTGATGGATATTATGAGCAGACTGGGGTTTGTCCTGAGGGGGCGCTCAAGGACACGTCATGAAAAGACTTCAGGCTCAGCTTCAGGCTCAGCTTCATGAGGATTGATTGTGTATTGATCAGGACATGAAGCTTTTGTCCCTTTAGTTCTATTCAGACTGTTTGACTTTAAAGTTTCCCTTTTCACTCTGGAGCTGAACTTTGCCTTTTAATGAGGTCACCATGACTACAGGCTGCACTCACTTCACATCCTGTTGCCGTGTGTGCGGCTCAGAGCTGAGACTCACTTCTTTTTTTCTGAGACGCTCTTTTCTTTTCTTGAAGGTAAAAACTGCCGTGTGTTTACAAACACCAACGTGTGTGAACCAGAGCCAAGCCTTTAAGACTGAAGCAGTGAAGTGAGACGTGTGAGAGCAGCTCAGCCTGGACCTCATGCTGCTGCTGAAACTGACAAGATTCTGTCTGCACTCACCTGAGTTTGGCTGAGACGCTGCAGAGACGCTGCAGAGACAAACTTGGACAAACTTCTGATCCTCTGGCTTCTCTTCTGCTTCAGTCGAGGCTCTGCTGGACTCTGACTGACTGACTTTCGTTTCAGGAATATGACGTTGCAGCTTCTGCTTCCTCCTCTCATGTTGCTCCTCTTCCTGTAGCTGTTGTTGCTCCTCCTCCTCCTCCTCCTGTAGCTGTTGTTGCTGCTTCTCTTCCTCCTGCAGGTATGGAGGAAGGTTCTTCCTTTTTACAGACTTACACACGATGCAAAGTTTCTGGATTGTTTGTGTGTGAAATGATCGTTCTCTCTAACTGTTGCTCACTTTTGAAATGAGGCCACTCAAGTGTGTAGTTTTGAAAGTTTACTTAACAATCTGCAGGATCTGTAAGACATTGAATACAATCAGCACTGCACCTCAGCTCACTGTCTTAAGATAAGAGATAAGATAAGATAATCATTTATTCGTCCCACAGCGGGGGAATCCACATGTTACAGCAGCAAAGTCTAAAGTGCAAAGCAATAAAGAGCATTAAGATAAAATAAGAGCCTGTTTATAATATTAAGCTGTGCTTGTTCCAGACTTAATGTTTAAGCTAAACTTAAGTTTGTTTCCATATGAAAAAGTTGATCATCATATATCTGGAGAGAAGGGAAAACTGGACAACTGTAGTCCATTTTTCAAGAAATATGGAGTCTGGCCTGCGTCCCAGTTTGTTCATTTGACCCACTGTGTTTTTGAGTTTGACACCCCTGATCTAGATGATGTGAGATATTAATAAGTGCAACTAACATCCAAGTACCTGTATGAGTGCATTATTTACATTTTGTACTAACATCTAATCATCTAGATCACATTACACACCGACTACAAGTTTGCAAGAAGATGCAGGGTGTATTCATGATTGTAGGCGAGAGCCCTAAAGCAGACTGGGACATGTTGGTGAAAGCAAAGCAGATCTGGTGGGGATACAGTATGTAAAGAGCTGATTAAGGCATTTGGATCAAGTGTGCATCAACACATCCCAGCCTCACCTTAAAGCAGGCAGAGGAATATCACATCCTGGGGCCTTTTATCTCACCTTGGCTTGGGTGTGAGTATAATGATACAGAAACAGGCAATTGGCTTGGAATGGATCTGTGTGATTCTGCACAGGAGTGGGAAAGGGAAACAGCTTTTCCAGATCCCATTTCACCAACTCCTTACAATTCCCTCATGGACCATTAGAAGTTAATCTCTGCCTGAAATGTGTACGGTTCTACATTGTTATGATGTTATTGTATTCAGAGAGCCAGAGATGGTGCATCATGGTCCATGAACCACTTAGAGACGTTGGTGCAGATAAGCAGGTAGAGAATAAGCACCACTGTGTGATATAATGGATACGTCTCATCTTGGTTGAAACACCTGCTGTGATTATCTTTGCTGCATTAATCATCAACACATTGGTTTGATGTATTTGTTGGCTGAAGTTCTGCTCACCGAGGACGGCCTCTGGTGCCTGCGTTGTTATGGTGATGTCTGCTAATGAACTGGACATGAACATAATGGCACCTACAAGCATTTGAAATGTATCAAAGAGACAACGCGGTGGTTGCTAAGGGTCACAGGAGGATAATTAACATATCACAGATAAGAGCGGGTACACAGGGCCTCGTGGTCACAGAGGGAAAGTGTTAGTCGGGTCTTTAAAGCCTGTCAGATCCTGAGTGGGTGGCACTTCAGGGGCACGAGGAGCTTCTGCAAATGTGTGGCTGTGATATTTCCTGAGGTTATAAAGTCAAAATGATTCCAGCAGGTGTACTGTGATGCATTTCAATCATGGATAACATGTCCCTGTGTATCAGAGCAGCAGGTTCTGTGAGCCTCACACCTGTGGGTGTCAGACCCGTGTTCCTGACGGCAACGCCCACTTGTGTCGGAGGAGTTCACGCTTAGAATGTCACCAGATTTGATTTCGTTATGGTTATTATTGATCTAGTAATTTCCAATGGCTGACTTGTGTTGGGTTTGTGGGGAATGAGCAATTTATGAGCTGTTCAGTCAGAGAAACATGGAGCCATTAGAGCCAAACACATCTCCCTACATGTGATATCAGTGTTCAAGTGATTCTCAAGGTCTTTAATGAGGCGAGCTCTTTGTGTGGCTGCTTGTAGAGGGAAGGGCATCGTTTGTTGAACAATGTGCAATATGTTGATGTCAGCATGTAAACCCCCGCACACACACGCATAACGCTGGAAGTGTTTGGCCAGAATTCAAGGACAGCAGCCCTTAAAGAGACAGTGTCTAGATTAGAATGAGCTGTTTTCACTCCATGTGCAGAGCAGTGTTGCTAAAGTATAAGTAAATAAGTACAGATATTTCATGAGTAAACTTGTGGCTGATGGACAGAGTGACATTGTTGAGCCTCTTCCTTCCTGTTGTGCCTGCAGGACTCCAGCAGTGAGACCAGCATCTCCACCTCTTTAATTACTGCCCTCAGCTCAGTGGCAATATTCTTAAGGGGAGATTTGCCCTTTAGTGACCTTGCTGACTGTGCGGGGCTCACCAGCCTGGGTATGAACTGGCTGTTGTCCCATTCTGTCGTGATCAGCAGGGCTGGAAGCACAGCCTGTGCTCTGTCCAGCCAGTAAAGAGTGCAGCAGACGCACGAGTGGCTGGGGGGCGACTTTAATGCCAGCATTAACAAGATCTTCCATTCTTTATGTGAATCCCAACAGGGGTGATGACTGGGGCAGAGGGAACGGGGGGTGGGGGGTGACAGGTGTGGGGACTGGCTCAGACGCTGGTTAGCAACAGGCTGACACTGAAGTGGTGGTGTTTTCTGTTGAAGCAGCACTCTGCCTCTTCCTGCTGCGTCGTGTCAGAGGAGCGATGCAGGTCGTACCAAAAAAGGTGAATTAATAATGTGACTCCAGGGAGACAAAATGAATGAAGTGTCGTCTGTGTTTATTCCCACCAGATGTCCGGGGTTGAAGCCGTTTGAACTAAGGGCTGTAGTTGTTGGTTGATAGATCTCCCAGATACACCAGACGCCTTTGTTGGTTCAGTCTCACAGTTTGGGAAAAGTTACAGTCTCACTGAGAGGCAGCAGCACATTTAATTATTGATGATTTGTGTTCTGCTGAGCCAAATCACTGCTAGGTGACACCAGAAGTATGTCATGGGGCTCGGAAGAGTTTTTCTACAGCAAATATTCAAGTATAGAATCTTCTGTTAAGATGACAAGTCTGTACAGCGAGTCCAAGGCAACCTGCTGTGTTCCTGAGTTATCACCTAGCTCGAGGCTCAAAGTGGGCGATCAGGGTCCAGGGAGGAGAATCTCATCCATGTACTTATAATTCAGTTCTTAGAGGGAATCACAGCTCAGAATCCAGCCGATGTGGCAGAAAACCTCAAGAGAAAACGCCAGAAAATACTTAAATGAAGGCAAAAGATACGGCAAAGTGGAGAGGGAGAGAAAAAGCATCTGCACTGTGGAGCCTCTGAGTCCTTGAGCTCCAAAGACATGTTGGTGTATGTGAGTGTGTTAGTCTCGATCTCTTAACCCTGTCATAGACTGCTGATCTGTGCAGATTGGGCCCTGGCTCTCACCCAATGCATGCTGGGATAGAGTCCAGTCCCCTGCAACCTCGCACAGGATGAGTCGATATATTGATAGATGGGTGGCGTAGTTTCAGTGTTCACCCACACACACGCCAAATGATCCTTAAGCCAAACACAGCAGATGCTCGGCGGCCTTGAACGCCTCAGCTCTGCATCCTGGCAGTTTAGCAAAATCTTATAACCTTAAATGTGCAGATGCAGGTTAAAATCACAAAATGGACACCAGGCAACAAATGGACCCAAGTTCCAGAACACACAAAGACCTGGCAACAAATATGAGCGTTTCATTTGAGACCCCTGAGGCTGTGTCCCCCTCTAAAGCCCTCAGCAGGTTCATCCTGACCATCCAAACCTTCTGACAGCTTCCTGTTAGCAAGCAAACAAATCCATCAAAGGCTGAACACAAAGGTAGTCATTTGAGTCACACGGGTGACGAGTGTGAGGTTGGTGGTTGAGTCCTAACGAGAGCGGAGTGCTGCTCTGACTCGCTCTGATCTGCCTAACCATCTGGAAAGTGACAGTGTTTGGGGAACGACTTTGTGCGCCTCAGCCAAACGCTGCTGAATATCCTGATCTCCATATTGATTTACGTCTGGGGTGAGCAGGTTAATTAAATGTGAATAGTGTGGCAGAAACATTGTATCGAGCAGAGAGCAAAGGTAAGCGGAGCGACTCTTTGAGTTGCTACAACAGCAATCAATGCAAAATAAAGGAGGGAGCATCTGTCATCGTGCAGCAAACGGATAGATGGAGGGAGGAGGTGCAGCTGGTACAACACACTGAGGCTGGGGTGGAGGGTTTAGTTAGGAACTGGTCATGAAAAATGGATTAACACAGACAGGAAGAGGAAGTTACTGACACAGGGGTGACCTGAGGAAGACGAGGAGGAAGATGGCAGGGCAGATCAGGAGAAGGATTCTAAAGGACTGCATGAGCTTTGGTCTCGAGTCCCTACATTCAAACATCGAAGGCTCAGAAATGTACACAACTGGAAAATGCTGTATTTTAACGCTTGGCTTGTAATTATTCAACCAAGTCAATGAATCAACCTCGTGCTGGGTTACAAAATGTGAAAGCTGTGTTCTCATATTTAACACAAATCAGCTAACAGCAAAGGTGCAAGCTGGATTGAAGCACGGAGACGTAGGTGTGTGTGTGTGTGTGTGTGTGTGTGTGTGTGTGTGTGTGTGTGTGTGTGTGCGCATGTGTGTGCGCATGTGTGTGTGTGGGTTTAATGATGCATGCGTGTCTAATTGGAAGGTGCAACAACAACAGGGTGGCAGCTCATTAGTAAAACAGGAAGGCCTCCACTCAACTCCATACTTAACTGAACATCATGCTTTTCATCCAGAGTGTGGAGTGTGTGTGTGGTAAAAACACTTCCCCACAAGCTGTACTCAGAAACACTTTCCCCCAGTCGCCCTCGTATTTACAGGGAAGCCAGCGTCACGTAAACGTGGCGTAACGGGCGAGTGACGCTGCCGGGAGGCGAATGGTCCGACGTGCTTCTGTCTGATCTGAGTGCAGCTTCCTCTCTCAGGTGGAAGGATGAAGGGAGAGATAACACTGTCATGGCAGATTTTGTGTTCTAAATCATCTTCTTAGTGAAGTGCACTCCAATGCAGAGTCAGAGAGCAGAAACCTGGGGCTGATTACTAACAGTGACTTGACTTCTGAAGAGCGAGTAAAGAGGCAGGAGTCTGTTCGTCTGCTAGCTGCCGCACTCAAGCAAAGCAGAAATGGATTTTTGTTTCCCTTTTTATCTCGTCTGCTATTTCATCCCCAGTCAGACACTTTAAACTCCAAAGGGTCTTGTCTTCACTGCAACAGCCACTAGTTTAGGATGCAAAGTTCATGTTGTGTCTCTCTAATTAACATCTCTAGATCAGGCAGGTCATTCCTCCATCTTTACCCATATGGGCGTCAAAGTCCACCAGCATAACTACGAAGCCTGCAGCTGAAGCCCCCACCAGGACCCCACCGGAGGCCCACATGTCTGCCTGCAGCCCGACTGGCCACCGAACCAGTGTGTGTTCCCTAGTAGACGACGAGGCCGTAGTTTTGCTGGGGGTCTTCATCACTCGTGTGGCCTCCATGAAGGAGGCCAGCAGGCTGTGGGTCAGAAGACTCACAAAGGGGAAACACTTCCAAAAGGTAACTTCACATTTGATTTAAAGTTGACTTTTGCTGGAATAGACGTTGCAGGGCTCAGAACATCCGAATGTCTGCAGCCGCTCATTAATGCAGGTCTGACAGATCAGAGGGAGCGAGTGTGTGGCAGTTTCTCCATTGCTCCAAGCGCTGTGTGATAAAAGAACGCAGAGAGACAGTGATGGATATAGATTTGGAAAAGGAGTTTTATCTCGAAGCCACTTTCATTGAATATGTGACGTAGAAGACAAGCGGACGTTTCAATTCAAAGCAGATGTTTCAGATTAAGGTGAATGTGTTCAAAGGATATCTTTAATATGTTCTGGGCTTTAGGTGGGAGACGAGCAACTTCCTGGGGTCTGGAAGGAAACGTCTTCATATTCAGACTCAAGGAGACTCAAACTCATATGGAGACGCTAGAGTTCTGATTTATTTCTTCCTATTAGAGTGAGTGAGTGAGTGAGTGAGTGAGAGAGGAAGAGTGAGAGAGAAAGAGTGAGAGAGAGAGAGAGAAAGAGAGAGAGAGAGAGAGAGAGAGAGAGAGGGGGAGTGAGACGGAGTGTGTGTGTGTGTGTGAGAGAGTGAGTGAGAGAGGAAGAGTGAGAGAGAAAGAGTGAGTGAGAGAGAGAGAGAAAGAGTGAGTGTGTGGTGAGAGTGAGAGAGAAAGAGTGAGTGAGAGAGAGAGAGAGTGAGTGTGTGGTGAGAGTGAGAGAGAAAGAGTGAGTGAGAGAGAGAGAGAGAGAAAGAGTGAGTGTGTGGTGAGAGTGAGAGAGTAAGAGTGAGTTAGATGGAGTGTGTGTGTGTGAATGAGTGAGTGAGAGAGGAAGAGTAAGTGAGTGAGTGAGTGAATGAGAGAGAGAGAGGAAGAGTGAGAGAGAAAGAGTGAGAGAGCAAGAGTGAGTGAGAGAGAGAGAGAGAGAGAGAGAGAAAGAGGGAGTGAGACGGAGTGTGTGTGTGTGAATGAGTGAGTGAGAGAGGAAGAGTGAGAGAGGAAGAGTGAGTGAGTGAGTGAGTGAGTGAGTGAGTGAGTGAGTGAGTGAGTGGGTGAGTGAGTGAATGAGTGAGTGGGTGAGTGAGTGAGTGAGTGAGTGAGCGAGCGAGTGGGTGAGTGAGTGAATGAGTGAGTGGGTGAGTGAGTGAGTGAGTGAGTGAGCGGGCGAGCAAGCGAGAGACTTGTTATGGCTATTTTGTATTCCATCAATTATTCAATAACTGTACAGCAAGAAGTGAATGAATTCAATGAACAGATGTGTGAGTGTCAATATAAGACTAAGATCAACCAGCCGGTGCTGCAGAGAGCATCAGAGTGTCAAAGTTGGAGTGCTCTCTGGAAATGGCTCCATTATGCTGCGCTCTCATGGAGACGCTCTCACCACACGCTAAACACTCAAGACCTTTACCCAAACACACACTCTTCTCTTTATAAATTGCTCGTCTTCACTGTCGGTGTTTTTAGAGTAGAGTGCAACATTTTAGTGGCTTGTTGCTTCTTTTGTCTGTTTCTCCCTCTGAGTACTGAATTAACATCATAATTACTATTCATGTTGTTTTCTTCACACAATCAACTAATGTGTTTGTTTGTGTGTGGTGTGTTGCAGTCCGCTTCTTTCAAATGAAGGGATTGAGTTCATAGAAAGATGCAAACCAGACAATCACTGCAACATCAGAGGTATAAACTGGAAACTACTGATTGTTGTTATTCTGGATGTTCTCTCCAAAGGTAAATGCTCACACAGCTCAAGCACCAACACTTATCAGGCCAACTAAGAGGCCCTAAAAGCACAATATCTCCTCTTTAAGGTAGAATTTTAAGGTTATTGAGTTGACCATATTCACAATATTAGCTTTTATCAACAACAGATAGCCGGGGTGTCTCGTATTAGTGAAGAACAGTGTGCTCCCCCATTAGCTCTCATTAGAAGGTCACTACTTGCAGATTCACTGAAGCCTCTCTCCGCTGTTTCTCTGCAGCAGCGTCGGCTTCCACTGCACACCTTTCTGTGCGCTGTGTTTCTTTCCCAGAGTGAATTTCTAGAATATGGTGACACCTGTGCAACAAGTCACAAACACGGTGCTGACACTTTGACACACACGGCCCTAACTCCTCTGTGCCATGGTGACTGCTCACATCCAGGGCAGCAACATGGAGCTCCCAGTGGAATACCAAACCAATCCCTGCGTGACAGCTTGACAAATCACCTAGCAAGACACACCCTTGGAATTTGCAACCATGTAGAGGCGTCTAACTGGAAGGATCACATTCAGTTTGCATACAGCGCTGTCTCCTAGAGAGGGAGGTTATCGCCCTGCACCTTTAGTGTTTGTTGACCCAAAGGAGCAGCTTTTGGGCGTCCATCTTGTTCATCAGTGCCACAGATGCCCGTGCTGAGTGAGGTAACGCATCCCTAAAGGCTGCAGCTGCTAATTCACCTCAGAGGATTCACCGGGTGCTGGTATTGATCTGTGAACCAGGACTGTGCCCGAGAATATCATTCCCCCCATCAGGCAGACAGTTAGGCGACACTGCAGAGACGATGACTTTGATGAGTGGAGCTTTGAAGTCAAGCTTGATATTAAATCCAACTGGAGATTCAGCTGTAGGTCTCAGCCTGCAATACAAGACGGCAATATAAGTATTATATGTAAAGATTATTCCTTTAAAAGTTCACATTTTGAAGATGAGACGATTTCTATTGACATTAAGGGAAATTAACCTCTGTGCAGATCTGTGCCTTTCTATTGTCTTTGTTGTGAAACCATTAAAATTAAAGGAAAATGTCCATGAAACATTGCACATTAAACTATATATCTGCAGCAGCTTCCTCTGTACCTACTATGTTGAATATGCAGCCCTGGATGAAACCTTACAACATTGCATCAAACTGAAAGCTGCTAGAAGTGTTGGTTCAATAAGAAATGAAGATCTGACTCATACGACTTCATTCCACAGTTTGGATGCCTGAGGATTTAATTACAGAGATCACATGTAAGAGCTAAGAACACACAGAACAACTACGTAAACTGGAGCTCTGTGATCAAATATATAAATCTAAATGAATAAATATCTCAAATAGTTTGGATTTACCTCGGATACATTTCCATTTCTTTAAGAAGCGGTGATCAGAGAGAAATATTCCTAACTATGGTGATGTAGTTGTGCCTGCAAAGCATCATGGGAGAATTCAAATTCACAGGATGGGCGGACATGTGTACAAAACAATGGAGGCTTCTCTTCCTCTTGTCTTTGTCTTTAATTGCTGACATCAGTGACTCTGCTGAGTAACATCAGATTGCCCTTCAGGGTAAAACATGTTTCTGTTCATCAGAACCTGTCAGGATCTGCATCACTACAGGAGACTGAACAACGCAGGAGGGCCGTATGAACTTTATGTTATTCAGATCAAGGACACACACACACACACACACACACACACACACACACACAGGCTTTCAGTGAATCAATTGAATGAACCATATTAATAAGCATGACCTCTGATAGAGAAGGTCCTTACTTAATGCTCTTTTCTTTCTTTTTAATTTCAAATAAATGCTTGGTTCCACATAATATGAGGTTCAGACTAAAGATGTTTTGTTTTATTATAATAGATCATGTTTGGATTTTGGCTTTTCCAGTCCATTTCCAAACTATTAACTAGAGATTTGTGCTCATAGTGGAGAAACCCGACACACCTACACAAGCAGACTGAACTGTGTAAGAACTTCACTTTTACTGATACAATACAACTTTATTTATGCCCATGGGGAATAAATATTGTATTATTATAATTACAATCATCATAATATTATATTCCATGTGTTGGTTGTGAGCCAAGCTGTTCTGCTCAAAACAGAGCAGCTTGGCTCACAACCAACACAACCAACACAACCAACACAACCAACACAACCAACACAGGCCAAACATGTCAATAAATACATAAATAGATAAATAACACGGGTTGAAACCATAAGAACTACTGGAAAAGATTTAAAGATCCCTGTTAATGTAGCGTGAGTTGAGTAAGGGAGTTACTCTGGAACTAACAACCTGTGTGTGTGTGTGTGTGTGTGTGTGTGTGTGTGTGTGTGTGTGTGTGTGTGTGTGTGTGTGTGTGTGTGTGTGTGTGTGTAGAGCAGGTGATGCAGCGCGACGCCCTGAGTGTGTGTTCACCTGACAGGAGGAACTTCAGATGTTCATTGATTTCTTTAATGATTTGTTGTTCCCAAAAAGAGCTGAGATCCTCATGTTTCCCACCCATAATCTTTGAACAGATCTGAACAATGGCTGCTCCTCTCTTTCCATGGGAGAGGGAAAAACCAGGGAGCAAAGGATTGACAGAAAGCACAAAGAGAAGCAGAGCTGAAGGAGGGAGAATTCAGTTTGCACGCAGGTGAGTTCCACCTTTCACAAGGTTTCATACTCTGATACTCTGAGCCTTCATACTGTTACTACAATGAAGAAGAGGAAGAGGAATATGTTTTATTTTTCCTCCTTTTCTCGATTTGTTTTAACTGATTTATTGATCCAAATTCTTCCATACACCATCGCTCACTTCATTCATTCTAATACGTCACATTTTCATTCGATTTCTGGTTATAATCTCACACCAACATTTATTTATTAAACAAAGATAGATAGATTGAAAGGTTAATTCAACTTACAACAACAGACTGATTCAATTATACATAAGATAATTGTGCTTAAACAGCTGTTGGTGGCTCTATTTCTTGACTTTTCTATTCATTTTCATGACTTTGCTGATGTTACCCATCATGCATCAGTTTATAAACATTTCCTTGCATTTCAGCCCAACAGTTTTGGAAGCTTTGGAAACTTTCATATCTCTGATAGAATTCAAACACAGTTCTGCGGCTTTGAACAAAATGTGTCCTGAAACTGTACGTCAAATGGCTTGTGTTCACTCAGTGTGCATAGCAGTGATGTGCTAGGCTGAAGTGGGTATGAAGTTGTATATCACTATATTTAATTTGGAATATCTGTGTGTGTGTGTGTGTGTGTGTGTGTGTGTGTGCGTGTGTGTGTGTGTGTGTGTGTGTGTGTGTGTGTGTGTGTGTGTGTGCGCGTGTGTGTGTGTGTGCGTGTGTGTGTGTGTTGTTGTGTTTTTTTAAACAGCACATCTACACCTTTTGTTTTATGAGAAGTACTAAAGCTCATAAACAAGAGAATACAGAGCGAGCGAGTCAATCTGAGGGCAGCCATGGTGGAATATGTTGTGAGCTGCATGAAGGCTGTGATCGTTCTCAGCACCCTGCATTATTCAGCTCCTCTCTCTCACACTGAGCCTTTCAACAAGGAGGATTTTGTTTACATCAAACTCGGGTAAATGTTTGAAGTGCCTTATAGCGCCATCAAACTATTATCTAATCTGCTCCTCACGTCCGTCTCTGAGCCGAGGAGCCGAGGTCTTCATAACACAGAGCCGTCACTGATGAGAGCCGCGCCATAATAGAGTCAGACTGTGTTTAAATCTGTAGGCTCATAATAAATCCTCCTCACAATACCCCAATAAAACAGAATACATTTATATGCAAATTGGACGGTGGTGATAGCACATTGCCAGGAGGTATTAGGGAAGTAAGCACGTCTTAATGAAATACCTTCTGTATTATATAAAGCTGCTCGCTGCTCAGCACAAAGAGGGGTCAGTTTGACTTTTAATGTTGCTTGCTCACCTTTGACAAATGTGTTTAGAGGAGCGGAGGAGGTCTGCTTTTAAAACGCAGAGAGGACGACAGGAGGGGATCTGACAGCAGCAGGAGACACATGGAGGTCCAGAGGAAAGCTCACAGCACAGACAAAGAAGGTGGGGATATGTGGTGAGCTTGAATGAGACGAGATGAGATGAGAGGCACAAAGCAACAAGATCAAACTCCTCTTTACATCACAGGGACTTTTCAGACTGGAAGAAAATGCCTCCTCTTTTCTTGAATTGGCACCAATGACATCTTGGATGGCGGTGACATCATCGGTGACAGCTCAGCTCTCAGCTCTCAGCTCTCAGCCCTCAGCCCTCAGCCCTCATCCCTCAGCTCTCAGCCCTCAGCCCTCAGCTCTCAGCCCTCAGCCCTCAGCTCTCAGCTCTCAGCTCCGTACCCTGGAGGATAAACGGCCACCATATGAACAAACTAACCCGTTCCAGACGCCGAGCCAAAAGCAACACATTTTTTACATATCAGCCTAATTAACCTATCTGGAGCGAGGCTGCGGCTCCATATCACCGACCATCTGTTGAAGCCTGCGCCATCGCTGCCCCCTCCTCCACCCACGGCTCAGCAGACGTGCCACCCATCAATCACAATCTGCCGCTCGCAACCCACACGCCCATGATTAAGGCCTTCTGCACCATCACAGTCCAATTATTAAGGATTATTAAGCATGAGAGAGAATAGACGGAGCAGGACGGCAAATATGAGCTCCCCGCATGAAATGACTCATCTCACTTAACATGTAAGAATATATGAGGAGGAATTTGTGCTCTAGATCACAGATTCTAGCAGGAAATGATCTCATCTCATTTTAAAATCTGAATAATCAGGATTTACAGAATTCTGGCATGGTAAACTAAATGTTTCTACTCCAGCACATACTGTATTTGTAGCAGATATCTTTATTGTAAGTGCAGCCCAGTGTTGTGACTCTAAACATGCCACCTGCTGTATTCGGCTGTAGGATAGGAACTTTATTACATCATCTCAAGAATGTGGAAATATTTAGTCAGGGAGAAGCAGAGTCAAAAGAATCTCAGTTTTGTTGATTTGCCCTCCAGTCTGTATCTGAGTGAGTCTCTCCATGTGACACGCATGCAGCATACATGTCCCTGTTCTGTGTCTAATCACACACTTCCTCTGCAGAGACGAGGCTCTTTGAAGTGAACGGTGTGAAGCTAACATGCACCAATTATATTTTTATTACTTATCCCCCCTGCATCAAAGAGGAGAGCAGAGTGAAACACGCTTACGTGTCTGAATCCTACACAGCACCCAGATGTGTGACCTAAACCTGAACACGCCGCCTCCCCAGGCTCCACTCACTCTCGTTTCATCTCTGACACACTTTTGTTCTGAAATATCTCCGGCTTTACGAGGAAGCATGCAAACAACGGAGAAGTGCCAGGGAAGTTGAGCTGAAGACCCACTGAGCTCAGCATGTTGTGTTTCTCTCTTCCTCTCAGTGTAAACACGTCCTGTGGAAGCTGGAGGCGGACAGACGGAGGCAGACGTACAGCCTTTGTCTGCACAGCATCTGTTTCCACAATTGTTGACGAGCGATACTGTATATTTGCTTCTTTGTTGCTAATAAACAGCGTGCCAGGTTGCTCCGCTCGCCGTCTCTGCTCTGTACCGCCACCGCTGCTTTTCATGTCTTCCTGTCAAGCTGAGACGGACTGAGACGGACTGGATCGCTCCTATGATGCCCTAATACCAGCAAATTGTCAAACACCTCCCTCTTGTGTATCTGCACTTTGCATGTGGCAGAGGGAGGGAAACCAGCGCTCTCCTCTGACAGAGACCAGTAAGAGAAAGGGAATGAAATATTCATGAGTTTATATCCAGAGCAAAGCCTCAGCAGAGCCCCTCAAAGCCCCGTTATGCTCGGGTGTAAGAAGCCTTCACAGGTCTGAGAAAAGGTAACGACACATACACACCGACCCCAGCTATCTGTCTCACTGACTTTAAATGAGTCTATTGTTCTGATTGGTTCCTACAGAGGGCTCATTTACAGATGTCAGTGATGGGTACAAATGTATTCAGTGAGTAGATGAGGTGTGCACACACTCGTCGATCCACACACACACACACACACACACACACATCTCATGACAGATGGGAGCTCTCAGACAGATTGTGGAGCCGGTGCCCTCTTGATGAAGGTCAAAGAAAAAGCAAATAAGACTGAAGCAGATAATCACAGGAAACATTTGCCAACAGATTTGGAACATGAGCCACTTTGTGATCTTATTGTCACTTCATCTTGTTGAGATTTACAAATGTATACAAGAGAGGTAATGATTGGTGCAGACGTCCTTCACCTGGAGGATTCAGGTTCACTTCCTCACTGCTGCAGTGTCCTTGAGCAAGACAGCAGACCTCTTCACCAGCGTCACAGGAGCTTTATGAAGCTGACCCCAATTCATTCTTATTTCAAGGATCAGAGGGGGATCACAACACAAATACAGTGGAGGAACACGACAGGGGGAGGAGCTTCTGCTTAGGCTTCTTGGTGCACAAATGTTCATCATTGCACAATTTAGTCTATTTAGAACTGTTTAGAGCAGGGGTGTCAAACTCAGGCCCGCGGGCCAAATGTGGCCCGCAGTATAATTATATTTGGCCTGCGAGATAATGTCAAATGTCTGCTAGAGCTAGCCCACTGGTATAAAGCGCATGCACCGCTAATACTACACATCCCAGAATGCTCTGCGAGTGCGTTCTGTGTGACATCACGAGCCATCTGGATGTGCTCAACCTGCAGCTTCAGGGGCGGGGCCGTGTCATCACACACACGTACTCTGAGGTGAGGGCTTCAAAACTAAGTTGTGCCTGTGGGAGAGAAGGACGCTGCAAGAAACTTGGGCCATTTTCCGTGCCGCCAAACCATGAAAGAGCAGATCTCTACCTCCGTGTTGCCAAGTGCACAGTTTGCTGATAAACTCTACGTACTCAGCGCCGAGTTTACCCGGCGATTTGCCGACTTTGAAGCCTAGAAATGTAGGTGTGGAGTGATTAGTAATACGTTCCAGAGAACACAGAGAGAGAGAGAGAGAGAGAGAGAGAGAGAGACATCACTGGAGGTAATGAGAGAGGAACAGAGGATGTTTGATATTTACTGTAGCCTTCTTTAGCCCCGCCCACTTGTACCATTTCCACTATTTCACTTTTGTTATGTAGTCAGCAGCAAAGGGCTTGAGAATCATCTACAACTAAAACTCAGTGCAGCATTTGACACTTTTAAACTCCCCTCTGTGCTTATATGTGTGATTGAAACAGCATGGATTAAAGGGTTAAACATGATTGGAAAGCTCTGCTTTTGTTTATTAGATTACAGATACAGTCTTACATGAACAGAGCTCTGCACTCAAACCTGAAAGTCAAACATGTTTTCAGATTTGATACCAAACATGAAAACAGCTGACATGACCTCATCCCAACTTTATTATTGTTTTTGTTCCAAAGATCAAAGACAGAATTCAGTCCATTCATAAACCACAACCCAACATTTGTGATATTTACAGAGATCAATCAAACCTTTTGATTGATCACACTTACATGCAAAGACTTTACTCAAAGCTTCTGATTGATTGATTGATGAACAGTAATCACAGTTCTTAGATCAGTGTGAGTAAATTGTTGTGTTACAGCAGTAAGAAGCAACCAGAAACAAATATGATGTCATCAGAATGTAAAGAAAAGACAAAGTAATGAGGGAAGATCAGCTGATCCTTTGTACTTTAGTTCCCTTAAACCACAGAAACGTTTCATGTAAACTCCTGCAGGTTAGGCAGAGTGTCTGACAGCTGAGATGATCAGAGGGGCGGAGTTTCTACCATCATGATGAAGCCGAGGATTGAAGTATGGGAGGAGCTTATGAGTGAAGGAGCAGCCAGTGAAGGAGAAGATCAGAGCTGCAGCATCCACGTCATAGAAGGAGACCAGACCCTCCTCATAGTCCACAAACACGCCCACCTTCTCTGGCTTTGACTCCAGACTCAGAGGGACAGGAGAGTCATCATGAGCTTTGTACCCATCTACATCCCTCAACCCTACAGTCCAGTAACCTTCCTCAGGGCTCAGTGTGATGGTTCCCTTCCTCTCGCTCGTCTCTCTGGTCACTCCTAAAGTCCACGCTGTCTTTCCTTTGACCTGAACCTCAAAGTAAAATCTTCCAGAGGAGAAACTCTGCTTTGCTAAAACACTTAACCATGGATCAAATCTCTGTGGGTTCTTTGGGAGATTCTTCCTCACATCACCACAGTGAACTTGTTTCTCATCATCAGACAGGATGAGTAGAGGATGAGCTGTATCAGGATCCAGTGTCACGTCCACTGCAAACTGCTGGATCATCCTCAGCTCCACCTTCTTCAGCAGCTTCTTCACCTCCTTACTGAAGGTCTCCTCCAGCTGAGCCACAGCTTTCACCACACTCCCCTCATGTGACCTTTGATGGACTCTGACCTGTGTCCAGTCCTTGGTGGGAGGAGCAGAGCTGATGGATGAGAAGCTCTGGAGGAGGTGGAGGTGATCTTCAGAGAGTAGGAGCTTCTCCACATCAGCAGTTCTCTCTCTCTGCCCAGTGAGTTCCTGCTGCAGCTCCTTGATGAGGTCTTCAGTCTGTTTCTCTGTGCTCCTCTGCTTCTCCTCCATGGTCTTCCTGAAGTCGGCCTGGATTTTCTCCACAAGCTGCTTCAGAGCGGTGAAGACCTGATCTTCATCTGCTCTCTCTCTGTCTGCAGCTTCCCTGCTGAGCTTTGCTGACTGTTTCATCTCCTGGATCTTCAGTAGTGTCAGCTGGATCTTCTGCTGAAGTTCAGCCACCATCTTCTCCAGCTCAGACTTCTTTCCTTCATATTCTTCTTCCAGAGGAACAAACTCATGGTTCTTGTGGTCTAAAACAGGACACATGAGGCACACACAGGTCTGGTCGGTCTTGCAGAAGAGCTCCAGAGGTTTCTTGTGCTTCTTACACATCCTGTCCTCCAGGTTGTCCACAGGATGGATCAGCTGGTGTGATCTCAGGCGTGCTGCTGTCAGATGAGGCTCCAGATGAGTCTCACAGTAGGAGGCCTCACACTTCAGGCAGGACTTGATGGCCTTTAGTTTGGTTCCAGTGCAGAAGTCACACTGAACTTCTCCTGGTTTGGCAGCTGGTTCCTCTGATCTTCTGCTGGCTTCCTTTTGAGTCGACTGTCTGAACTCAGCGGCCATCTGAGATAGGAGCCTGTTGATCTTCATCTCAGGTCTTGTGTAGAAAGTGTCTTTACACAGAGGACACACACACAGGACGTTACTGTCCCAGTGTTGAGTGATGCAGCTTTTGCAGAAGTTGTGTCCACATGGTGTGGAGACTGGATCAGTGAAGACCTCCAGACAGATGGAGCACAGGAATTGATCTTCAGACAGCAGACAGCTGGCAGCAGACATGTCTACAAACTGAGAACAGACGAGAACATGAGTGAAAACATCTCTGGAGACACAAACACTGATTGTTGAGCAGGATGAAGAGTCTGAAAGTCTTAAAGCTCCTGAAGTTCATGTCAGAGTGAAACAGGAGAGACGACTTTGTTCTTGATGGATATTATGAGCAGACTGGGGTTTGTCCTGAGGGGGCGCTCAAGGAAACTTCATAAAAAGACTTCAGGCTCAGCTTCAGGCTCAGCTTCATGAGGATTGATTGTGTATTGATCAGGACATGAAGCTTTTGCCCTTTAGTTCTATTCAGACTGTTTAACTTTAAAGTTTCCCTTTTCACTCTGGAGCTGAACTTTGCCTTTTAATGAGGTCACCATGACTACAGGCTGCACTCACTTCACTCCCTGTTGCCGTGGGTGCGGCTCAGTGCTGAGACTCACTAACACAGATAAACACACACTTCCTGACGCTCTTTTCTTGCTCTGACGGTAAAAACTGCCGTGTGTTTACAAACACCAACGTGTGTGAACCAGAGCCAAGCCTTTAAGACTGAAGCAGTGAAGTGAGACGTGTGAGAGCAGCTCAGCCTGGACCTCATGCTGCTGCTGAAACTGACAAGATTCTGTCTGCACTCACCTGAGTTTGGCTGAGACGCTGCAGAGACGCTGCAGAGACAAACTTGGACAAACTTCTGATCCTCTGGCTTCTCTTCTGCTTCAGTCGAGGCTCTGCTGGACTCTGACTGACTGACTTTCGTTTCAGGTATATGACATTGCAGCTTCTGCTTCCTCCTCTCGTGTTGCTCCTCCTCCTCCTCCTTCACCTGTAGCTGTTGTTGCTCCTCCTCCTCCTGTAGCTGTTGTTGCTCCTCCTCCTCCTGTAGCTGTTGTTGCTCCTCCTCCTCCTCTTCCTCCTCCTCCTGTAGCTGTTGTTGCTGCTTCTCTTCCTCCTGCAGGTTTGGAGGAAGGTTCTTCCTTTTTACAGACTTACACACGATGCAAAGTTTCTGGATTGTTTGTGTGTGAAATGATCGTTCTCTCTAACTGTTGCTCACTTTTGAAATGAGGCCACTCAAGTGTGTAGTTTTAAAAGTTTACTTAACAATCTGCAAGATCTGTAAGACATTGAACCTCAGCTCACTGTCTTAAGATAAGAGATAAGATAAGATAATCATTTATCCGTCCCACAGCGGGGGAATCCACATGTTACAGCAGCAAAGTCTAAAGTACAAAGCAATAAAGGGCATTAAGATAAAATAAGAGCCTGTTTATAATATTAAGCTGTGCTTGTTCCAGACTTAATGTTTAAGCTAAACTTAAGTTTGTTTCCATATGAAAAAGTTGATCATCATATATCTGGAGAGAAGTGAAAACATGCACAACTGTAGTCCATTTATCAAGAAATATGAAGTCTGGCCTGCAACTTAGTCCCAGTTTGTTATTTTGGCCCAGTGTGTGTTTGCCCCTGGTTTAGAGGAACATTTAATGATAACAATTCATCTTTTCATTTGTATTCCATCATTTTCCCACCAATATCATACATTTGAGGTGAACATTCTGTCTGACTTTTCTTGTGTGTAGAATAATCCATCTTTCAGTCCCTAGCAGAGTGTTACTGCAGACTTCCTGTTCCTCTGATCTGTTACCATAACTATGCTGCTAAAACAGCTGAATCAGCATCATCTTCACTACACATACCTACACACACAACTGTGAGCTCCAGCTGAGCACATATTCTATTCCTCAATATCTGGATTTGAGCCTGAGCCTGGTTTGAGTTGCTAGTCAATGAAAGGACGTGCATGCCTGTTTGCTTTGTAAAGAAGTGACTCAGGCAAACGTGTGAACAAATGCCTTCTGTTGCTCAAGGCTGTGCATCCTGCATCCTGTAATTCTGGATCTGGATCCTGATCTGGATCTGTGGCAAAACACATCAGCTGATCTTTGAAGCACCATCAAAAATGTGTTATTCTTTATTCATTCATTTGGATAACCTGATGAAAAGAACTTGAGGACCATCATCATCATCATCATCGTCACTCTTACATCCAGCTACTCTTTGCACACAATTTCTATGCAGAAATCTTGAAAATCAGAAATGTTCAATCAGTCCAGAGGAGCATTATATGCCTGTATCATCCCCAGTTTGTAATTGATCTTGTATTTTTGGACACTTGTTAAACCTTTAATAAGCACAGGAGGAGGAGCCGTCTCACGCAGGCTCCTAAAATATTGCCCTGGTCCTTAAAGTATGTGAGGAAATTGGTCTGAGAGCATAAATAACAGCTAATTCCTCCACACTTTGATGGACTTGCCTCCACATCTGCCTGACATTCTCCCCCACGTCTGCTGTGAAACACGGCCTCTCGTCCTCTCCCAGCTGTCACTGCGTCCCGCTCTCCGGGGGTAATTGCACTGCCACATCATTACCGTTTCCCTTTATGAAATGGTCACCGGACTCTGGGAGGCAACAGTTCAGAACCCTTTCACATAAAACAAAGTGAAATCCAATAAGCAGCGGAACAACAACCATGAATCTTCCCTCAGACTTGTCTGATCAAAATCATTCCGGATATAAATTCTCCCTATTGGGCCGCAATGTTTTTCTTGTAAATTTTCCAACGGCGAACCTGGAGTTACTACGTCAGTATTTCTTACACGGCACTCTCTCACTCAGGATGGCAGGGATGAAACTACCCACACACACCTCTCCTGCCTCTGGTAGTGGGATACTTCCCCGACATGATTAACTTACACAGCTACTACAAACTGAGAGGGAGAGGAGGGAGGAGATAAAATACTTCATCTGTCATCTCTCAGGCCTCAGCGGCATCGTTCTGTCTTTAAACTTCTGCTCTCTACCCTGAACTTCCCCCGGGTCAAGCCGGTCTTTAGAAGGCTTCTATTGACACAAACTCTTCCTCACCACCAAACAGCTTTCACAGCTAATGAGTTTCCCCTCCATCCGTCTCTTTATGCCAGCATCTCCTGACGTTAAAACAGCTAATTCTAACCCTCAATTTCAGATTGGGCCCTAAATCCTCTTAATAGATTACGTGCCATCAATCAGCACAGAGAAAGGGAAGCAGAGGGAGAGAGAACTCAAGATCCATGACTAAGCTTATTTGCCCTGCCGGTGATCCGACAGCAAGCATGAAAGGGAGACGGGATGTTTGAGATCCACTTTGTCACCGCATTACATCTCATCCACGAGCAGCAGACACGGCTAATGAAATGGGAGATGAAGAGTTTCCCTCAAAACCGCCTCTGCTCTGACAAACGCCATATGGGACCTTTAAAAAAGCCGCGTCTCCGTCGGTCCAGAGGGGCTGTCATTTTGGTTGGCTTTCATTTCCACTGTCGCGCAGGCAAACCCGTGGCCAATTAGTCCAGCAGCCATCAGTGGAAGAGGAGAGGGGCTGGTCCTCAGATGGCTGACCTTGGGAGCAGCAGCCCTTCCCTTCATGCATCTGGCTCTATGGAGGCAGTGGAGCTTAAAGGTGTTCTCCCTGTCACACCTCCTGCCCCAAATTAGATAGTAGGCAGAAGATTACACACACACACACACACGCAGGACTTGAAATACAGCTTGCTCCTGCCCCCTACTGGCAGGAAGAAAGCACTCCCCCTCCTCACCTCGGGTCCCTGCTCAAGCTGCCCGAGGTGATGATGGAATGGCACCGGGGTGGAAGCGGACAGGACTCCGGAGAAGGCAGAGGTTCCTTAAAGAACCGGGCTCTCAGCAGAAGTGTGACACGTCGTGGCTAAATGTAGACGAGGCACCAAACCCTGTGAACGAGCACTTTGTGTGATCTCAACTTACCACTACGAGAGGACAAACAGTCTTTTCAAAGTCACTGAAAGAATCCGTAGAAGTTGGAAGAATAAATGCTTTTGAAAGTGTTCTGGAGTTTAGAAAGTGGGCCACTGCTGATCAGGAAATGGCACAAAGGACATGCAGCCACTTTAATTCACACCCTCTGTAATGAGCTTATGAATTATGAGTTTTCCAGGGGAAATAATGGATTTGTATGCTGAATGAGCAGCCAGAATGACAGGCGCTATAAATGAAAGAAACGACTTGTGCAGTTACAGTGGGCTATTATGGAAATGTCAGGTCATTTCTTCTCCCTCTGACGTAAAGCGTCTAACTGCTCTGTACTGAATATAATCCATTTACCATGCGGACATACTGTCATTAGAATCAGAACTAAATAATCAGGAAATTGAATTTCGCCGCAATCTCCCATTACCGCGTCCCGTTTGGAGGCCATTATGGAGAAATGCGATGTCAACGTTCCTATAAAGCCTCCGTGTCAATGATTATGGTCCGACATCGACGAGGGCTGCAGAAAGTACAACAACATTGTTTGAATAGGTTTGAATGATCGTTCTCTCAAGACTCAATTAAATGAGTGATTGAATTTGTGCAGTTCTTGTTTTAGAATACAAAAAAATGTGTGTTTTAGCCACACAAACACACACACACACTCTCTCTCTCTCACAGGCCGGCCTGGCAGATGCTCTTAGTTAACAATGAGACACTCCATCATCACATAATGGAGCCTAGCAGGCAGTCACACACATCATATAAAGCCATGGAAGTGAACTCTAGCCAAAGGGTGAGACATTTGTAATGCCACCATCATTATGATCACCCATACTGTTAGTGTTATCATCAGGACCTCATCAAACCGTACGGCCTCCATATGTTTCTATCAACCTTTCTCATTACCATCACACTCAATTCCCCCTAAGATAGATGTTACGGGGGAAAGTTTGATGTGATGTCAGAGTGAAGGGGAGAGAGAGTGTGATCATCAGAGGAACACGGAGGAATGATGCTGTCCTTCATTGGTTTCTCATAATGATAAACCAGTGGCACATTCCTTTATATTTAATATGGAGTAACAGTATGTCCTGTATTATTACGATGATATGTATCTAGATTTCTATTGTATTGGCTTATCATTTGTAGTCAGAACACATTTTTGTTTTGTAATGGAATAAAATAAATAGAAAAAATGATTTAAATAACCAAGGACTTTGTGTTTTTGCCTGTGACTGATTTTTTATTTGTTAGCCAGATTATAAAGTATTTCAGACCTCACTGTGACATAACTTGGTGGAAACGACCTTGGAAGAATCTGGATCAAGGGGCAAATAAAGGGATTTTATGAAATGATTTTAAAATTGGTTCACTGGTCTGAATGAACACTTTTCCCATGATAAACCAGTAATGGGTGACATTAAGGCTGCACTGTCCTTCTTCTCCTGTATGTGTGGAGCTTCCTGTGTTCTAGGGACAAACGTTCACCCAAAAAGAAGAGATCAATCACAGAAACATATGAAATATTGTGTCAGCTTGTCTGGATCTAAATTGTACCCATCACCGTATAGAGACAGAAACATTCATAGGTTATACATTCTGTGTGTGTGTGTGTGTGTGTGTGTCTGTGTGCTGTGTGATATGAGGTCATGAGTCAGTTTATTAGAGAGAGAAAGAGCGAAGGTGCAGACAGATACACAGAGGGTCTGCTTGCTTACTGAGGCTATTGAGCGATTATCAAAGCATCAGACAGAAAGAGAGGATTCATACTGTGTGAGCAGACACAGGATCATTGACCACAGTGATGGAGAATTACTGCACAGGTGGACAATTCATGTTCAACCAGCACAAATAAATAGTGATCTAAAAACTATAGAGAGAACAATCTGCAGCCCTGAATCGTCTCTTTGACTTCACACTGGACCCTAAAGGGAGAGGGAACAGTTGGCTCAACTTTTAGAATCAAAGGGATTCTTAACGGTCACCAGGCAGGAAGAGAAGCAGCCAACAAGAAGAGAAGCAGCTAACAAGAAGAGAAGCAGCTAACAAGAAGAGAAGCAGCTAACAAGAAGAGAAGCAGACAACAAGAAGAGAAGCAGCCAAGAAGAAGAGAACAGCCAAGAAGAAGAGAAGCAGCTGACAAGAAGAGAAGCAGCTAACAAGAAGAGAAGCAGCCAACAAGAAGAGAAGCAGACAACAAGAAGAGAAGCAGCCAACAAGAAGAGAAGCAGCCAAGAAGAAGAGAACAGCCAAGAAGAAGAGAAGCAGCTGACAAGAAGAGAAGCAGCTAACAAGAAGAGAAGCAGCCAACAAGAAGAGAAGCAGACAACAAGAAGAGAAGCAGCTATCAAGAAGAGAAGCAGCCAACAAGAAGAGAAGCAGCCAACAAGAAGAGAACAGCCAAGAAGAAGAGAACAGCCAAGAAGAAGAGAAGCAGCTAACAAGAAGAGAAGCAGCCAACAAGAAGAGAAGCAGCTAACAAGAAGAGAAGCAGCCAACAAGGAGAGAACAGCCAACAAGAAGAGAAGCAGCCAACAAGGAGAGAACAGCCAACAAGAAGAGAAGCAGCCAACAAGAAGAGAAGCAGCTAGGCTCGTCCTGAGTGTTTGTCCATAATATCAAAGACTGATTTCCGTTCTTCTTCAGACTTAAACTCAACCTTTATCTATCTTTCACAATGTAATCAGAAAGGAAATGTGACATTCAACTGCATGAAACAGTCGCTTGTCTCAGTCTGTTTCAATTTACATATGACATTTACAGATCTGCAGTTCATTTGCGTTGCTTCAACCCAGGGTCAGAAATGTACTCTTTGGTTTTCACACAGGAAAAACATATTAGACGGGAACAACAACAGGACATAAGCTCCAAGAGGCAGAGCCTGGAGGAGGTATGGATAGAGAGAGAGGTAGTTTGTTTTTAAGATTGTTAAGACAGTGAGGGACTCGGTGGATGGAATGGCGTTTGGTAACTCAGTTCTCCACCTCGGGGCGACAAAGAGGAAGTGTCTGGCTAGAGGCCTCGTTATGGTTCTGGCACCAGGCACCATTGGTTGGTAGAGCGGAGTGAACAGGAGGAAGCATTAACCTGAATAAGGGATTTCCATATTGGAAGCTGTTTGGTAGACTGGGAGTCAATGGAGGGATATGAAGAACAGAGCAAATGGATCATTTGTAACAGTTTGTGTGCATGCAGGTAGACCTAGGTAAGGCCCTAGAATGTTTGGCTCGGCCCTGGCTTGCATTACATGATGTCAAAAGAATCTTCACTATGAATAACTGCGGTACATTCTTAGTGTTTCTATGAAAGTGCTCTCCTTAGGTGTGCCGCACAGTTGAATGACACTGATAAATGTTAGTGAAGAGTCTCTACACCATGACTTATTACTGTGCAGTGCTGCAGTGCCTATTCATCACTGTCACCTGTGTGTGGTTTGGTGTCTGATGCTGAGCACGCTGAGGACTGGGCTCGGTCTGAAATCCATCACATAGAAAACAAGGACTTTGAACACAAGTCTTGTATTCTGTGATGCAAAACGAGACAAATGATTGTTAATTTAGTGTAAAGACACGGTGTAGAGTTGTAGTTTGATACTTTGTGTTCTCGTTTCAGAGCTTGACTGATGCACAGCAGACGGAAACCTGTTTCAAGGTTGTTCTAGTGGAGATTTATGGGCTGAGACTGACAAACAGACAACAGTGTGTAAGTGATGAGGACGAAAGAGTTCAGTCCAGGGGAAAGTAAAACAGAATGAATCTAATCCTACCTGTACATATATGACATGAATCAATACGCCTCATTAGAAGGTAATTTCCTGTTGTTGACCTTTGTTGTATTGATTGTTGGACTGCGGTCAATCAAACTGCATGATATCCATCATATTAGAGAATGACATCACCCTGCTAATACTCAATTATTCATCAGTGTTATTATTAAGACATTCATCAGTTTTACTCTAGTTTGTTCATATTTATCTTACTGGTAAGTCTAACATCATAAAGTGTCTGTTGGCATGTGTGTAGAATCTCAATGCTGGAAGATCGCCTCATTTATTTATCTTGTATTAAAGGTTTTAAATTCCCTTGCCTACCTACAGGTTTTGATCAAAGTGCTTCTGCTGCTTTGGATCCTGTGTGTGAGAGCCGCAGCGATAATACAGATGAGGCACATACAACTTAAAACCACGCATCAATGAAGTTCTGAGAATGGATCAAAGGAAGACGCCGCCCTCACACAGGTAGAACTTAAAGAGAGATACCGGCCGCTGATCAATAGATGCTTTTCTTTGCATAATAACGAGAGAAGACAGTTAATTAGGATGTCTAAAGTCAGATACGTGCCGACTCAAGTAGAATTGAACCGGTGTCTTTTGAAGATCCTGTCTTGGATCTCAGGTGCATCTCAGCTGCAAAAGAGAAAGAAAGTTTGACTAAAACAGAGATTATAAAGATTATAATGAAATCTAACCTCTAATGTTACTTTGATATATGATGCAGTAACAATTGAAATGTAGTTGACTGGTTTAATTTTGTTCAATTTGGATTACGGAGAGCTTTTATTGTTATTTCCCACATTCTATTCCAACAACGGGTCTTGGTCTAGCATGGCAATGAAGGTCCTGGTAACAAAGCTTGGGCCCTTTCTTTGCAGGTAGGGACCTCATTAATCTTATAATTACTTTTAGATTTAGACATTTAATCATTTGGCAGATGACGTACATTTGAGATTTGAACACAACACAAGCAAAGATTCTTCTGGACAGAAAGTGAAGGAGTGAGACCAGCCTGTAATTCATGGCCAAGGATGGGTTGAGCTTGCTTGAATGTGGTGAGGAACACTCCTTTGAAATGGCTTGCAGCAGGTTGGAGGGTCTGGGGTCCAGCATACAGGGTGTAGGAGGGTGGAGTGGAGAATGACATGAGAGAGAGATGTTAGGCTGGGGTGAGGAACTGAGTTGGTGAGGAACTGTTTACTGGTGGCAGATACTTTATCAGTGAAGAAGGAGGCCAAGGTGTCTGTGGTGAGCACAGTGGAGGGTGGAGGTGTGTGTGTGTGTGTGGGGGGGGGGGGTGATTAATTAGATGTTTAATGAGGATAGCAGTAATATATAAAGCTGGGAATTCAACAAAACTGCTATTTGGTTCAAATGTGTTCAAATTCCAGAAGAACAAACCGAACTCTCCACTAATTGGAACACTTCAATCATATTTACATTCTTCTTTGTAATCACTTGAACAGAAACTCTCTCATACAATACTGCATTGAGTGAGAGAGCTGTTGGCATGACGATCTGCTTCCCCAGCTTTCCCTGTCAAACACTACAGAGCCACAGGAGGATTGTGTGTCTGTGGCCACTCCACAGCACATCCTCTATGCTGGCTGCTGGAGCCGTAGCTGAAGGTAATTCAGGAGGTGAAAGGTTCAACATGTAGCGTCAGGAAATCATTAAAACATTCATCACAAGTCATTTGCAGCATGATTACACTGAACCAGAGGCTTTGGGGGAAATCCTGTAATTGGAGATCGGCCTCTGTGTGTGTGTGTGTGTGTGTGTGTGTGTGTGTGTGTGACCTGTTTCATTTTTTATTTGCATTGCTAACTAATGCATATAGAAGCAGGAAGTACTTCTGTCTCGTGTTCTCTCCACAACGTGAGCCAGAACAGAGTTTCTAATGAATGGAAGCCTAAACTATTGACACAAAATGACTTTGAGGTTTGATTAACATCTAACAGCTACATGACTTCTCAGATGAGATGACAGAGAATGAAGCAAACAAAGTCGTGGAGTCGCCCAAGGCCTCAGGTAAACCTTCATGTTCTCAGTGTCATCACTCTGATCCATGGTGTTCACTGTACAGGACACACACACACACACACCATCTTATTTACATGAGGTCACTGCTTATGTGGGACTCATTTCAAACAACCACATCACATCAGCTCAGCACTGTGAGGAAGAGCGCCAGACAAGGAGGCTGAGCAACCAGAGGCCTCAGATAAATACTCAGGCTTTCTTATTAAACTATGATGATGATATGCCAGCATATTTAGTTTCACATTCATATTCATTATACCAACTGGGGCAGGAGGGGCAGGAGGGTCGAGGGAGGCTGGGGTTAGGGGTGAAGGGTCGGGCTGGGGCGATGGGGGTGAAACTAAGGGAAAGCACCCGAAGGGTCTGAAGGGTCTAAAGGTCTGAAGGTCTAAAGGTCTGAAGGTCTAAAGGTCTGAAGGGTCTGAAGGTCTGAAGGGTCTGAAGGGTCTGAAGGTCTGAAGGTCTAAAGGTCTGAAGGTCTAAAGGTCTGAAGGGTCTGAAGGTCTGAAGGGTCTGAAGGGTCTGAAGCACTTTGCTCTAGTCAGCTGAACTGCTCCATCACTTAAAGTCTCCATTAAAGTTTGAACAGAACAGCAGATAGAGGCAGTGGATGTTGATGCCCTTCTCCAGTCCACATGTTACATTATTTGCACATCACAACAACAGTTCAGCTGACTATTTAACGACTCTTTATAGTCTTTTAAAGTCAAAGTTGTGAAGTAACGATGGACCTCAGACACAGCATCTCAAGGCTTTGCAAGCACATGAGCAGACTGGACTTGTATGATCATCAATAAGATCATCCAGAGCCTACAGGAGCCTATAGGTCCCATATCATTCAGCACTCTTAGCTATAATAAAGAATCATTTAGCTGGAGGATGATAATGTCCCAGGTGCTGAAGTTGATAAATGACTTAACATCTGTCTAACACACCCGGGGGGGTACAAGTGTGCACGTTTTCATAGAACATCTACACTGCAACTCATTGAACAACAATGTGAATCATACCACAACATGACATCATCAAGCATGCTGCATTTATGATCAAACAATTTTAAGCCCATGCAACACAATCAAGCAGGAATTATGCTACAGTTCAGGATTCTGATGGTTCAAAAGTTCACTCACGCTGAAAAGGTTCACTGCATTCTCCACACACACACACACATACACACACACACACACACACACACACACACACACACACACACACACACCCTCATCTAAGGCCACAGGCATCATACACACACGTTCTGCTGCCATCATGTATTTAACTTTTCTGTTACATAAACTCAGATCCGGCTCCAGCAGAGACCTGAGACCTGAGGCCTGAGGAAGCTGCCGGCTCTCTGTGAGCTCCTGCAGCTTCATTCCACAGCAGCAGTAAAGTCTGCAGCACATAGATACATGAAAAGAATCCAGGAGGAACATGAACATGCAGAGACTAGAAGATGCATTTACAGATATGCAGACATGCAGATACATTTAAGCCCATAAATCTGTTGTGTAAGAAGCAGCAGCAGCAGCAGCAGCAGCAGCAGCGTGACTCTGAGAGACTGAAGGTCCCTGGAAGCCCCACATGAACCTTCACACCTCCACGAACGGAGCTCCCACGGGACCGGGCGAGATCCACACTTACAGGAAGAAACTTGATTTTGGAAGTTGGCCCACGATGACGCTGAAGTTTGTGACTTACTTCACGCTCCTCACCTCCGCCGTCCACGCAGGCCTGATCAGAAGGAGGCAAACGTGCCCGGAGGTGTGCGACGCGTCCCACTGCCCCGTCCCGCCCCGGGCCTGCTACTACGGCCTGGCGAGGGACCGCTGCGGCTGCTGCTCCGTGTGCGCGGCCGGGGAGGGTGAAGCCTGCGGGGAGGAGTCCTGCGGCGACGGGCTGCGGTGCGAGTCTCCCGCCGGGAAACACGGGAGGCACCGGCGCGCCTGCGTGTGCGCCTCCTCCGGACCCGTGTGCGGCAGCGACGGGAGGACTTACCCCAGCGCCTGCCGCCTCACGGCCGAGAACAAGAGGGCCGAGCTCGGGGAGATTGCAGCGGTCATCTTGGTGCAGAGGGGCCCGTGTGAGTCTGGTGAGTGTGTGTGTGTGTGTGTGTGTGTGTGTGTGTGTGTTTATTTATCTTGTGTTAAAGCACAAATGTTCCCAGGTTGTTCCCAATTAGTCCCCCTGATCGTAACATCCTTCCTTCTTATTGATCTTTCTGTTATTGATGAATCTGATTCGCAGGCTCCATCCCATAATAATAATGATGCTGATAATCGAAGCAGGCAGCTGCAGTAAAGAACAAAATGTCAGAGGGTTCAAGAAAAGCAAAAATTAAAAATACAACACTGAAAAATTCAAATCACCCAAAGCTGCAACAAAAGTCAAGTAAACTAAAAATTTAAATACATTTACATTTATTCATTTGGCAGTAATAGAACACAGAGAACAGGAGTGTGAAACTAACAGCATGTGTTTGTGTTTTGCCTGATTTGCAGTGAAGATGAAGCTCGCCTGTATTTTTAAGCTTATAACTTTAAGAAACACAAACTTTTATAAAGCATTTACTGTTTGTTGTTGTTTGGAAGTTACTGTGTTTGTTTGTTTGTTTGTTTGTTTCGACTCTTATCTATGACGAGAACCTCAGCAGCTACAAAAGTTCACCTTGTCTTGTTTCTGAGCTGCAGCTGTGTTGTGTTCTTTGAGTTGTATATACATTGAGTTATCTATATATTGATCTGCCAGAGGTGGCGCTAAAGACCAATCAGGTTAATGTTCATCATCAGTTCTAATTATGGATCCAAACCTGTGCTTCTTTACTCACGGCTTCTCAATCACAAATGTTTGGGCCTTTATATTAGAACAAAGAGATCCAATAAGTGTTCAGTCAGCGGACCCTTGGATGGATGCATGGAGGTGATAGCTGTGCCGTATAGATCCTCTGTGATCGCTGCAGTTTGAAGCGGTGCCACACTGTGACCTTACAGTATGGAGGCATAAAGTGAAAATAAATGACAAAGACATCAGAGAAACAGAATCAGTTGCTGTTGCTGTTGTGGTTCCCTTAAGCAAAGCACTTAAGCACCAACTGTTCCACCAACTTTATTGGGCAGGGCAGCGGCTAAACGGAGCTGAATACTGGCTGTAAACACTCCCATGCCTAATAAAGGCTGAATACAAGATCTGCTTCGGTCCTGAGCCCCCTGCTGAGCGCTAATCATCACCTGGGCTCTTTTATTTGACTTAAAGAGCTAATAAGCTTTTCCCCCAGTTAGCAGTTGCAAATTTCAACTCCTGCGTGCAAATACATCGTTTTCCTTTTCATATCCTGTCCTGTTCATTTTCATAATATGCAGCTGCCTATTATAGTCACACACACACACACACACACACACACACAGGGAAAAGAGTTCCTCCTGCATTCGTCCTCCCACTGCTTTCTGTTGTAAGCAGGGTTGAAAAGGTTTGCAGACTGTAGCATTGAAAAGGAAAAAGAAAAAAACACTGTAAAATCCTTTTCCCTGTCTATATTTCTGAGAATTTCAAAACTGAAAACTGTCTGGAAAGCAAACTTCAAAGCCTTACAGGTCACACAGAGTCTGCAGACTTCAAATGTGTGCTTCCAGTTAGCGCTTTAGCTTCGTTGCTGTCAGATACGTCACCGTGTGTGGCAGACCAGGATGTGAGCTTAACATAACTTCTGAAATGACCTGAGATACAGGAAACATGTGCCCGAGGTAAACACGTTCATGTTAAACCTGTGAGTGTGAAGACGGAGATCCAGAGACAAACATGCAACACGATACCGGCATGTTGTATCGTCACTGTTACATGATTTCTATCTGAATCTTCATGCCAGAAACCCAGAGTACAGCAGAATGGCTGTCTGTGTGTCTTCTTGCCTCTGGCCTGTTTGTGTGGTTTCAGTTGTCAGTGTCTTTTATTGTCTCTTTCATTAAGTCATTGTTTCATTTATTGTTTCACACCCAGCTTCATTAGAAAGCCGTGTGTTTGAATGTTGCGCTCGGTAAATGGTTTGTGTTGTTTACAGTTTCACACAGGTTTATTTGAATGCAATCGAAGCTGAGTTACATTAAGAGGAACACTGCTGCTGTTGTTTTGCTTCTTCACTGCTGTGCTCACTGAGGCTGTTGTTTTTGGTCGTGTCTCCCTCGGTTGTTATATTTATAATATGTTAATGTTAGCCGTCTACTGTGTCACACATCCATCAAACTAAATGATTGTCAGACTGATGAACATGAGGTACACAACTTTGTGTCCGTCAGTGTGAACATAACAATGGACAATATGGTCCAGCAAAGCCTGCCTGCAGAGTTCATCACCTTTCACTGGTAACCATGGTGATCGGGAAACCGAACCTGTAGGTGTAGCTTTAGTTTTTCTTTCTTTCACCAGATGATGGTGTGTGTGTGTGTGTGTGTGTGTGTGTGTGTGTGTGTGTGTGTGTGTGTGTGTGTGTGTGTATTCGTTAAATTAATTATCCTGAACACCCTTACTAGGTTGTTTATCCATGACAACGCCTCCACCTGCCTGTTCTCACCCTGAATGATTCACCAAGCAGTGAAAATATGTCAAAAAAGTATCAATCTGTTTCAAAGCAGAGCCTGGAACGACAATCACAACATGGACTACAGTACTGTACAGTTTGTCTCCTTAAAGTAAACTGAGTTATTTCATCCCAGTCAAACAGGATGTTACTTGTTTTACAACTGTGAGACACATGACAGGTCCTCAGCACGTGTTGGGATTTATATGCAAAGCTGCTATGGCAACACAGTTTAAGGACTGAGCTCCAGTTTCTTCCATGAACAGGAAAACTATATGAGGTATTTTTGGTTTTCTGACGACCCCAACTACTCCCCTACTTCCAAAGTAGTTTCTGGTATCAGATGCATTTTAAAGTGTTTCTGTAGAGACAAGTTGATTTGTGAGACACACACGGCGTCAGTTGGAGAGTGAGGAGGCATCTGAGATGGAGGAGTGTTTGCTGGAGGAAACACGGTGAAGTTAATTTAAGAAGCAGAGCACAGTGACAGTGAGGACGGAGGACGACTTTGATTTGGCCCAGAGGCATCAAAGGCAGGTGTTCAACAAAGAATTTGGTTTTAAAGGGAATCCTATCTTAGATTGTTGGGTGGTAATGTTCACGGCTGCACTCTGTTAGGATGTAGATGCTGATTTCGTGTGATGTACTGTGAGCGATACCTCATTCTGTCCATTACAACAAAGTAGCAAGAGTAGAAAAGTAGTAAAGCAGATGGTTTGCATGTTCATGAAGATGTTTGTCTGTTTCCAGTGAGTTCATGATCTTACCTGGGCTGTACAAACTTAAAGAGCAATGATGTGTTATGACTTGTCTGAGAATTGAGCCTGCTGTCATGAGACACTCAGCTTTGGCTTACTGAGATTATCTGGTGATGAACTTTAATTCCACTCTTCAGGAGATACATGGACATGAAAGGAACGATGTGAGAATGAATCCAAAATCAGATCCTGACTTTTTAAACTGTAGTTTTGATGAAAATTACACTTTTGTTCATTGAAATTTAAATGCTGATTTTTGTGCTGAAGATATTTCTCATGTTTCCTTTATTCTCCTGCGCTCATCAAAGGAACACAACATCCAGGAAGTATGCGATACAAGTTCAACTTCATTGCAGATGTTGTGGATAAGATTGCTCCAGCTGTTGTACATCTGGAGCTTTTCCAAAGGTAAAACAACCCGGAAAAACAGATGAAAACAGATGGAAACTGACGTACAAACAGCTAATCTTGGCTTTTCTTTCATGCCAGGCTGCCGTTTTCCAGCGAGCAGGTGTCTGTGTCCAGTGGTTCAGGGTTTGTTGTGTCAGAGGACGGCTGGATCGTCACCAATGCACACGTTCTCGCCAACAAACAGAGGGTAAAAGTTGAGCTGAAAAGTGGTTTGCAGTACGACGCCACGGTCAAGGACACGGACCAGAGGATGGACATCGCACTCATCAAGATTGAGCCAGATGTGAGTGGAAAGAAGTCGCTCCCTGAGTGCCCTTAAGTCTATCTTGTGTTCTATTCTGGCCTGGCCTCTTGTCACGAGTGGCTTCCATCAAAGTGTATTAATCTGTGTAGATAGTGGGCTGGTGAAAGTCACAAAGGGCCTCTGCCCTTCAGAATTAGAGCCCAGTCTTTAACACGGTCAATTTATCAGCTGATTTCCTCCGGGGATTTGCTGGTCATGCCTCATAAATTCAAAGTTTCAGCTGTTTGTGTCTGTTTGTGTGTAGTGCTCTGAATAAAACATGCGTGGACACAAGCAGCTGCTCTGTGTGGAGGAAGAGGCTCCGCTCCTCCTGACCACCTCGCTGAGTCTCCACTCAGCAGGAACGAGACGATTAACAGCTTTAGAGCTGATCTGAATTGAAGACAGAGCTTAGGAGCTGTGTATGAATGTAAGGTTCACTCAGTGAGGCAGTACAGTCTGTTACGTCGCTGTTAGACGCTCCTATAGCCTGACTGATGTCATGATGCACGGCTCTAAAGTCTCCACGCCGCAGGAGATACATTATATAGCAATAAATTCAGCCTGGGCCGGGCATAAGAGGGCAGGCAGAGACAAGCTAAGGCTTTGGTTAGATTGGTTTACTCAACAAATCACCTTAGCTGCACAAGACAAGGAGAAGAAACGCTCATGGAAACAGCACCGCTAACTACGGATGCTAATGGATCAACTGCAACTGACAAATCTTGAAGTGTAAACTAGTTGGCCAGTCTCCTAGCATTAATCACCATTAAATGACTCCTTTCTACTCTCTGCTCACACTGCTGCCTTGCTCCAGAGTCCCTTGCCAGTGCTTCGTCTGGGTCTGTCGTCTGACCTGCGTCCGGGGGAGTTTGTCGTTGCCGTGGGAAGCCCCATCTCCCTGCAGAACACCGTGACAACCGGCATCATCAGCACCACCCAGAGGAACGGCGTGGAGCTGGGCCTGAAGGACTCTGACATGGAGTACATCCAGACCGACGCCATCATCAACGTCAGTGAGGCCACAAACTCCTCACCTCATGTATCTCATCCTCTTTCATGTCCTTTAGGGTTGTGATTTAAACACACGTTTCTCTGCTTTCTCTCTTAAATTCATAGTATGGAAACTCAGGTGGACCACTTGTCAACCTGGTAAGAGAATTTTTTATTTTATTTTATTTTATTTTATTTTATTTTATTTTATTTTATTTTTATTTTTATTTATTTATGTATTTATTTATTTATTTATTTATTTATTTATTTATTTATTTATTTATTTATTTTATTTATTTATTTATTTATTTATTTATTTATTTATTTTTTTTTTTTTTGATTTTTTGATTTTTTGATTTTTTGATTTTTTGATTTGATTTTAATCCATTAAGTAAGGGATAACCCAAAATCTCTCCTCTGTGCTCTGCTGCTTCTCTTCAAAGACTAAACACATAGTTGCCATACCGACACTACACTGTTCACTGTCTTTCCCCAGAGTTAATTTGTTAAAAGTTGTATTTCTGTCGGTGCTGTGTTGGAGGTGAAACCAAAACTTCACAGACTTTGACTTATCGCTCAGTGGAAGAAAACATATGCACTGCTTTTACTGCCGTTTTGTCTTTCCATATAGCAGAGCCATAAAGTCCGTCCAACAGTTAAGAACCGGCTCTCTCACGCTCTATTTCACAGGACGGGGACGTTATAGGCATTAATACTCTGAAAGTGGCAGCTGGGATCTCTTTTGCCATTCCTGCTGACCGAGTGCGGCAGTTCCTCGCTGAATCTTATAACAGACAAATCAGCGGTGAGTGGCGTTCCAGCGTTTACACACACTCCTCCTCAGATACCATGCTTATATCTGTCCTTCATTTATTTATGTGCTCGTTCATTCATTCAGGTGTTTTCTTTTAGGAAATACTTTATCAAAAAAGAAATACATGGGCGTCCGGATGCTGCAGCTTTCACCATCGTGAGTAAACAGCAGGAGAGTTCAAGGTCTGATTAGAAGGCTTATCCATGAGGGTTTGTAAAGCATTATGCAGTTAGAATGCAGGAATACACCATCAGAACTGATCTGGTCTCTATTTAACCTGCTTGTGTCTGTTTTTAGACCAATATACCAGATATATTTTGATTGATTTGTTTGAACTTGAACTCGTCCCTACTCTTCTCTCTCTCTGTCCAGTTTGATCCAAGATCTCAAGGAGCAGCAGCAAGATTTCTCCGACGTGAGAGCGGGAGTTTATATTTACGAGGTCATACCTGGAACAGCCGCATCCAGGTAAGAGTTCAACCAAACCCTGCGCAGACAAGGTCACACTATACTACAATACACTGGACATGTGCCGGACATTGACACTGGCTGATATCAAGGCTTTATTCTAAAATGGCTATAATGTTATGAGGAAAACCTTGATTTACACAAAAACATGGACATGGAAGTTCATAACAACTAAATTAGACTTTTCTGGATTTAAAAATTCTTTAAACTTTGGTAGAATTTGAAGATACTGTACATGTATAATATTTGTATACGCGTTTTTTCAGAATTTTGAGGTAAATTCACAAAATAACACACATTAAAAGCATGTGGAAAATCTATATATTGTTGCTGAGTGGCAAATATCTCCAGTTTAATATAATGTGACAATATCAGACCTGAAGGAGATAAAGCACAAGTGTTCATACATGTGATTGTCTAATATTATTAGTAATCAGTGCTGAATGCTTAAGAATGAATATTATTTGCAAGTATATCCCCCGCCTCAGTCCAACATATAGCAACATCAATATCAACCTCATGGATCAAACCCTGACTGATACAAAGACA
The DNA here is from genome assembly GCF_046128005.1 of Genypterus blacodes. Classification (NCBI taxonomy): domain Eukaryota; kingdom Metazoa; phylum Chordata; class Actinopteri; order Ophidiiformes; family Ophidiidae; genus Genypterus; species Genypterus blacodes. Next base: position 245,791 of record NW_027466959.1, read on the forward strand.
CTGTTGTTCTTTCACAGACACTGTTTATTCTTTAATTCTGAATAAATCCATCATTGTAGTTCGTCCTACCTGAAGTTAATCAGTCTGATATACAGCAGGACATTGTTTTGGTACTGGATTTGACCGAATGCAGCAGCCGCTCTGTGAGCCGGTGTTTGGAGGCCTCTGGATATTTCCCGAGCTGTGGAATCAGAGCATCCCTGCACTTCTCAAGGCTGCAAATTGAACTGTGGTCCAGTTGCTCATTATATTTGTGCTTCCCACAGGCAGAGCTCTGACATCTTTGTCTTCATGTAGACAGGATTTCTCTCTCTAACGCTTTAGACTCACTATATTCCTAATAGCCCAACATTCTCCCCTTGACACTGAAGCCTGGAGCTTTGAGCAGCAGACAGAATTGGACAGGACAGGACAGTTTCCTCCACATGTTCTGCCTCCTCGCAGATTCGCCTCCTCGCTATCTGAATTCCATCTTCCTGGTTCCCCTGCATGCGGTGTCAGTCAGTCTGCATAAGATCATCAGTTAGAGGAAATGCCACCGGTGTAAATGTCAGCGTGCAATATGATGTCATGACCCCGCCGTCGGATTGTTTACTTTGTCTCTTGAGGGAGCGGGAATGTGATACAGTACCAGACCTGACCAAAGGTCAGGGGTGTTTACGTGTGTGTGTGTGTGTGTGTGTGTGTGTGTGTGTGTGTGTGTGTGTGTGTGTGTGTGTGTGTGTGTGTGTGTGTGTGTGTGTGTGTGTGTGTGTGTGTGTGTGTCCCACAGTGCCGGTATGATCAGTCACGACGTGATCATCGGCATCAACGGCCGGCCGATTCACACGATGGATGAAGTGACGGACGCCGTGCAGACCGGCTCCTCTCTCTCTGTGGTTGTGCGACGACACGACAGGGACGTCGCACTAACAATCGTTCCTGAGGAGATTGACTGATGTCACTGCGACTGGAATGAATGACGACCATTCAATCTACCTTCAAATGTAATAATTCTGATGTAAACAGATGTAAAGTTTGCCATGCATTTTATTTTTAATGTGTTTGTCTTATATCTGTGAATATATCATGTTTAAGGTGAGAGACACACTAAGTATTCACACACCACTGTGTTTGTGTACACACACTCACACATCCTGTTGGAGTAAGTTCATACTCCAACAGGATGTAAGTTTGTAACTTCTTTAAGGAGACTTTAAGACTTTATTAAGGACACTTAAAAACTTTTGGTAAATGAAGGAAAACAAAGGGTGCGTTTTCCAAAAAGGACAAGTAACTTCACAAGTGCCTGTGTGTTTGAAAATGAATTGATTGATTGATTGATTGATTGACTGATTGATTAGTAAGTATACATTTTGATGATGAAGCAAAGTGTTGGAGGAAACGCTACATGCAACTTGGCTCTGTTGCAGGATGTGTGAGATTTATGCGAAATGAAAAAGACTTGAGTTGTATAATGTTTGTTATATAATAGTTATATAATAGTTGTATAATAGTTGTATAATAGTTGTATAATAGTTGTCAGCCATCGTGTTCATAGCATTTTATCTAAAGGCTGCTAATGGGATATTTGTATGTGTGTTGTAAATCAAACGCATGAGGACGTGAGCTTCATAAACCTTACCTCCTGTGTTGTTCACAGTATCAGCTGGTTCCTGATCAATCCACTTGATCATGTGACCCACCAGCATCTTAACACACATCCAGTTGTGGCTGTATCCATTCTTAACCCTTTATTGGTACATACGTATGTAATATTTTGAACAAATAGAACTGAAACTATTTTTCCTAATGCCATGTAAACGATCCTCACTGTATACGGGTGCCATGGCAACAAAACTGTGTACTGCACTGTGTTGTTGTCAGCTTTTCATTTAGACATTTAATATAAGGTATCAAGTTTGTACATGAGTGTAATAAAGAAACCTTGAGATGAATGAAGCCGTCTGAGAGAGAGAGAGAGAGAGAGAGAGAGAGAGAGAGAGAGAGAGAGAGAGAGAGAGAGAGAGAGAGAGAGAGAGAGAGAGAGAGACCGCCTGCAGACCGAGTCTCCACACGGAAACAAACCACAGCCCATTAAATCCACTCTGAGAATTATGAGATCAGACTTAAGGGATATCTTTTTAATTGGATGATAAAGACTCAGCACAGTGACGAGTACGAGAGGAGACGTCTGTGTGTTCCTGTGCTCCGGGTCCAACACACACCTGTGCTGCTTCATTCAAATGTTTACAAGCACAAGAGAGACAAGAACAAAGAGTAAAAGAATGAAGTACAGTCGTCCCTTATCTTAATCTTAACTTACAGATGAAAGACTTCTTTACTCTTCCCCCCTGAACACGTTTAGTTTCAGATTCACAACATTTACAGACGTGTAAGGGTTTCTCATTAGTTTGTAAATAACATCAGGTCACATAAAAAGATGAGGCAAATAAATAAAAGAGTAGATTGGATTCAGGTTTAAGAATATAAAACGATCCAAAGCTTCTGACAGGCAGATCAATCATCGTATTTACAGTATTTTACATCAAACACACTTTCTACAGCTCTGATGAACATTTCAGCCGGGGAGGAGAATTCATCCGCTTCACTGTGACTGGTGATGGGGAACATGATGACATCACCATTCAGACTGAGCTCTGTGAAGGCTCTGAAGGTTCTAGAAGTGGATTTTTGCTAAGCTGGACTCAGCGAAGGTCCAGCTCTGCTCTCTCTTCAGTCAGGAGGAAACATAGGAGTCACTAAACGTCTCCCACGTCTCTGCGGCTGACGGGGAGGAGCCGACACTTTGATTGGTTGCGTCTTCTTCAGCTTTTTTTTATGATTTGGATGTGAAAGTGTTTTTATGGAGCGCAGGGTAATGAAACCTGCTCCGTCTGTGAGCGAGCACATAAAGCTCCAGCTCCCATAAAAAAGGCAGGAAACTTAACAAAGTGGAATCTGAGGGATGGGAGCGCGTGATCGATGCCTCAGCTGTCAATCAACTCTCATTACCTTAATCCGGATGACAGGATCTGGAGTTCCATTCCTTCCATTTATCAGATTAAATAACTATTTACACCCTCACACACACACACACACCACATTCCTCCACTCAAAGCCTGGGAGCAGTCAATCATTAAGTTGCCAGCGTGAGTTACAGTGTGTGAGCCTCAACTTTCTCAGGCTCTGTGTTTAAACTTGCTGGTGGCTGTAAGGTGCCATCAATCCAGACTCTGCAGGGGGAAACTCAAGGAACGGAGAAGAAGATGAGAGGTTCTGGCGTGGGAGAGCGGAGTGGGGGTACGTAAGGGTCATGTGACGGGAGACTAGAGTGGATCAGGACTGTGCCAGACCCAAAGTGGGGCCAGAGAAGAGAGAAGAGAAGTCGTATTGAACCGTCATGGCCGTATCATTCTGCTGAGTCATCCTTACTTCCTCTCAAACGCTCACATTTTAAACCAATTAAATAAGAACCAAATCAAATCCTTCCCCTATCTTTCTCAGGAGTCTATAGAAACCCTGTGGGGTCCCTCTGGAGGTCCCTCTGGAGGTCCCTCTGGAGGTCCCTCTGGAGGTCCCTGGACTCCACTCTGCTGTAAAGCCCACAGAGGCCAGAGTGTTCATAACCGGGGCCAGACTACAGCCAAGTCCCTGAAATACCCATCTAATAATATCTGACAAACAGAGAGCTGAGGAGCAGCAGCCAGAGTTCTCCCTGTTGGAGTTTGTCCTCCCTCCTCCCTCCTCAGTAGTAGGTGCACCAGTTGCTGTAGTCACTGGGCATGAGGCCTCCGGTGATGAGGAGGATCAGGTCTACAAACCACCAGATCCCCAGACCACCCAGCGTCAGCAGTTTGCCCACAGCCGTGCCGGTGTGACCCAGGCAGAAGCGATCCACGCCGAAACAGCCAAGGAAGAAGGAGTAGAGCAGAGTGGTGATGAAGTAGTGACCGGTGTACCTGAGGAGAGGGGGAGGGAGGGAGGGAGGGGGAGAGAGAGAGAGAGAGAGAGAGAGAGAGAGAGAGAGAGAGAGAGAGAGAGAGAGAGAGAGAGAGAGAGAGAGAGAGAGAGAGAGAGAGAGAGAGAGAGAGAGAGAGAGAGAGACATGTGTAAGACAGCAACACTTCACTTCTGGTCAACTATATAAAAGATGGACACAGGTAAAGCAAAGAGTTTGACATTATAAATACTTTTCTCAGTATAAATATAAAGTGCAGGGTCTCTGTATTGTTGTCTTGCATGTTGCCTGTCCCTGGTCCCTGGTCCCTGGTCTCTCTTGTCTCTCTTGTCTCTCTCTCTCTCTCTCTCTCTCTCTCTCTCTCTCTCTCTCTCTCTCTCTCTCTCTCTCTCTCTCTCTCTCTCTCTCTCTCTCTCTCTCTCTCTCTCTCTCTCTCTCTCTCTCTCTCTCTCTCTCTCTCTCTCTCTCTCTCTCTCTCTCTCTCTCTCTCTCTCTCCCTCTCCCTCTCCCTCTCCCTCTCTCTGTCACTGCAGCTTTTCTGTTAGAACCAAACAATGCAGCGCGTCCCTTGTCAGCTTTGTCAACAGTGCCCCCTAGTGGACACGTGTTGTCACTGTTCCGTCTGAATCAGCTGCCTCACTCTAAAGAATGTGATCACTTTAGGAACTTCGTGATTATGTTCTGTTTGATTTTCTTTACATTATATTTCTGTCTGAATCTTTATCAGAGTCTGGACTCACACACTGTGACCAAAACTTTATACAGTTACAAACTAAATCATTGTTACATGAACGTATTTCTCTTGACTCATGAACATTGCAATAGATTGATCCTAAGCTCAGTCTGCGTGTTCTTCCTCCTGTTTAACACAAAGTCTTATAGTCTCATAACTTCATACGAAGACCAAGCAGCACAGCTTCTGCCTGTTTAACGTCCAGCACATCCTCATGCACGTCCACCAGAGAGGAAGAGGAAGGACCTATTGATTATGGTGACCCTGTGACCTTTCCTCCAGATCAGATTCACACTGGGCTCTAGAATAGATTCTCTGTGTGCAGGTTTAGGTTTCCTGGTGACACAATAGGTGTTAACATTTTCTTTACATTCCAGAGGTGACTGACCTTGAGAACGTGTGTGTGTGTGTGTGTGAACAATGTTTGTACTGAAATCACTGAAATGCTTCTTTTCCAGAAAACGTAGTGAATGTCTTTTCTCCAGTGTTACGCTCTGATGGACATAAAGCTCTGAATGTCCACAGTGAGGATCTTGGACCAACACACTGACTGAGTATTCAAACACATGTATGTCTGTGTGTCTGCAGTCACGTACTTGATGCAGGGCACGTTCCCCCGCAGGAACTCTCTGGGTCCAGCACACTCGATCTCATCCAGGGCCGTGCAGATCACAGGTGTGTGGTTCACTTCTCTCCGAGTCTGACCGCCCCACTACAAACACACACACAAACAAACAAACAAAAACATTAACAAACATCATGTGTGAGTCGACTAAACGTCTTCAACCAGGCAGAGTGAGAGCGTGATGATGTCACTGACCCCCACACAGCCGTGTCCCATCTCCGCAAAGGCACTGTGGTTCCCTGCGTGGTCCACAGGCTCCTGACAGAAGATGAACTCCTCTGGTCTGTACCGCACAGAGAGAGGAGAGGAGGGAAAGAGAACAACCACATGTCAGTCACAGTTTGAGGTTCATCAGCTGATCAGACAAGCAGGAGAAGGATAATATCTCCATGATGTCTCATAACTGTGCTCAATGTCATGTCAAATGCTTACTTCAACAGAAATATACAACAACAAAGGTAAATAAAAAGCTTAAGGTTTATTTTGCCCTAATCATCGCTAAAAGTCTCCAGTTATCAGGTCGTGATTTGTAGCATTAACGAGATTTTACGAGATTTCCTTTAGCATAGCCACCCAAAGCTAACGTGCTAACCCCAGCCCGCACACACTCACAGGTAGCTGCAGAGGACCACCGGGGACGGGGGTTTATACTCGTAGGTCTCCGTATCGTTCACACTCTCCACCGGGACTTCATACTTCACTACGTCGGGCTCCGGCTGCTCGGTGAACGGGGCGGCGGTCGCTTCGTGTCCGGGGGAAGCAGCAGGAGACTCCTCGGTGGAAGCGTTCAGAGGATGGATTCCTTCCAGATGTTGTAATAGAACGACTGTCAACAGCAACAAGAACTGTCCGCAGAACAGAAAATAACTGACCGAAATCATGACCGTCCTCTAAATGCGACATTAACCCGAATAAAAATAGTGTAACGTTAAACACGGACAGCTGCCATTAGTCGTTTTGTTTTGACCAGGTTGTCGCGTCGAGTGATGTCATCGTCAAGCGCCAAGTAAAAACTAATGGTGCCTTTCAAGAGCGTAGGAATTATAAAAACTTAACTCCGTGTTTACGGCCAAATCGTTCTTATACACTGTGCTCCGGTCTCATACCTCCACCATGGTTACCACAGCTGCAGGTTTAGGGGGGGCAGAGAGTTTTACTTTGCTTCGATTCAAGTTCCGGTTCATTCCATGGAATTTTAAGTTGGCCCTTACATGCTGCGCTGTTCTGTTTTAGTGAGTGGACCTTTTGTTTTTCCTGTGCTCCTGGATTCTGTTTTTGGGATCCACTCACTCTCGCTTCGTCAAGCATTCCGTGTGCAGCGTCTCCAGCAGCAGCGCCCAGCTTCATCCTGGTTTGTGTTTGTTAACCACCTGAATCCATGTACTGGTGTCTGTTCTACATAACTGGGTACAACCTTCAAATAACTTATAACAGTTTGCCATAAATAAATAAAATAAATAAACTGAGACTTTACATAGCAACCTGGGGGTTAAGAGAAGAGCAATAAGGTGGAAACATAACACAACAGTCAGACATGAAGAACGCTCAGATCTCTAGGCTTGGTCTCAACTCCCCAGCTAGGTTTCTAGGCTGCTGCTTCTCACACCAGACTTCTTATTCCTATCACACTTTGACCACAAAGCATCGGTACATGGAGAGAAGGAGAACATGAGTAAATCAGATATGTGACAGAGATGGATGGATTTATTAGATTACAGATACAGTCTTACATGAACAGAGCTCTGCACTCAAACCTGAAAGTCAAACATGTTTCCAGATTTGATACCAAACATGAAAACAGCTGACATGACCTCATCCCAACTTTATTATTGTTTTTGTTCCAAAGATCAAAGACAGAATTCAGTCCATTCATAAACCACAACCCAACATTTGTGATATTTACATAGATCAATCAAACCTTTTGATTGATCACACTTACATGCAAAGACTTTACTAAAAGCTTCTGATTGATTGATTGATGAACAGTAATGACAGTTCTTAGATCAGTGTGAGTAAATTGTTGTGTTACAGCAGTAAGAAGCAACCAGAAACAAATATGATGTCATCAGAATGTGAAGAAAAGACAAAGTAAAGAGGGAAGATCAGCTGATCCTTTGTACTTTAGTTCCCTTAAACCACAGAAACGTTTCATGTAAACTCCTGCAGGTTAGGCAGAGTGACTGACAGCTGAGATGATCAGAGGGGCGGAGTTTGTACCATCATCATGAAGCCCAGGATAGAAGAATGGGAGGAGATTATGAGTGAAGGAGCAGCCAGTGAAGGAGAAGATCAGAGCTGCAGCATCCACGTCATAGAAGGAGACCAGACCCTCCTCATAGTCCACAAACACGCCCACCTTCTCTGGCTTTGACTTTAGACTCAGAGGGACAGGAGGTCCAGCACAAGCTATGTACTCATCTACATTCCACAACGCTACAGTCCAGTAACCTTCCTGAGGGCTCGGTTTGATGTCTCCCTTCCTCTTGCTCGTCTCTCTGGTCACTCCTAAAGTCCACCCTGTCTTTCCTTTGACCTGAACCTCAAAGTAAAAGCTTCCAGAGGAGAGACTTCGCTTTGCTAAAACACAAACACATTCATCAAATCTCTGTGGTTTGTATGGGAGATTCTTCCTCACATCACCACGGTGAACTTGTTTCTCATCATCAGACAGGATGAGTAGAGGATGAGCTGTATCAGGATCCAGAGTCACGTCCACTGCAAACTGCTGGATCCTCCTCAGCTCCACCTTCTCCTGCAGCTTCTTCACCTCCTTACTGATGGTCATCTCCAGCTGAGCCACAGCTTTCACCACACTCCCCTCATGTGACCTTTGATGGACTCTGACCTGTGTCCAGTCCTTGGTGGGAGGAGCAGAGCTGATGGATGAGAAGCTCTGGAGGAGGTGGAGGTGATCTTCAGAGAGTAGGAGCTTCTCCACATCAGCAGTTCTCTCTCTCTGCCCAGAGAGTTCCTGCTGCAGCTCCTTGATGAGGTCTTCAGTCTGTTTCTCTGTGCTCCTCTGCTTCTCCTCCATGGTCTTCCTGAAGTCGGCCTGGATTTTCTCCACAAGCTGCTTCAGAGCGGTGAAGACCTGATCTCCATCTGCTCTCTCTCTGTCTGCAGCTTCCCTGCTGAGCTTTGCTGACTGTTTCATCTCCTGGATCTTCAGTAGTGTCAGCTGGATCTTCTGCTGAAGTTCAGCCACCATCTTCTCCAGCTCAGACTTCTTTCCTTCATATTCTTCTTCCAGAGGAACAAACTCATGGTTCTTGTGGTCTAAAACAGGACAGAGTGAGCACACACAGGTCTGGTCGGTCTTGCAGAAGAGCTCCAGAGGTTTCTTGTGCTTCTTACACATCCTGTCCTCCAGGTTGTCCACAGGATGGATCAGCTGGTGTGATCTCAGGCGTGCTGCTGTCAGATGAGGCTCCAGATGAGTCTCACAGTAGGAGGCCTCACACTTCAGGCAGGACTTGATGGCCTTTAGTTTGGTTCCAGTGCAGACGTCACACTGAACTTCTCCTGGTTTGGCAGCTGGTTCCTCTGATCTTCTGCTGGCTTCCTTTTGAGTCGACTGTCTGAACTCAGCGGCCATCTGAGATATGAACGTGTTGACCTTCATCTCAGGTCTTGTGTGGAAAGTGTCTTTACACAGAGGACACACACACTGGACGTTACTGTCCCAGTGTTGAGTGATGCAGCTTTTGCAGAAGTTGTGTCCACATGGTGTGGAGACTGGATCAGTGAAGACCTCCAGACAGATGGAGCACAGGAACTGATCTTCAGACCGCAGACAGCTGGCAGCAGACATGTCTACAAACTGAGAACAGACGAGAACATGAGTGAAAACATCTCTGGAGACACAAACACTGATTGTTGAGCAGGATGAAGAGTCTGGAAGTCTTAAAGCTCCTGAAGTTCATGTCAGAGTGAAACAGGAGAGACGACTTTGTTCTTGATGGATATTATGAGCAGACTGGGGTTTGTCCTGAGGGGACGCTCAAGGAAACGTCATGAAAAGACTTCAGGCTCAGCTTCAGGCTCAGCTTCATGAGGATTGATTGTGTATTGATCAGGACATGAAGCTTTTGTCCCTTTAGTTCTATTCAGACTGTTTAACTTTAAAGTTTCCCTTTTCACTCTGGAGCTGAACTTTGCCTTTTAATGAGGTCACCATGACTACAGGCTGCACTCACTTCACTTCCTGTTGCCGTGGGTGCGGCTGAGTTCTGAGACTCACTAACACAGATAAACACACACTTCCTGACGCTCTTTTCTTGCTCTGACGGTAAAAACTGCCGTGTGTTTACAAACACCAACGTGTGTGAACCAGAGCCAAGCCTTTAAGACTGAAGCAGTGAAGTGAGACGTGTGAGAGCAGCTCAGCCTGGACCTCATGCTGCTGCTGAAACTGACAAGATTCTGTCTGCACTCACCTGAGTTTGGCTGAGACGCTGCAGAGACGCTGCAGAGACAAACTTGGACAAACTTCTGATCCTCTGGCTTCTCTTCTGCTTCAGTCGAGGCTCTGCTGGACTCTGACTGACTGACTTTCGTTTCAGGTATGTGATGTTGCAGCTTCTGCTTCCTCCTCTTGTGTTGCTCCTCCTCCTCCTCCACCTGTAGCTGTTGTTGCTCCTCCTCCTCCTCCTGTAGCTGTTGTTGCTCCTCCTCCTCCTCCTGTAGCTGTTGTTGCTGCTTCTCTTCCTCCTGCAGGTTTGGAGGAAGGTTCTTCCTTTTTACAGACTTACACACGATGCAAAGTTTCTGGATTGTTTGTGTGTGAAATGATCGTTCTCTCTAACTGTTGCTCACTTTTGAAATGAGGCCACTCAAGTGTGTAGTTTTGAAAGTTTACTTAACAATCTGCAGGATCTGTAAGACATTGAATACAATCAGCACTGCACCTCAGCTCACTGTCTTAAGATAAGAGATAAGATAAGATTATCATTTATTCGTCCCTCAACGGGGGAATCCACATGTTACAGCAGCAAAGTCTAAAGTGCAAAGCAATAAAGAGCATTAAGATAAAATAAGAGCCTGTTTATAATATTAAGCTGTGCTTGTTCCAGACTTAATGTTTAAGCTAAACTTAAGTATGTTTCCAATCTGGAGAGAAGGGAAAACATGCACAACCGTAGTCCATTTTTCAAGAATATGGAGTCCGGCCCGTGACTTAGTGCCAGTTGGTTAATTTGGCCCAGTGTGTATGTGTGTTTGACACCCCTGTTTTAGTACAATCAGTGCTTGACTCCCCCATTAATTTGTAGTTATCTTGGTATGTTTTAAATCAAAATGACTGCTACATTTAATTTTAGGAACTAGGTGTGAAAACCAAAGCTCGCAAAACCTGAAATCCATGCCGTTCAAATCCCACTTAAATATACTTCACCAACCTGTTGATCTGAACCATCTCATTTCCTTTGAACTCATCACACTGATTGATTAACATATTCATTTTAATTATTACTAAACAAAACTTGAACCTTGATTAAATGAATTTGGGATTTTTCTTTTCTTTTTCTGTAAAGGAAAACCAAATAGTAAGAAGTGTAAGATGATACATGGATGCTAGATGTGTGTTTAAGCCTTATGTAATTTATGTGTGCACTCTGTCTTCAGTTTAATGTGGAGGATCCGTGCTTTATATTATCTTAAAAATCCACATCGGAACGTTTGGCATCAATATTGGTTTTTAACGTAATATTTTCATGAGTGTCACATAAATTGCTGTGGTGTTCAGTACCATGGACAGCACTCCAGCCACACCCAGGTGTACACAGGCTGCTGAGAACAGGACAAACCATCGTAAAGTTACTTGGTAAGATGTTGGGCCACCACAAGCCACCAGAACAACGTCAGTGCACCTTGCAAAAGTCTCTGGCTGCTGGAGGGACGGTGGATGATGGTGGTGGAGAAGGACATCTAACATGAAGGTACAAAAAGTGAAAGATTGAGACCTGATGACTTTGACCACATGCATGCTTTTATATCATCTCCATAGTCAAACCACTGAGCCCTTATTTCTTAAGGGTGAAGACATTATTATCCTTGAGGACCTCAGTCTCACTCTCATCAGGATCAAATGTTTAATCATAGCTAAAGTGATCACTTGGTGCGACTGTGTAGTGATTTGCAGAGATGCTTCCATCCAGGAGACAAGTGGACCCAAACACGTCCCCAGTGTGAGGGAGCAGCACTCAGGCCTGGAGGCGTCTCTCACACACTATTCACTTATTGATGAGTTGGTAACCATGTCACTTGTCCCTGTCAGTTGTGTGTTGATGTCAGTTGTGTGGCTCATGTTGTGCTGTGTGGGACGTCTGTGTCCACTCGTCCCCTTGGAGGGTTAAACTGAAGCATCACTGCAAATCAATACAAAGTCGTTCTAAGATTCTGCGAGCTTTGTTCCAGGATGACCATGTTCATCACTCTGCAGTCACCAGATCAGGAAACACAGCAGATTACAGACAAAAGAAACAAACTCATATTGCAAAATGTTAGCTTTAATACACATTTACAGTTTTATCTCCTATGTTCAACCACAGTATGCCCTGATGTTTAGAAACAGCACTCATGTAGACATTTAATGTCTTCGTTTATTTTAGGCTTTGAGAAAATAAATATGCGAGGGTCGGATCATATGACCTCAGCCATGAATGATGGTAGTAATTAAAACATCAGGAGTGATGTCATAGATGACACACGAAGAGACAGGAATCACCCTGTAGCCCCGCCCCCACAACGACATCATGACGTCAGAGAAATGACAGTGAGCGTGTGTGTGTGAGTGTGTCTGTGTGTCCATCACCTCCAAACTGATTCCTACAAACACCAACATGATTTGCCAAAGAAGACGCTCCACCATGACACAAATTACCTTTGTCAGGCAGTAGTGACCATTATCAAAGGTCAGGGGTCAAGACAATGAGTGAGTAGACATGTACCTTCCTCGGCCTGAGTTCGCTCACAGCCTTAAGCCTTCTGCAGGGGGAAGAGAGCGAACAGCGTGAAAGTGATGATATGTTCAATAAATGTACAACATAGTTGAGAACCTGACTTCCACTCGTTCCAATAAAGTTGAACCGTAATATGTTTCCACCAAAGTGAGCTAAATTCTGTAAGAATGAAGTCTGAAGTGGATTATGAAATGTGTGTTAAACAGCAGGTGTGGACTCCAACATCATCATCATCTCACCACATGCATCATTTAAGCATTTAACCCTTTATGCATTCAGGATTCTCTGCTGGTTTTGCCTCAGACTGATTCCTCCTGACCGGAGTCTTGTACCACACTCTCAGGCTCCTCCGTGTTCTTGTGTTCCATTTTATGTGGAACCAGTAAATCCGGGGCGAGCGGCTGATATTTAAGACCACCGTCACCCAGGAGCTGAAGGGGACAGGGTGTCATCGGAGAGGTCAAGTAATCCTGGGCGAGGGGTAGGGGGTAGGGAATGGAATCCAGCCTGGCCCGGGACGGTGGGAGGCACTGGGCTGAGAGAGGAGCAGGGAAGCCAGAGTACGGATAAAAGAAGAAGCCTCCGAAGTGAGAAAGACCCACCAGGTCCTGAGGAAGACAAGAACAGCACATGGAGAAGTTCAAATAAGTCTGGATTTGCTGAAACAGAATTATTATAATTATTAGACTCTGAAATGTGACGATGTGAAGCAAAATCACTTTGTTAAACGTTGTAAATAAAACAAAATGGACCTGGATCTGCCCTGTGAAAAAGCTCTCCAACATTAAAAGATAAAAATATAAATACTGTATGTATATATTTCCATATCTGCACTGTCATCCATGTTTATTATGGGATGTTCCATGTTCCAGGTGTTTTTGCTTGTATGTGTCAGTGCTGTGCTGGCTTTCCTGCTCCTCTGTGTATCTGTACCAGTGCGTGTTGCTGAAGGCTGATCGGGAACCCTGAAGTTCCCCGAGTGAGTCCGCACGGTCCTGCTGCGTCTACGCCCGCACAGCTGTACCACCCGGCTCCCGTGTTCACAGGAAACGTGTGGAAAAGACTGTTGGCCGTACTCAGATCTGGGAAATGTCTGCTTATTCCTGCCGGGTGAAGACAGCTGCGAGTAAAGCCGCTGCGTAATCTGTACACTTGTTCCTTGTCCACAGGGCATTTTGGGTGGGAGTCCTGCTGAGCATGGCAGCTGGACCCATCGTGGCTCTGTGGGCCCGGTTCTGACGTGTTTACAGGCCTTTCTGGGCTTCGTGGTTCGGTTTCTGTTTCCTTGTTGAGTTGCTGCTTCTCCTCATCGTTACAGTCTTTGTCGCTGTCACTGTCGTGGGCGTCTTGCATTTGAAAAACATACAGAGAGAAATGAACATGGCTGTGAGGGTTTAGGGGAAGTTAAAACATCTAAATACAGAATACAGGGGGATCATGTGTGAAAATAAGAATTGTTCACCTGAACACTTATCTGAAGAGCAATCCAAGGATTCAGCTTTCACTTCATTCATCCTCATCTCCTTTGACTTTGCTGAGGAAGGTTGTAGTTTCCTGATTCCGCCCAAAAAGGCAAAAGAGAAATAAGTCGCGTTCAATATGGGAAAGTTAAATTCCAATACTAAACATCTAACACCAAAACATCTAATCCTAATGTCAGGAAGATAAGACTGTTGCTACTCACACCAAAGGGAACCGTTAGTGTCAACACATTTCAAAAGAAATTGTCAGACAAAACTGAATTTTGCCAGTAAAATTGCATTTGTAATTTTGCTTTATTATGTTTTTATTATTTTATTGTTGTATAATCTTCAAATGTGAATGCAATGACACAGGAAAGAATAAACACTTAACATGCATCTAATTCTAAAAATCATTGTGTCCATATTAATGTGACTAAACAAAAAAAAAGCCAATTTCAAAACATTTAATAAAACTAGAATTTGTGTGGAAACAAACTCTTACTTCAAAGTAAAATCAGTGCAAAGATGTTTTAAGGTTTTAAATCGAAATGCCCCTTTTACTGTCTGTCTGTCTGTCTGTCTGTCTGTCTGTCTGTCTGTCTGTCTGTCTGTCTGTTACGTACCTCTTCTCCCTCCTTCCATTGCCTGTGTCTCTGAATCCCTTTGCAAAAGGATTGTTGTCTATTTTAAGCTGCGTGATCTGGAACAATACAAAATAAAATCTGAATAAATAAAATCAAGAACGCAAATATGAATAAAAGGTTCTGTGCTTCAGTCATATGAACATCATCAACCAGCATAGGGACACATACAGTATGTGACATAGTTCTAGCCCTGGAATCTGTTACCTTATCGTTCTGATAAGCTGTGACTGCAATGAACTCTGTCTCAGGGAAGACGTAGGTCCTGAAGGTGCTGTAGGGGAGCTTCAGGATGTCATGGGCCTTCACCATGTGGAACCTGGGCTGGTATTTGTGCATGGAGTTAAGAATTGTCTGCAGGGAGGAAAACAACGGGAGAAATTAGACCGTTTGAGTACCAACACACACACACACACACACACACACACACACACACACACACACACACACACTCTTCACCCAGAAAATAAAATTATGTTCTGGTCAAATTAAATAAATTCTAGTCAAATAAACAGTGATATAATAATAAGATAAAGTAAAGAAAAGTTAAAATAAGATAAAACTTTATTATCCTGTGGGAAACGACTGAATAATTAATTTAATAAAAATATACCACTACAACAAGTAATAATAATAATAATAACAATAATAACAACACCAATTACAATAACAATAATATTCATAATCACATAAATAACACGTATAATAATAATAATTATTATTATTATTATTATTATTATTATAATAATAATAATAATAATAATAATAATAATTCACACAGAAAAACATCTAACAACATAAAAATAAAAGTTGCAGCTTACGAATCCATGCTTGTCTGAAAGGTTGTTTGTCAGTTTGAGTTTATGGAAGTTGACCACTTTGGACATCCACTGCTCTCCCGCCGCCGGGCTGTCCGGGTGGATGTACATGCGCTTGGGCATCTCCGGGTCCGCCTTCCCCGCCACCATCCAGCGGGAGTTATGGAACTTATACCTGCACTCATCCGCCGCCACGATGTCCATCAGGAGAACGTATTTGGCCTTTGGGTCCATCCCGCTGCACCTCGCTCTGAGCGGCGGGAACATGCGCCTGAGGAGGGGAGGAGAGGAGAGGAGAGGAGAGGAGAAGAGAGCATGGAACCACAGGAGCCCTAACAGGAGCCACAACATGCGTTCATCTCACAGTGACCTCCACATTTACCTCCCGGATTTTGTAATGACCATTTCTGTGCCGCTTTTATGGAACTGTCTCCACAGGTCCATGGCTTCCAGATGCACTTTGGGCTCATCCTCTGGCGTCTCCCATCCCGGCCCACACAGACTCACACACTGCTCGGGCGCGGATGTGTGACTCGCTTGTTCCACGCCGGGATCCAAAATGGAATTTGATCCACGAGAAGTTAAGGCGATTGCCGGGAAGAGCGGGGCTCCGGCCAGGATGGCACCGTGCAGCGGAACATTCCCAAGTCTTCTGGGTGGGAATGTGTGCGGAACCTCACCGGGGACGCAAGACTCCGAGAAGCTGCGCATTGTCTCCAAACAAACTTGGAACTTTTACGCACGACTCTGGCCGGGCTGCGACGCGCTGCCTTAACACCCAGCAGGTGAACGCGTCTGCATCCTTCTTTATCTGGATCTATTAACTGCATCCAATCAATCAGCTTTGATGTAATTTCCTCTCTTGTTGATATTTGACCCATGCAGGCTGTGGCGCGTCCAGCTGCCTCCCTCCCCGTGTCCGGGTCGATGTGCTCCTTGACATGTCCGGGCTGTGCACCACCCAGCGGTGGGTGTGGTCTGCCTGCCTGGTGTCGCTCTGAAGCAGAGGCTTTGTGTGTGTGTGTGTGCTGCTTCCTTCGAGCTGCTTGGCTAGTTGGTTGATGGAGCTGACCTTTTGGCTCTTACATCCATTTCATTCATCGCAATACAACTGAACAAATTTCAACCTGGATACACACGCAGCACGGGGCGACGCTGGTGTGTAGCTTCAGCGTAGATGTGTCAGCTTCTGGGTGAAACGTAAACAAACAAGTCTAATAAACTCATGTATGTCTGATGTGTTGCTTCCAATGTCACTTACAACAGTATCAGACTCTAGAGCTGTCAATAACAACATGTCAATTGCAATTCTGAACTAACAATGATGTCACAATTAACAGGGTTACAACAATTACAACCAATTATCCGGTTAATCTCTTTTACAACTAATTGTCTCATGCAGGAAATTCCTCCTCCTCCTTTGTCATGCTTGTGTGTGTGTGTGTGTTGTCCTTTCTGAGACGCTCATTGGTCCAACACAAGCGATCTAAACTCAACATCCATATGAGTGAAAAACATCCATGTTGCTTTAATCACAGAGTTGTTGTTTGTGTTTTGAAGCATTGTGTTAATGAGGCTTCTTGCCATGAGAGGAGGCGGTGCTGAGGACTGAACAGTGTGCAGACCTCAGCTCTGCCAGCGATTGTCCGGGCTGGATTAGTCTCTAGGTTTGGTTACAGGCTTTTTATTGCTCGATGGCCCATGAGAGTCCAGGAGCGGCGTTGTGAGAACGTTCTGTCAGTGAGGACGGCAGCTTAATACCTCTCTGCTATATGTCAACATGGGGAAGACCGAGCTTAATATGAAGTCTAGATAAAACAGAATGAAGTGAGCCTCTTTTATTTACTAATAGTTAGTCCCTATACTTGTTATATTAGGTAATATAATAGTTTGTTAACAGTTTGAAATATAGAAAAAGGAGTATTTGTATTTGGCAGGAGCAGCAGTCACCATCATCACTGAGCAGAATACAGAGCATTAAAGATGAAGATGACAGAGGACAATAAGGACTTCCAACAGCTAGAAAGTGTCCCATGTACGGGTCGTCTCTCTATGGATTTCCTACAGAGAGCATCTTCAGACATAGGTGATGTCACATCTGACTCCCAAACCTCTTTCCAATCTATTAAAATAACTTTTGTGGAACATAAATCCTTTTTCCACATTGGAAATTGGAGTCAGAGAGAGTGGAACTTTGGGGGATTACATTGCGAGTCAATTTAAAATGATTTTCTAACACAGAAAATTTGCAACCTACCTACCTGAGATATAGAATTAAAATGATTGGGTTATTATTAATCTGCATTTGTACCAAGTAAGTTTTCCACCAGGTATCATGGGACAAAACCCAGTTCAATTTCATCATTGAGAGAGTCATAATTGAAAAAATCTGCCCTGTTGGAGGTATGCACTCTGAGAGCCTTCCAGTTTAACCTTTAACTCAGACGTCTATATGTGAATAGATTTATTTTCATACCTTTCATCACAAGTTGACTGTGTTGTGCAGGCTTGTGATGCGCAGGTTATCAGAAGCAGCTCTGGCTGTGAACGCTGTGTATTTAAAGTTACAATCTTGTGTCCTGGCCTTTAACGACGCCATAGTAAGCAGCCGTTCTTCGAAGAACAACACACTGAGCCTTGTAATTCCAGCAGGGACTCTACGTGAAATCAGGAAATGCCTCAGCGTGGAGCCTTTGTTCCAGCTTCCTCGTGTTTCTCTGATCAGATGCCTAAGTAAGCACACTTCTGATTCAGAGGTCATTGAAGATATGTGGTGGGTGGTGGATGTGTCGATGACCCAGTCTGTTTCTGGCAGAGAAGCAGGGGAAAACCCTTGCCTGTCCATCAGCCAACTTCAAAGACCCAGTCAGTAATCTGAAACAGGCCGGAGAATGATGGCAAACAAGACGCCTGGCTGTTATTTGTGGGTTTGGCCCACAAGCTGCGTGTGAAACCTGTCACTGTGGATAAACCCACAGATCTCCACTGGGTCACTGCCCAGCAACACACCCTCCCCAGGCAAACCTCCCCGTTACTGGAGGGACGCTTTTAGGTCCCTAAGCCCTGAGCGGTGGGACCCCTCAGCAGGAGAACCATCGCCCAAATCTCTACCAACATCACTGGGTTTCACGTTTTCTGCTCTTGAATCTCTCTGGCAGATCTTAACATTGTCAAATCTGTAAAAGAAAACGTGTTAATGATCATGAGTGACACATACAGAACCAATGTCAAGTCCACCAATGGGTGCATTCATCAACAAGTGATATTTGAGACCTAAATTCAGGTATATAATACTTTTGACAAATAAAACAAACTATATAAGAAATAGAGAATAAAGATGGTGAAAAGAGCAAACTTGCCTAAATGATCAAATCACTGTCTCAGACCCGTACTTACATGCAATCATTCTTTCAACAATATCCTATTTTCTCCCAGTTTGGTCTCTCACCACAAAGGAAACCATGGAGCCAATAGTAGGACTCTATAACGGAGCTCATAAGATCCATGGTAACCTTCCTCCTTGGACTCACCACTGCACTTTCACACTCTAACGCCCTGACACAAATATTCTAGTCATTAAATTGTACTTTCAGATCCAAAACAACAACTCCCCTCCTCCAGTTATTGCTCTACTTCCAAGAAACCAAGAAGGGTTACAAATACAATCATAAGCAGTAATAAACACAAATTTGTTAACACTTTGTTAGCTCCTTGCCTTGTGATCCGCAGCCTCACTCAATGTTTACATGCACTTGAAAAGTTTAGATTCTCAGATCAGATTCAAATCTAACATAGACTGAAGTGTGTTGACAAACTAACAGATCTAGATTATGAGATTGTAAATCAGAATCAGAATCAGAATCACTTTATTTGCCAATTAAGTTTGCACTTAAGAGGAGTCAGTCTACTCAAACATGTAAACAATCCATTGTCCATGATTAACATTGTAAACAATCTCTGCATGCTTTTCCTGTTGTACTCTGATTAGTGATAAGAGTGGAATCTTAACTATTCAATCAATGTGTAAGCGTTACACAATCTTTACTTGTAACCATATACTGACTGAGGACAGTGTTACAGTTGGACTCTGGGCTGAGAGAAATGGCAATGGTTTTGTTTGGATCATCTTTTTTAAATGTATTTATTAAATCCTGGACTTCAGATATATATTTCTTATGGATCATAGATATAGATTCTTCAGTTTCAAACTATCAGAGTCTAATACATTTGAGAAGAATTCCAAACCCTGGTGACATCAGCCACTAAGACCATCAAGCTCGGACGGTGTTAGAAAGATTACATCATCATTTTGTATTGATGCGGTGCCAAATTCATACTGATTATGGAATTTGACCCAACACATCCAAACCAAACCTCGGTCCTTTAGCCAGTTGTAGTATGTAACATCTTTTAATGGCAAATTGCAAAGCAAACCCACCCTGATCATCTCTGTCTGCAACTGTGGTGTCCTGTGACTGGAAAGAGTCTCCACAGTCAGGGTCACTGGAAACTTTCCAAACCTCTCTGGCCGTGCTGTCTCCCTAACACCTCTCATGTTTGGACAGTTGAACGTTGATGAATGGCCTAATGGTAACAGGTTAGTGCGACTGAACATATTTGGGCTTCAGAGGTGGGAGGAATGTCGTTTAACAGCAGAGCGGAGGTGCTAAAAGAGACGGTGTTGGAGTTGATATCAAACAAGAGGCCACATGTCTGGTGGGACAGACTGGAAGAGGAGCCATGAGAAAGTCTAAGTTCCTGTGTTTATCGTGATTTATACTTCTACTATTGTTCATTTTGGCGCTGATTTGAAAACACAGCCATTTAAACAGGACAACCTCTGAACAGGCACACTTACTACAGTACAGGCTTTCACATAGGGGGCCTAAAGAACAAGCCGAGAAAATGGTTGTTGTTCTAATAATATATCACCAACATAAAGAGAAATAAACAATGAACATTATAGTTTTCTGGTTCTATCTTTGTTACTATAGTCAGAACTACACCGACTCATACTGTATCTGATACTGTGGAGAGTTGGAGAGATGGAGAGGGGGAGATGGCCTCCAGGACTCAATAGGCTCAACTTCTTCACTAGAATCTCCCGGACATGGGGGGTCAACAATCCTGACCTCTGTAATGCCATATTGAAAAATATGACAAATCAAGTGAGAGAGGACTGGAGAGCATCATTGAGTGGCATGTACAGATGTCCATCTCTTAAGGCTCTACAGTGTTTCAGGGTGTTCACCAGCCTGTTCAAGAGGAAACTAGGAATGCAGAAGCCAGAGCCCCTGTAACTAATTTACGTCTATTTACAGTTGAGATTTACCTGGAGGACATGATTCACACCAGTGCGGCTCAAACAGGCCAGCAGCAGATCCCCTCTGGGCTGCAGGGTGAGTTTAGAGGGTGGGGGGTGGCACAGGACTGACAAGGTGATGCTAAGCATTCCTCACATTTCCCAGCTCCTCAGATCCCCTCTGGAAGAAGTCAGACATACTTAAGACATATTTGGTCAGCAAGCCACAGGATCAGGAACAATACCTATTAGCAGCGGACTCGTTTCCAGTCGAAGTGTTAGGACTCTGAAATAAGAGGCCCTTTTCTGAACAGCAGTAACAGATGTGAATCCTTGTCCTTCTCTTGTCAACATACTGTATGAAAGACAGATAAACAACATATATTTATTGATAGACTTTCTATTTTCCAATGAGATAGTTAGATAGATAATGTATTACTTTTGAACAAATGTTTACAAATGTATTTTTACATCCTATCTTGCAATGTGAGTAAATATATGTACACTCCATACTATATACTGCATATATCGCTATTTAGATCAGGCTAAAACATCTGTGAAATGATTTTGATTGAATTTGGAGAGCTACAGCTTTCTTACTAAATGTCATTCTGTTACAGGAGCGTTCAAAAACACAACACACACTCTGTGTACAGCTTGGATGACAGTAAAGTTGGTCTAAGTCGTAAGTCTAAGTCGTTATTCCAAAGCACACTATAAGATCTTGCTTTTGACAGTTTTGCTTCTCAGCAAACTTCACTCTGCTGCTCTGGCAGATGCACTGCAAAACAAAGGTATATTTAAAGAAAGAAATCAATAAAGGTTTCCCAGTTCCAGCGAGGCCATAAAACAGTTATATGGCAAGATGAGTGTAGAAAGGGAATGAAAAGAGCTGTGGAAGGAGGAGGCAGAAGGCTCCTAGGAATCAATTTTGACACATTAGAACTATTAGCTTATTGAGAGCTGAAAGACGGATTGAAGGCCGGACATTAAAGAGAGCTGTAACTGGAAAAGAGCTTCTGGACTGATGAGCTTTCCTGAAAGTGATGGGAAGCTGCAATTAAATATCTATATTACTGTTTTCCTTTAAGCACATAAAGTGGTGACATAGTGGTGTGTTTACTTCACCAGGAGCTCGTCTGTATGCTGAGATACCAACTGTTTGGAAAATTTTAAAAACTTTTACATTGAAATATCAGCCTAAGTCCTTATTTGGCATGTCACAGGTCAAATGTCAACTCTCAAGTCAAGACAGGCAAGTCATCAATCAGCTCACAGATGAAGACAAGTCCAAGTCACAACACAAGTCGTAATGCTACAGAACAAGACTATAGAACATTTTAATAGCTCAAGTCAGAGTCCCAGGTCACTGACTAGTTCAGACACCTAAGGACATCAGTGTGTCGGTAACATTGATGTCATATTTCATCACTGATATTATTTATTTTGAGGATATCTTTAGAATTTCCTGGTAACAGAGAGCATTTATTGAAGGAACCTAGAGTCTTAACCTGGGAAGTAAGCTTTCTTATCTAATGTTTCTTCAAATGCTTTTGGTGGGGGGAAGAGAAGGTGAAAATATTTTTTTTATTTACACATTTATTCAGATTTACACTAGATACACAAATATGGGATGAATTTGTTTTCGGTAAGCCAGTGAAGGTTAAAGAGAGAGAGAGAGAGAGAGAGAGAGAGAGAGAGAGAGAGAGAGAGAGAGAGAGAGAGAGAAGGGTCCGAGAGTTTCCACCTCAGACGTCCGCAAAGAGGCCGAAGCAACGAGTCGAGGAGGCGCTCAAGCAAATCAAAGCCAGCTCCACTTTGCAGATATACAGTTTATACTGCTTATCCTACACATATACAGTATATACTAACATCCGTTCAGCTATTCTCTATAACAGCTTATCCTATTCAGGCTCAGGTGGTCCAGCGGTCACAGGGTTAACCCACTGAGAGAGACAACTCAGTCATACTCCCATTCACACCTACAGACATTTTAGTGTTTACAAGTCAGGTAAATCTCATGCCTGTGGAGGTGTGAGGAACCCGGAGTACCCAGATGAAACTCCTCACACACAGGGGGAACATGCATGTATCATAACATAAATATTTAATAGATGATACCGGTCTCTGAAAAGTCTGGAAGACGGAGAATGACCCGTGACTTTGGTGAGCTGGCCAATCACAACTTACACATCTTTAATCTAATTGATACTTAAAATACAAAATTATAGCTTTTTAATAATATTTTTGGAAGCATCTGCAGCTCACTTTCATAACAAATATGCAAAGGATTTTAGTAAGAATCTCATAATAGCCCAATTTTAATGTAAGCCAAGAAATAAAAATATGAATAGCTTGTTAATGGATTGAATGTGTTGGTTGATTGATTGCTGATGAATAAGTAACTCTGTTTAATCTCCAGTGTGGAGTCATTCATTCACCTGTCTGTCCTTTTACCCTGCTCTCCAGCTTGGACATCTAAACTGAATACTGCTGCAATTTTCAGAATAATTTACACAACCTGGCAGCTTGTTGCTAATCTTCTAGAGTAGCTTCCATGGCAGGAGGAAGTCCATCTTTTTAAGCAGAAGTCTACAGGGCGTTTACAAATTTGTTCACGAGCGGGACGCCTTCCTGTGCTCCATTTTACACGCAGAGATGTTATGAAGTATAGCAGTCAAGTATACTGATTACTGATTATATTCTTAAGTCTTCCAGGTTTGTAGGACCAAGAAGATCTCCATCAACTCTCAGAGAATAAGACTATTACATCATATTGTAATGTGTTCTCTATGGCTGTAGAATATTGATAATAAATGTCTGGGTGACACATCCTGAACAGAAAAGAGCAAATGAGTGCTTCAATTAAGAAGATGTGTTTTCCTTCCTGTCAGCACAAACAGCAGGGAATGAAAAGACGCTTTAAGTGGATGTGAAATGACCAGCAGCTATATTTCACTGAGCTGATTGGCCTGACGATATTCTCTCAGGCCTGTTGATTTGAATAGTGTGAATATTTATGTCCAGAGGTGTTTGCCCGCTCTTAATGTCTCTGGTCTTTAAGTAGACGGAGAGGACAGTTATTGTCTCCTGTAAGTGGTCGTATATTAGCCCAGGCTCGCCCTGCCAGAGGAAGCATTAAGGTCTCTTCATTATTTCATTATTGCTGGTATTTACCGCCGGGCTGTGACAAGGCTACACGCAACTCTCCATCAATCAGTCTGTTCATGTGTAGTGTGTGTGGAAGCATACTGTATGGCTGTTACAGAGGGAGATGACATCATTGCAGACAGGAGAGGAAGCTCATGATGATGTTGTGTCTGTGTTGTGTAGTATTCATTATAGCGTTGCTGTGTTTCCTTTCTTAAATTCTGCAATTGTACATTATTCCAGACATGCAATGCTGAGGTTATGGTCCCATAAAAGTGACGCCTACACTTCCCC
This sequence comes from Genypterus blacodes, assembly GCF_046128005.1. Lineage (NCBI taxonomy): Eukaryota > Metazoa > Chordata > Actinopteri > Ophidiiformes > Ophidiidae > Genypterus > Genypterus blacodes. The sequence continues at coordinate 269,716 of NW_027466959.1, forward strand.
TCGGAAATATCTGCTTCCCAAATGTTAGCAGGAGAACAGGTGTGGATGGGTTTAATAAGGAGGAGGGATATTCAAATATCTCTGGGATTACAGCAGAAGTCTACAACAGCAGGGGCAACATAACATGCATCACACTCTTCTGCACTCAACCAGCAGAGTCAGAGGTTTATGATGAGCAGACAGCCCTGTGGATGGGGATTATGGGATAAACAAATGGTGATGTGTGGGTGTCAGGAGATGTGCTGGACAGGAATGTTTCAGGTTTCAAGGTTCTGCTAGGATTCTTGAGCTTTTTTGAATTGAAGTGAGGGATATCTTCCCCGGGCACAGTTACAGGAAACACAGAGGGCCTGCTGGATCATAAACATATGATCTATTGTGGTCTTAACACCTTTATGTTTACTGTCTTATTCTCCACTCCATCTCTTTGTCTGTTTGTTAAAGGCTGTGGTCTCTGAGGAGCAATAGAATTACCCTCAAGTTGACTGCATTAGTGTAATTCCTCCCAGGATCTTGACACAACCCTGCTGCTCGCCATTGCAGGTCAATACTTGGCTCTGTCCATTAATCGAACCGAGCACCATTATTTTATGAGACACAGCAGGACGGGTGAGCAAGCAAACAAACTCTGCAAAGCCCTGAGTCAGGTGGATTTCACATTTGATCCGGTAACTGGAACAATTTGTGAGGGGCGTCCAGGTCTTCATTAAATGGAAATGTCAAATAATGCAGGAATGTATAAGTATGAGAATTAATGCTCCTGTCAGTTTGGTAAATATATATACTGATCATATAGAGGACCAAAGACATAACAAACTAAATTCAGTTGTATCACAAATGACAAAATGTGGTAATGTTCTCCTGGAATTTCCCTGTTTGATGATGACCTCAGACTGAGCTTCATGATAGAGTGAGATTTGTTTGAACAGGCAGATAGCTAGAAGCCTCCAAGGCATAATCTCCATTTTCATGATTATTAACCTGTAAGATCAGACAGCAAATCAATTAAACTGAATTATGTTTCGATTTAACAAAAAATCGGCCTTCAAAGTAATATGCTTAAATTGCAACTGGGTTACGAATATTTCTGAATTATTAGTATATTGATATCATTCAGCCATCTTTTGCTGTTCAAGTGAGTTAGACTTTGCAGTATCTGCACTTTGCTATTTTGTTTTGCACTACAAGTTTGTTGTACTATGTTATTATATTCTGTTATCTATTATTGTACTTGCTTCATCCTAGTTTCTACTTTAAACACCTGTCAGCTCTGATACAGTATCGTATCAATAAGAAATAGAATGTTTTCATAAATCATATGACAGAAGTATTCATTATAAGATGAAGAGTTACAGTCATTAAGTTTGTCTGTAAAAGAAAGCAGTGGGTGAATAGTTTTTTAGTAATACATAAAAAATACCCTCCTTCAGATCTGAATATCTCATCACAGGTGCTGTAAATAAATCGTTTTACCATAACCAATAAAACACTAAACAACTTGTAATCTCACATCTGATCTAATCTCAGCCCTCATGTTTAGTGAGTTATGCATCTAACATGATAAAAAAAAAACACTTCATCTTAAACACAAGTGTTTTCATTTATCTGCTTCATTTTGCTTTGGTGATCGTCTATCTTTATGAAATTAATAATTCTTGTTTTGATGATTTCTGAACACAGAAGTATCTGAGCGTCAGCCAATAGGAGAAGGATGTCAACCGAACTGTCCAATAGAAGTTGGAGGCGGGACTATTTTCTCTTTATTTCAAGCTAGAAGATTAGTATAACAACTAACGAAATCAAACCTTCAAAATAAAAAATGGAACCGTCGCTGAGGCGGATAATAGCCTTGTTTGAAGCAGGGAGAGCACAACTTCTGCTTTTGTATTAAAGTGGCAAAACACATTTATTTATAAAGTAGATTTTGCAGAAGATTTTTATTTTATTTTTATATATATCCAATTAGTCGATTCGCTCCAAAGAAACTTTAAGTTGAAAAGCCTCCCCGGAAGTGTATATTTCTCCGACTAGATCGCGTGAAACAAAAGTGGGAGGAGTAAAATGGCTTCCGCTGTAACTAACAAGTGTAATCACGGTCGATTGAGAACTTTCTTATTTTTATATCCAATGTTTCGACTCAAAAACATTCGTGAATTAACATGTTTGTTTATTTGTGTTTTTATTTTGACGGGCCAGTCGTTGGCAGATGACCAGGACGGGTCGGAAGACTTTTTGAAGCGGGAGTATTCTCTGGTGAAACCTTACCGAGGTGAGCTATTGTCGTTAATCTAAGCTAACAGGATGAACTGGAACAGAAACCGAGAATGAAGTCACCCTGGTACCGGGTGACGTCATGGTGTGTGTCCGCCCGGGTACCGAGAAGCTAACACTGCTTTAGCCACTCAGGTTAATAATTAACCCAGAAGAACTTTGTGCGCATTGGACTCAGAGTCAACTTCTTTATTTGTTTAGCTTATGTTAAATGAGAGAGGCGACCACAAACACGGTCTACTGTGATTAGTTTACTAACGTTAAACTGCCATTACGTATTAGTTTGTACCAGATAAGCTCTTCAATCAAGACATAAATTAAATTGTGTGTGTACCTTTAAATCCGTCTCTACACACACACACACAAAGCGGCACTAATGAAGCTTCATCTGTAGGGACTTCTTCAGGTGTAGCTACTAACAATAGTGCTGGCTGCGATCCACGGGGTGTGTACGTGCTAAGGACTTCGTACTGTGGCTGTTAATGACAAACTAAACGGAATGGAGCCATTATTAATATTATAAGTGATTGTGAGTAATGCATGCAATCTTAAAACTGAAAAAAAGCCAGAGCTACACAATGAATAATAATAGTAAATAATAAACACGGCTGGTGTTGCAAATCAAAGGTTTTTCCTCACACACACATAAACACAACACATACACGGAAATCATACACACACACAGATTATTATTTTTTTAAAGGGGGGCAAGTCTTCTATCTAAATGTACGTGTGATAATCTTTGTTTACATGCTGTACTCTAAATGCTCCCAGAATGCATTGTGATCGATTCTATTCTCATCTGCTGGATCACATTTCTGTGGCCAAAGCAAGTCAAAAGTTTTAAAAAGCCCCACCACTTTTGTCACATATGACATCACAACTCCACCTTCCCAACTCATGGAGGCACAGTGAAGCGTGTGTGTTTGTAGGTATGTGTGATGTTGAGGTGTTTCATACTGTGATGGAGCTTACAGTCCTCTGCTGTGTTGCTTGCAGGGTTGGGTTTCTCCAGTTCTTCGCAATGGGATCTCTTGGGCACCGCCATGGTAACGCCCGACCATGTGAGACTGACGCCAGACCTGCAGAGCAGACAGGGGGCGGTGTGGAGTCGAGTTGTAAGTCTTCCAGTCGCCTCAGGCCTCGTGAGATGCCATCTTATATCATCAGTTTGCATTCTTTGTCATTAACAGATCTCACACAGCTTCAAAGTCAGAAGTGTATCCCTGCATTAGAGAAGCATGCAGTCGTAGTATCTTAGGCTAAACAGCCAGAGACTCATTTCACTCATTTCCTCTGGCTAATACCTTCTATGAATAGTTGACCATATATAATAACAGGAAGAACTTGTCTTTTTTTGTCTTTCTCTTCTAGCCTTGTACTTTGCGGGACTGGGAGCTTAGGGTTCACTTCAAAGTCCACGGCCTGGGAAAAAAGAATTTAAATGGCGATGGTTTGGCCGTTTGGTTCACAAAGGAGCGCATGCAGATTGGTAGGTAGACGCTGGGTCGTGCTGCAGGTGCCTCAGGGAAGTCTTTGAGCTATGTTGACTTTTATATCTGATTCATTTAAAGAGCCAAGCCCCAATAATCCAGTGGAAATGGTTACAAACTTTCTAGTACACAATGCAAATCCCACACTTACTACAATCTAAATGCGTCAGCTACAACAACAATTACTTTGGGAGAAAGATAGATAAGTCAACAATGTGATTAAATGGAATGAAGAGGACTTTGGCGTTCTTTATTCCATATCCATAAAGTTTTGTCTTATCCTAATAGGCCTGACACTTTGCTTTATATCCAGTAGTACCATTCAGACTCAAAAGCAATTCAAAGTGCTTGATGAAGATCAGGAATGTCTCGATCATCATCTTGCGATTTAATTTTGCCCCCAAACACATCTGAGCTCACAGCTGGTTTGTTGTTCTTCTGTGAACATGGAGCAAATGTGACTTACAAACAAAGCTCTAATCTACTTTCCTCTGTCCAGAAGCTTTGTGACATTTTAGCAAACTTCATACTGGCTGCACTCCCATGGACCTTAAACCTCCTGGTAATCTGAGGAACTGTGGTCTCATCCAGCTGTTGTTTATTTGAACAGCACCGACCTGTTTAGCCTCGTCTGTATGTGACATGTTGCGCAATTGCAGAATTATTCCTGCTTTAAAATGCATGTAGAGGTGTGATGACCTACAAAGGCATCGTCTCACTTTCAGTCACATTAGGGTGGATACACATTTGAATAAACATACCAAGGCGTTTCTTTATTTAAACATGATATGCTGTATGAAGTGAGGTTTGTTTGTTATTTGTCACCAGTTGCTTCCCTTGCTGTGCATGAAGTCATGAGTTACATTTCCACATTCTTCTGCCGTTGGTCTGCATGTTTCACACAACACTGTGAAATATTTCCCTTTATGCAATCTGTTAACATGTGTCATCAGTCACATGCTTCTGTGTGTTTATGACACAACGAGCATAAAGAATAAGAACATTGTCAGAAGCATTGAGTTTGAGGTAATGTGCTGACTGACGCAACTAAATGGAACAAAGCCATCCTGAATGAGTGTGTGAAGTTGTGATGTCTGCTATGATTCAGCCAGATTGTTGACCTCACTGCTTCTTTGCAGGTTCTGTGTTTGGAAACATGAACCAGTTCACCGGTCTGGGGATCTTTGTGGACACGTACCCCAACGACAACAAGAACCACGATGTGAGAAACTACGGCTTCTGTTTCACTCCTGTGTCATTGTTCTGTTAGTGTCTCTCTGATTCAACGTAACGTTTCCTGCTGAGCTCTCGGATTCTTTACTTGATGAGCACAAATGAATGTTTTGTGTTTAAATTTTTTCAATTTCCTTTAATGTGTCTGATAAACAGTCCGACTCTCTGTCATAAGCACACGAGTGTAAACTGCTGGCGCCATTTGTGCTGTTTTGACGCCTTCAAACAGAGAGCGGTGCTGTATGATGCTGTAGCTGTAATGTAGTTGCACATTTGACTAAACCTTCCTCTCCCTGTGGCAGAGGGCCTTCCCTTATGTCTCAGTGATGCTCGGGAATGGGACTCTAAAATACGACCACGAGCGTGACGGGCGGCCCACTGAGCTCGGTGGATGCACAGCCATGGTGCGCAACGCAATTTACGACTCCTTCCTCCTCATCAGATACTCCGGGAACAGGCTGAGGGTAGGAAACACACACACACACGCTTCTGTTTGGCCTTGCTCCAGCTTAAAGGAAGTCGTCGCATGTATCTCACCTGTTTCCTCTGCGCTCCAGATCATGGTGGACGTGGATGGAAGGCAGGAATGGAAAGACTGTGCTGACATCAGCGGGCTGCGGCTCCCCAGAGGATACTTCTTTGGTGCCTCGTCTGCCACCGGAGACCTGTCAGGTACAGATTCAAAACTCAAAGGCAGTGAATCATTAGATTTTAAATGGATGTATTGCCTCATGTATACTCTGACAGCAGCAGACTTGTGTTAATTCCCTCCGTGTGTGTGTGTGTGGTGTAATCACATTTTGACCTTAATATTCTGCGTGGCCACATAAGTACTGAGCGCAGGTTCAGGCGTTGAGTGACTGGATGAGCACACGACTCCTCTGATGGTTAATATTGTTGTGCTCTAGATATCCATGACCTCATCTCTATGAAGCTGTTCCAGCTGGCAGAGGAAGAGGAGGCAGAAGAAGAAGAAGAAGTGGTCGTTCCCAGAGTGGACAACATGGAGCAGTTCCACGGTAGATGCAGCATGTTCATCTTGACTCTGATGATGATGATAAACGTCTGCTTGATTTCCAAAATTCAATGTGCAACATCTATTTAATCAACACACGGTAATGATAAACACACGCCAGGGTCTCATTGGAGTTTGATGTGAGAGGCAGATGTCTCCTTCATTAAGTAAGTTCAGTCTAATCTCTGGTTATCAGGTGAGAAGAGGTGCTTTGTGTAACAATGACAGCAACATGATGACTTGTTTGTCCAAAATGTGTCAGAAAACAAGTCCGCTGATTCTTATCATGATGAAAGCTTCATGTTTCCACTTAACAACACATTCTATGACTGAGCTTTGAAATGAGTGTTGAAATGTGTTCCGCATGTGTCCATGTGCTGCTTCGTGCATTGTCGAGCCTGAAGCAGCATTAGCATTGCAAAACTGAAACAAGAGCTTCAACCCATAACCACCGACTATCCTGGCGATTTGATCTGTGTGTCTGAGTGACAGGCAGACTTTGTTTAGCCGCTGTGATTAACATTAACTTTGTGTATTGCAGCAAAATTCTACTGCTTACTTGTTTAGTTTCTGTTATTTAGTGTTTTTTTATAACTTAACTTTCTTATTGGTTCTTCTAATGAAGCCTAATTAGAGTAATAATCATGTCCTTAACTCTTTACAGTGGAGGTTCAGGAGGAGGGGATGAGTGGAGTCCAGCTCTTCTTCACCCTGCTCTTCTCCATGCTGGGCCTGATGGTGCTGGGAGTGATAGCGGTGGTGGTTTACGGGCGCTGGAAAGAAAACAAACGCAAACGCTTTTATTGAGAGAAGATGATCGACGTGTTTGAATCCTGACAGACAAACAGATGAACAAGGCTGAGACTGTGGGAGCTGAAGAGTGAACATCCTCACAGAGAGAACATGAACGTGTCGCAGAGAGTGTTAAAGAGAGAAAAGATCAAGCTGTTCAAACCCCCGCCAACTGAAACACTGTGAATTTACTATTATTACCCAAAAGAAATTCTGCTGTCGGCTGTGATCATCTTCACCCACAGCACACGGACGCACACAAATACAAGAGCACATCCAAATTTAAACCTTTCTGCTGTGGAGCTCCATGGTCCATGTGCCGGCGTGTTACAGGCTGTATGGTATTTAGATTTACTGACAGTGACAAGGAAGATATGATAAAGAAATGTGTGCATACAGCTGATTTAGCAGCCTGATGATCACGGCTGCTCACTGTGGCAGCAAAGTGAATGAGTTATGATTTGTGCGACTCTAGATTGTAGGCAAAGCAGCTGTCGTTCTGAGGAGGAGAGCGTTTCTCCATCCACCTGCTGCAGCTTCTTATTTTTCAGTTTTATATATGTTTGGAGCATTTCTTGGGGGGTTTACCAGAAAAGCCGTCTCTTACAATTACTTAGGACCGCATCGACTTGGAAACGGCAGGGGACGGGCACTCGGAGTCGGAACTTTCTTTGGCATCAGTTAGCACGGCAACACCTGTGGGATCAAAATAAATGAAAAAATGAGGACTTAACTGATTGATTGATGTAGATGAAAAACATTTAATTTTAATATAGATGTGAGGTACAATAATGTAAAATAAAAGGATAGAGAGATTCTCCTGAAATTGAGTTGAGAGGCCTGAAGACGTTTATGAAGAGAAGAGACAGCAGGAGAACAGAAGCAGGAAGCCTCTCACATGGTGTCGGTGCATTCAAAGCAACTTTTTGCACCTGTGCACCATTTACATAATCATTCTTAGTGAATACACACAAATTTGCGTCCTGGACAGTAATTCACATCATGCTTAGATAAATGGTTCCTCTTGCTCCCTGCATTTGAAGTTGCAACATGCAGCTTTAATCTGATCACAAGGTGCTGACAAGACCGACAATCCTGTGGATCGTGAGCTGCACTGAGATAAATGACCCTCAGGTGTAGTCCTGGCACTGTTTGTGTTGTTTAATCTTCCCTCCAGGACAAAGTTACACCAAAGTCTTCATTTTCTGCACTGGAGTTTTAAAGAGATCTTAATTATAAAGCTTTTGAGAGTTAATTAAAACATATTTTCTGCATAGGATAAAGGCCCTGCTAATGGAACACAGTTCTTCATGCCATCATTGAAGTAATCTAACATTTGAAATTGATTTCTTTTTTTTTCAGCCAATCTGTCACTTATTGCCATGATCTCATCAAATGTGAATGATTTGATCTGAATGCTGTTTACCGTCGGGCTTCTAAGCAGGTGCCTTACTGAACGCTGTAACACCAGGATCTGTTCTTCACAAATGTTTCCCTTGTTGTGTAGAGTAGTGTGAGTTTGAAACAACATTTAGTGGAGAGTTGAGATTAAACATCCTCATGCTGTTTAAACAGATTTTTTTCCTATACTAGTTGACTTGTGATCTGATCCTGGGTGATTTTAAGACTTTACCTAAAGGCACACACTCATCCTTTTCTTTAATGTTACTCCTGTCTGATCTGTCATTGGTCACTGCTGTTTATGTGTGTGTGTGCAAACTTAATGATCAAACTGGGGGAAATTCCAGGCACAACAATCCTTACGTGTGTGTGTTTGCACAGTAAAACTCTGGTAGCACTAAAGAAAAGTCTCAGTTCATGAAGCACAATTAAAGTGGAAAAAAAACAATGTAAAACAAAACCACTGTTCACTTGGATCATAATGTGAATCTTGCCTTTATAACTCAGGAAACAAACAGGGATGAGTGAAAAAGCATCATCGCAAACAGCATTTACATTTATGTGCGTGTATTGGAGAGGTTTCAACATGTGTGTGAGTCCATCAAAGCCACTTTCTCATCATGTTTACAGTTGTGTGTGGTCAGAGTTGATTTTGTTCTGAAAACTTGATTTAGCTTTATCTAATTTTATTTCTAAAATATTAGATTGAAAATGAGATTTTTAGATGATTTCTAGTCTAATTTGTCTGTTTAGATGTTTCTCCTTCATTGTTTTGTCTGCCAACCTTGTGTTTTAAATGCTGCATGGAGAGAAATCAGTCCTATACTTTATTAAATCATTTTGTTGTGGTAAATGTGTGAATTCTCTGCTTTAAATCTACCTACATTTGTTAATTGAAGCTGGAAATTGTAATCAGTGTCATCGAGAGTGTGTCGGTGTGTGTGTGTGTGTGTTCTCATCACCAACCAGTGTCTGATGTGTTTTTCTGTTAAATAATTCTGTCTTGTTTATGTACTTATGTTTTTGTTTGTATGACCTTACGTTATAAATACTTAATAAATGATGTAGAAAAGGTATTATGTATTGTTTTGATTCACTTCACTGAAAACACTGGATAGGTCCAAGATTATATTTATGCAGCTAAAGTGAGTGAACGCCTTATCAGATTGAAAATGATTTGTTGTGTGTCATTAAAAGAAACTAGGTTGACAGCACACTAGATTTGAAAACAAAATTAACAAAAGGGCATTTTACAGTTTCTCAAACGTCTCTTCAGATGAGAAAAGTATTTCTGAATATTAATAAGCTCCAATTACAGGATTCTTTGGTTACAGCTTTGTCTTTTTTATGTCCATTCAAATGATTTTTTCAGTTTTACTTGGGTTTTAAATATGTAAAAGAAGTCTTTGTGAACACAAATTAGGCCCAAACCTCTTAGATAGTGTCCATGTAGCTCCTGGTAATACTGCTGTATTCTCCTTAGGTTGTTGCTTGAGAAGACACAGAACTTATTGTTTATCTTTATCTTTCACTTCATGAAATGCACATCTGCAACACTGACACCTGTGAACAGAGACAAAAGTGTCAAAACATGTTATGTAGGCAACTACATAACGTAACGGTGACACGTAGATTTGTTAAATTAGCTGGAGCATATATGAAGAAAAAGGAAATACAAAAAATAAAAATTCACACTTTAATTAAACAATATTCCTTTCTGTTAAATCAAATATCCCCTAACCATTTACAGAAAGGTGATGGATAAATGATACTGATATGCAGTTTAGTTAGAATATTTGAGGTTATACATTACAATTACAATTAATGTTTCAGTCTGAAGGGAAACTTCTGGAACGTCTGCTAAATGACTAAATGTGATGTTGTCAAGTTAAACACCGTTTATACAAACAATGTTGTTATGGTTATGGCAAAAAAAAGACTTGTTGTAGACTTCTTAGTGGAGCATAAAGTGAGAAACTAAACCAAACTTAAGAAAACCACAAGCAAAACAAAGAAAACTTAACTTGGACGTAGAGCTAGCAATTCCACCCCACATAACAGCCTGATATTCGAACATTTAACAATACAGGACTTAATTGATGTATGTAATGTGGGTCTAGACAAAGTATTAAAATCATGAAGTTATTTTGAGAAGTGGTGGCCTTTTTTAATGGTAAAATTAAAAAACCTCTCCGACGACGTTCCTCTCTCCTACAGCGGCCATTAATTATGCAAATTAGGCGAATTTTAGAACAGCCAATAGCTACTGTCCTTACTGAGGAGTTGTCAAAAAAGATTAACTGTAATTCATTCATTGACGTGACTCAAACAAGCATAAAACAAGCAAAAGGATGTTCACACAAGCATTAAAACAAGCGCAAACAACCTTTATACTATTTGTAAACACATTAGCAGGCATATTAACTAACATTGGAGCTAGAAATGGTTAAAGCATCTTACCTCTTCAGTTGCTAGCTAAGTCTCGGCGGGATTTCACTGAACGAAGGCCCAGGTACGCTTTACAATGACGTCACAACTACAGTACCTCCGTCCGCCTCTGGGTGGAGTAGTTCGACGTTCATTTGGCTCAAGAGCGTCAATATTGGTTATTTTGAATGGAGACAGAATTAATAATATAATATATCTGTACAGAATGAATAATATATACAATTTCATATAAATTTGGGTTTTATCACTTTGTAGTGACTTTGAAAAGTCATTTTTTTGCTGTTTTCTTCCATTAAATATTCCAACCAGCTATACGGGAAAAAAAACAATTCATTTCCACATTCATTTCTTTTGATGAAACACATTTTTAGACATTTGCAGTAATTGTTTACTGCATATTTAAGTCTAAGCAATGATTACCTGCCTGAGGTTGGAGGCTGAATAGGTCACAGGGGCCTGATGGTGCCTGATGCCTCAGTGTTGTCATATCAAACACTGATGTGCTGTAAACACACAGCAGCATCACTGCTCGTCCTTCACACATGTTGGATTCGGCCATTTGATCGCGACTCTTGTGAGGATTTTGTTACAGGTGATTTTTGTGTTAATCAGTGGAAGAAGATGAATTCTTCCTGCGTAAACTGCCTGAAAAGCTTCCTGACATTTCTCAACTTCATGTGCTGGGTAGGTGGATACAGACAGCTGTGCTTTACTGACAAATATAATGAATGTGTTTCTTTTATTTAAGATAAATGTGCTACATAATCACACAGGTTAGAAGTGAGGGTGTGTTAGGTCTTTATAGAGACTCGTAAAAACTCAATGACTCTTCTGCCATTAACTGTATGAAGGACTCAAAGGTTTTAGAGAGCATTTGTGTTTTTAACTTGCAACTTTCTGTCCGCATCGACCTCGGGCTTCACCTGGATTCAGACATGTTACTAAAACAATGAAATTATTCTTTTATTAAGATTTACACTTTTTTATTCTGTTATTAACCTAATTTTTTAAGGGGTTTTAAATTCTCTTAAATCTCCAATCAGTGGAAAAGATCACAATCTTTCCAATAATACATTATAGAAAATGACAGAAAGAGGACACATTTGAAAGTTGAATTAACTTAAAGAGGCCATGTAAGAGTGTAAATTGTTCTTGTTGTAAAAGCATTCAGCAATATGACGTAATAATGACTCTGATTCAGTCTCAGTCAAACATAAATTTAGACACCCAGGATGACAATATCAAGCCCCTTATGTGTGTGTGTGTGTGTGTGTGTGTGTGTGTGTGTGTGTGTGTGTGTGTGTTGTAGTTGTGCGGTGCGTTTGTGGTGGCGCTGGGCGAGTTCATGATGATGAACTCTAAATACGCCTCCCTGGTCATTTCCTTCTGGCCCATCTACCCGGCCAACACGCTGGTGGTCACTGGCACCATTGTGACCTGTGTGTGCTTCCTGGGAGTGTTAGGCAGCATGAAGGAGAACCGCTGCATGCTGATCACTGTGAGGCACACACACACACACACACACACACACCCACACACACACACGCATACAACTGATAAACATATGACCTCTTATTATTGTCATTATTATTTTAAAACACAAAACATAATGTCATAGTGATTTTTGGCGCTCTCTAGTGTTTTGTAACTGTCACAGTAATACTTTCATAACTGTAAAATTAAACATCTGTCATCCGTCTTATTGTCAATAATATTGTTTTATCATTACATCATCAGTCAGAAGTGTGAAGGTGTTAATACTCTACAATCACCAAGAACTTATAAACATTAGACTGAACTGCAATGTGGAAGAATTTAACTTCAAAACCACAGTAGAACTTTTTCTCTTCTTTTTTTTCTGTTTGCCATATTTGGTAGTTAGAAAAATATAATAACATTCAGTCTATCAGCTGATTTCCTTTTGTTACTCAATACTTCTATCCGTCTGATTTCCGTTCGCCAGTTTTTCGTGCTGCTCTTCATCCTGATGCTGGTTGAACTTGCCATGGCCTGTGTGTTCTTTGTCTACAGCAGAGAGGTAAAGTAGGGTTAAGGACAATAACACATTTACACAGCTGTCTATTTATCAGAAATATGCTTCAGTGATGCTGACTGATGTAACAACACTTCCTCTATTTATATTTAGTCTGACTCCTGAGAACCATTTGAAGTATTCTCCTCATTGCTTTTGTTATTGAACCAATATTTGAATATTGGCTGCCTGGACTGTTATCTTATGTAACTTGTGCATTAACTGAAGCTAAGTTACACAATAATATTACTTACTTTTATTTATTAGTTCTACATACATTTGTGGGTTGAGGTTAGTTTCATATCATAGAAAGTTAAAAAGTTTTAATTTAACACAAATAGCTTTTTACTGTGACATTTTCCTTAGTTACAGTAATTATCTAAGGTTGATTCAGCATTTTAAGTCTACAGTAAACATATTCATTACACACATGATGTTATCTCAATGTATTATTTTCAGTTTTGAGTATCACATCTCTGCATCACAGACGTGCAGGATCAGATGAATCCCAGCCTGTATGAATGAATACTTACTGTCCAGTGAGCAGCAGTGACTGTCTGTCTGCAGATCGGCACTTACTTTGAGAAAGACCTGACGCAAAGCCTGCAGATCTACAAGCAGTCCAGTCCAGAAGGAAACATGACCATTAAAGATGACTTTGATGCTGTCCATTATGTGGTTTGTGTTGTTTGTTATTGAGTGAATAATGACTATAGTTCTGTTTTCATTCAGTTCCTCCGTAATTTAACTCCAACCTCCGCCGTCAGAGTTCATTCATTCACATCAGAGGTGCATGTCAGTGAAGTGTTCCTGTCTGGTGTACAGTTCAGGTGCTGTGGCGTTCACGGTGAGGCAGACTGGGAGGGAAACGTCCCGATCTCCTGCTGCACCCAGGACCCCTGTGACAACATCACCCCCACCAACTGGAGAGAGGTGAGGCACAGGATCAGTGTGGCCGCAGCTTTAAGGACCCTAGGTTAGAGAACCCTGACCTATGACCCAACAAAGAGAACATGTGACCCAGAAACATTGTAGTAAGATCATGAACACATGAAATAAGATCTAGATTATAATGTGAAGATAATGCCGTATTCCTATTTCCCATATTGACACACTCTCTCAGGGCTGTCTTGTGATACTGAGGGACTGGTTTTCCCGAAACTATCTCAGCACAGGAGCAGGCATCATCACCATGTTCATCCTACAGGTAGAGTATGGATTTGGGTTCATTACAGGGATTTAAAGGGCACATGTAAGATTTATGTTCTTGTTTCTACAGTGGAATATGTGGAAGAATGTGTTCTTAAACGTGAGGTTGACTATTTATACGAATGTATGCTGTACGATAAACTTATTGGTCCTGGGTCAGTTTTGAAGAGACAACATCTTAAACAGCCTGTTTTCACTCTGTGTGGACAGTTGTGCTGCAGCTAGGAAGAGTAAAATTGTATCACACATTTATAAGTACAGCTAATGTGTCAAGATCATAAAAGGAACTAATGATAAAAGGAGCTAAATAATCTGAATGTCACACATGTTCCCAGTTGATTGTGTCTTGGTCTGATATTATAATATTGATTCATATTTTCTGTCTTCTTCTTCTCTATCTGCAGTTTGCTTGTATGTGTGTCACCGTCCCATTGTTTTGCCACTTCAGTCGCCATGGGCTTGGTTACCAGGGGTGACGCACCTGAAGGATATCGAACCTCCCATTCCTCCAAGTGTTGTGTTTTATTGGGATTTGTCACTGTTTTAATCAATCACCTGAACATTGTGTTTTATTTATCACTGTCTTGTGATTTGTGTGCTCGTATAATAGGAGACTATGTACAGTATGTAATGATGACATCAGCTGGATACTATTAACTCTGGGTGACACACACACACACACACACACACACACAAACACACACACACACACACACACACACACACACACACACACACACACGTTCTGTTCAATTGTGGAGCCAGGATCAAGTGATGGTAAAGATGTGTTTGAAATACTTTCTTCTCCCTTAACAAGGAAATGAAGCACTGCTGCCATTGTTGTCATTGAGGGCAGCACGGTGGTGCAACTGCCTTAAAATATAAACAATGCTGAGACAAGAAAACCTCACCAGCTATTAGAATAAGACAAATGAGTGTGTGTGTGGGTTTGTGTGTGTGTTTGTGTGTGTGTGTGTGTGTGTGTGTGTGTGTGTGTGCCACTTGGAGGGCGTGGTCTCCATTCTTAACCGAAACTGGTGTTGAGTGTGTGTGTGTGTGTGTGTGTGTGAAGGCGGCGTCTCGCCCTGTTGACCACATGGCTCATCTCTAATCTGGCAGCCATGACAGAAGAGTTTTAGAGAAATGTGACTTCTGTGTGACAGCTGGCTTTATAAGGTGTGTGAGGTGTGTGAGGGATGAGATGAGATATTTAGTGTGTGAAGTGAATTAGATCTTTTATTCCAAGTGAGCAGGTTCCCTCTGTTCCTGTCACAATACAATTCACATGGAAACACACAAAATAGTCTGTTTTTATTTTGTACATTTGTCAAATAATAACATTTATCTTGAAAGTAATAAACACAGAATGTTAAAGCATCTATTATTTGTGAATGTGTGTTAAATGTTGACTCTGGTCTTGAGGGCCAAAATACGGATTAGGTCTCATGTATGTGACACCTTTGGTTTCTGTGACTATTTCAATCCAGAGGTGTGTGTGTGTGTGCGTGCGTGCGTGTGTGCGTGTGTGCGTGTGTGCGTGTGTGCGCGTGTGTGTTTGTTTGTTGACCATATTACTTCTAAAAGCAGTGTGTAAGACGCAGCAGTCTTATTCTGGTTTGTTCCCCCGCTGCACTTTCGCAGTCGCACAGTTTCCATGTAGAGCTCAGAAATAAGGAAGTGAGAAGTCGAGCTGAAAGTCCCTGAATCTTCACAGTTGGCAGTGTTTTGAGAAGAGGAAGCACAGAACAACGCTCAGTGTGAAGAGAGACCATAGACACAGATTATCGTCTAAAGCAGGTAAGAACTCTTCTTCTCCTCTTCTTCTTCTTCTTCTCTTTAAGGTGTGAGGCTACTGATGTCTGATCCTCGTCTGAGCTCCATCATAGAGATCAGGTTTCCTCTTTAGCGCCGCTGTTAGAAGAACACAGAAGCTTCATATCTTCCATTTGTAATCATTGGAAAAGTAAGCACGATAATGATGTCATCCTTATTGAGAGGAACTTCAATGGGAACTAGTGAAGAATATTAAAATACACATTGACTGGTTTTGTACTCTTTACATCGTCTTTCACTGCTGAATCAGCGGTTTAGATCGATTCATATAGTTTGATTCAACAATGGATGATTGGAGTCCGTTTGTTATTTTTGGGGATCTTCTGTCGTTCTGTTTTTCCGAAGTAAAGCAGAATCCCGTCACTTCATTATTCTGTATTCATATTTAAAGGTTTGAGTCCTTAAATGTACGGGTAGCAAAAACACAGGAAATGAGACGCGTGAACGCAACTTCCTCACAACGCCACTCTAACAAACGGCTCACACAAAACCAGAACCAAACACACGACACGCACACACACACACGCATGTGACAGTGTGTCAGATTGTCACACGACACTCACTTCTTTTCCTTTTCTCACCTTTGACCCTATAGGATCACAAAATGTTGACACTGTGATTTCTTCCCTTTTCTTCCGCTGCTGCAGGTTTGATCCGACGCCTCACCATGTCTCAAGGCTGCCTCAAGTGTTTGAAGTACACCATGTGTGTCGCCAACTTCCTTTGTTTTGTACGTAAGCCTCAACTACAGCATCTTATTGAGTCAATTCATTATTATTATGGTTGTAAGTCGTAGTATTGTTGTGTTTTCACCTACATCTGTTTCTGTGTTTTGCTTTGGTGGTTGATTTGTGGTTGATCGTAGAGGAAGGGGCACAGCACAGGGAGGAAACTCTTCAAGTATAAAGAATAGATCCATGACACAATATACATATACACACAATCTGCCATCTTTATGATCCAGTCCTTAAGAACAACAACAACAACAGCAATGATCTGGATTTGGATCCGAATCACACATTCTGTCTCGACTTGTTAGGCTTTGGTGGAGGTGTGAACCTTAAAGATGGCTCTAGATGAAAGAACCAACTGCACATGAGGGCCAAAGGTCAAAGCTGTGAACCAGAACTGAAACTAGGATCGGTCAGAAATCACAAATCTGTCCAAGTCTGAATTTGTGTTGAAACCTTTGTGTTGTTTGTGTCCTGACCTCCATCGCTGTCCCTCTGACTCTGATCACACACTCCTCCTCCCCTCTCAGCTGTGTGGCACAGCCGTACTGGGCCTCGGCGTTTACATGATGATGACCCTGAGGCTGTCCTCCCTCTTCCCCACCTTGGCTGCGCTCAACGTGTCCACCTTGCTGCTGATCTGCGGCACCATCATCACCTGCATCTCCTTCCTGGGCTTCCTGGGGGCACTGAAGGAGAACCGCTGTCTCCTCCTGACGGTACGACGGTTCGATTTGGAGGATATTTTCCCCTCTCTAACGCTAAATTATGGGACATTTATTGCCTATTTCCTATAAAAACCACATCTATCTTGATGACAAACATTTGGCCAAATTTACAGCTGTGACTCCAGATGTGTTATGAGCAGGAGCAGGTTACACAAATGACATCACTGCACACACACATGCCGCTACTGCCAATGTGAAACTCTCAAGTTTAGATGATCATTCACAGAGAAATGTGCAAATTGTGTCCAGTGACCGATGATGTCATCTCTGTTGACAGTTTTTCCTCCTGCTGTTCATTCTGATGCTGGCAGAGTTGTCGGCAGCCTGCATACTGCTGATGAATGACGAGAAGGTACAGTCATGTGTTCATTTGTACTCTGTGATGTGTCAGACGTCACACTGAAGGGAGAAGCAACCTGTATGAACTCTTCGTCATCCTGACTGCTAAATAGTGGCTCATTTCCCTGCCATGTCCCCTGCTGATCAGGTCGGTAAGTGGCTGGAGAAAGACCTCGAGGACGGTTTGAAAAAAATCCAAAAAGATCTCGCCAATAATTCCACCACAGAGTTGAAGGACTGGGATTGGATGCAGATCGAGGTGAGTACATCCGTCTTCTTAACAAGCTGACGCGGTTACCAAGGTGACAGTGGCTCGTCTCGTTCCCTCTTCTGCGACGTGGAAATGTATTTTCTGTGATGTATATTTCAGTTTGAATGCTGTGGCGTCAAAAACAGTTCAGACTGGGGAGCCAACGTGCCGGATTCCTGCTGTGTGACGTCGCCTTGTGACAAACAGAAGAGACAGGTACAGCAACACTTGACTCTCTTATCAGCTGGGATTCATTCACATGCTGTTGTCTCTGTCTCTCTAGCATAAACACATAACGCACTACTCTGATCATGTATGTGTGTTCCTGGTGTGCAGGGCTGTCTGTCCAAGCTGACGATCTGGTTTGAAGAAAATTTCCTATACGTTGGAATCTCTGTCATCTTCCTCTGCATTATTGAGGTAAAATGAAAGTAGATGAGGTCAAATGTAAGGAAATGAAGGTGGTTGATCTGCTGGATGAGACAAGATGGATGAGTCCGTTACAGATTAGAACCGGCAATCAGCTGTTCACTGTGTGGAAATACTCTTATCTGCATGTACAACAAACCGATGGTGATGGATTCTACCCTGTTACCGGTTGATCTGATGCATGTGTGTGTGTGAAGCCTGTATGACGGAGTGTGACTCATGTCCATCATTAAGCTTTGGTAGACCGCTGAGAACGGCCTGTGTCATTTCCAGCTGCTTGTGTGACATCACATCTGTCTTTATGACTCACAAACAACATTTTGTGGCCGCACAGCTATTTTGAATTCCTAGTTAGAGGCCACACTCATACAGATGACCTTTGGAGTCCTGTGACCTCTAATCTAATGGAGTTTGAAAGATTCCTTATTCTTCATCACTTTTGTTGTTGGCTTTTAGAATCCACTTCCAGCCTGGTTGTGATGTTTATGGTGAGCACATCAGATGTACAGACACAACTACAGACTCAAACAGATCAGGAACTAGGAATTGCTAAAGGAATTGGTCCACTGATGCTGGACAGACTTGCTGGACTCACTTCTATGATAATATGAAACACGAGTCAAAACTGGAGCACTGCTGGATCTTGGTGGATGTGTTCAATCTCTGGTACAGTTCCTGGATTTTGTAAATGTAAACTGTACATTTACCATATTATATTTAAATAACAAATATTTTATCAAACAATATTCCAATTATACCCTTGTGCCGCTTCATCTTCATCTTCATCTTCCTCATGCACAGTGCATCATTGCATCTGAGGATACGAGCTCGCTGATTTCAGAAACAAACAATCAGATCTAGAGTGCCGGTGTTGTATGTGTTGTGTTTTTGTACAGATCCTTTCTAAGTGTCTTTGTGTGTCCACAGGTCTTGGCGATGTGTTTCGCCATGACTCTCTTCTGCCACATCAGCAGATCTGGACTTGGCTACAAATTATAGATTCGATTCTGTGTGTGTGTAGCAGAAGACGTTGAACAGATCGGCTCTTTAACAACGTCTCATGACGGCACAGGTGAGGTGTGACGAGAGAGCTAAAGAGAAAATGATTGAAAGACTATAGCAGTGGTGTCGACATAAGATTCAAAAAATAGACAAATCTGATTTTTCTTTTACTGAACAAGTTTATTTTATGCTGTATCAAATGATTTTCTACATGTAACAAGTAACAAACCCTGTTATTTCTGTAGGCTGAATAGATATGGAGATTCTAGATTTGGAATGAAAGATGTTTGTGTATATTTTACTTTTTTGTTTCTGTTCTTTCCTTCATTTTGCAAAGACAAACTTGATGAAATGTTGTTTTTTCTTGTAATATCCACATTTACTAATAAAGTATTGTGTTTAGAGTTTAAATCGTTTCTTTATTGTCAGATCAGCATTTCCTGTTCAGCGAGCAGAGCTGTAAATAAGAACCACTTCCTCTTTTGGTCAGAGTGAACCATCAGACCCTGAAGTCCCCATGTGTGTGCGTGTGTGTGTGTGTGTGCATGGCATGCACCACACCCAGGCCTCTCTCAGAGGAGTCATCACTTTGTTTAATGAAGGATTTGAAATTTGGAGTTTTAAGGGGGAAGAACATCAGAAATGCAAACTAAACACAAACTTTATCAGAACTCAAGTTCCTCTTTCATGGGGAAAGAGTGTAAACTATGATGGAAGCAGAAGAGCCAAAGCGGTTCTCAAACTTCAGTACAGCTCAAATGAAGACAAAGCAACTTCCTTAAGTGTTCCACAATTTTATTTAAAGAATAAATCCTGCATCAATATTTTAAGACAAAAAAAAAAAAAAAAAAAAAAAAAAACTGAAAAAATACTAAGATTTCCTTTACAGTTTAAAATAATTTTGTTCTTTCTGAAACCATCACACAAAAAATAGACACAAGTACAATTTTTGTAATTTAAAAAAATGTAACTGTACACAGCAGAATATAGCATTTATTGCAAACAGAACACCGACACCTCAAACTATAAACACAATTATTGTAATTCACCTACAAATATTCAAAGAAAAAAAAAAAAACTTCTCTGTCACAGCCTTGCTCTTCCTCTTCTTCTGTGGAACAAATTCCCGTTGTTTGAAGTCGCCTCCGGGGGCAGCACTGAGCCACGCCTCTCTACATCTCTCTCAGGTCCGTTACCATGGGGATTTCTGGGAGCTGTGGCACTTGTTGTCGCCTCCTTCCTTGGCCTCCGGAGGAAGCAAAGTCACATCCAACCAACCAACCAACCAAGCCCCACTGACTGAATAACTTATAAACAGGGAAATCAATTCTTAAAACACAAAAAAGCATTGATTCAAAGAAAACCTGATCAATAATCAATGTGAAGCATCGCTAATGATTAACTGTGGAAATTATTAAAAAAAAGAAAATCTCATTCTGTTCTTACTATTGCCAAAAAGTTATAAAAAGCTGCTTGTTTAGAAAAACAGTCGGTCAGTCGTTTAACCCAGACTCACGCTAACACACCGCCCCGCCCCCCCAACAAGGGGTTTACCGCAAGTGTTTCAACTCAAATGCAAGTGAAACAAGGAAACTGTGTGTCTACAAAACCACCGCATGGCTACGTTTGTGCCCGAGAACAGAGAAGAACCCAAGAGCCCGACCAGAATGAAAGCCCGTACCAACAGGAGAGCCTAACCACGACCCAAACAAACTCTCAGTGAACGTCTCATCAATGACTGCAGGAGAAGCTGCACTGACGTCAATAAATACCACAAAGAAAGACAGAAAGAAAAAAAAAATCTCTCCTGTCCCGGGTTCACAAAGCCGACGACCTCCAGCTGACAGGACCGGAGCGAGTGGAGACGGTTCGGGGGCCCAGCCCCAACGTTCAGATTCAAGCTGCGAGTTCATTCTGTTTGCTGCTCAATCACATCAGAGAGTACAGTTTGATTGATTATGACCTTAAATATGGAACTGGCTGCTGCTGGGAGTTCATTCCCACTCTGACAGAGAAGGTGGAGCTCGTTCATGAAGACACCAGAGAGAGAGAGAGAGAGCGAGAGAGAGCGAGAGAGTCTGACAGCTCTGATCCGTTCCTCTTTCAGGGGACGAGATGACATAAGCATCAAAAACCACAGCAACCAACGATGCACGAGAATGAAGGGCCAAAGCGATGAACAAGAGGTTCACAAACTGCGGTACAGGTACCAGTGATGGTACTTGATGGATGGAACGACCCAAGTGGTAAACAGGAAATCAAAACAGTTTAAACCTATGGAAAGTGTTCACAAATAAGGTGACATTCATTCAATGAGAAAGAAGTGTTTCATTCATTCTATCCTATTCCATCTAAACCCCCACCTCAACCCGTGCTCTACTGCTCTATGTGCTCTACGTGCTCTATGTGCTCTAAGGTGACTTCCTGTGCTCGTACTCAGACTAACACACCTGTTTCCACTGAGGAGGACAGGAGGAGTGTCACCTGTGTCTTATTAAAGTAGTCTTAGTATAAGTTGTGGTTTTGCCGGCCTGTTAGTGAGGTGGTGTGTGTGTGTGTGTGTGTTAGGGTGAGGTTGTTAGAACAGAGTTTGGTGCGGTGATGAAGGACGTCCAGGTCTCACCAGATGGGATTGTCAGGACTCGATACACGAGACTTAACGGTCCTTCAGCGTGATGATGATGAAGAGGACGGCCGGAGTCGTGATCGACGCCGACGCCTCGCCGATCACAAGGCCGGCGGCTACAATCATTTGCATAATTCACACTTGGGAGACAAAGCGATCACATCCATTGAGCTTCCGTACAGTAAATAAGTCAGAAACTGTTTGATCTGACAGCGGGAGGCAAGCTGAGGAGTCAGGCGAGTCTGCAAGATGAAAACACTGAGGCTCGTTTCTTCCAAGAACTCAACCAAGAGCCGATCAACACCTTCCTCTGCCGACCCAAACAGGAGGAGAAGCAGCTACAGGGCACCTCCAAGTCAAATCCCACCCCTGTGCACTTTCCTGATGGTTCCACACCAAAGCTCTGCTCCCCATGTGGGTCAGGAGAGAACAGCACTCTGCTACAGAGCTCAGCCCAACGTCACACCTGAAGACAAAACCGCCAACAAGTCATGGAGTGGTTTTCCCCCAAACGTGACCGAATGAAACGCCAGAGGAGAAACGCTGGCTGCCTCTGACATGTGAGTCACTGAAGTGTGTGTGGTTAAAGCCAACACGCTGAGTCAATGCTACTCTGATTGTCATCTGCATATATGTTTCCCAAATAAGGACGTAGAGGAAGATGACAGCCTCCATCGCTACGGTTACATGCACGCTGTACGCCAATGACTTCCAATAACTGCAAATAAGGCAAAGGTGTGAGTTTGACGTTTACATGGACCGAGTTAACAGGATTCTGTGGTCAAACGATACAAACACACACACACACACACACACGACATGCTGCTTAACTTGTGTATGAGGAGAATCTGTCAGGTGAGGAAACGCATGCATCCTTTACAATGATTGAGTTTTGGTGTTTGAACATGCATGTAAACGTACTGGGGTGCGCGTGTGTGTGCGTGTGCGTGTGCGTGTGCATGTGCGTGTGCATGTGCGTGTGTGTGTGGTGGGGGGGGGAGGGGTGAAAGGTTAATGTGCTGCCTCATTAGTGACTAACTAAGCGAGTTGTCCATGATGTCATCGCTCCTCTCATGGCTACAGTAATAGTTACATGTAAAGACTGACGGCTGCTCCGCTGTGCAGCGTGTGGGAACGTTACTCTACAGGATGTTTAAGACTATAGATATCTATGGCTTTACAGATTTAATGTTAGAGCTTTAAAAGAAGAAGAAGAAGAAGAAGAAAGCCCAAAGCTACGTGCTACAGTGGTGCACTCCAGTCCCAGAATGCTCTGCTCCCCGAGGTGTTTATACAAAAACAATAAGGTTTTAAACGCTAAAGCCTAAGATTCACCGTTCATAGCAGCAATAGAACTAAACCATTTATATTAAGACTAAGGTTTCTCCAGAGGATTAAATGACAATAACTTAAAAAAAAAACACATGAACATAAACAGGTGTGAACCAGATGGGAACATTCTGCGGGAACTAGTAAAGGGAATCATGGGGTTAATAAAAACAATAAGAGGTTAATTTGGAGGGCCTGTTTAGGAATGTCATCCAATAGATCCAACTAAGAGGCCGGAGCCGCTTCCTGCTGAGCCGAGGGGTCAGGAGGAGTCAGAAGCTGCTAGGGCCCATCTGAGCTGTGCTGCTGTGTGTGTGAGGGGAGGAAACTCAAGTGATTGATCTCTGCTCAGAGCTTCCCCCTCCTGGTTACTGCATGACAGGCAGCTGATCAGGACTCGGCTACCTTTCTTACGGCTCTACAGAGTGTTGTTGTTGTTGTTGTTGTTGTTGTTGTGGTTCAGAGGAGGCTTCACTGCTGTTTGGGATCATCTACATACGTGTAGCTGTGCCATGAAAACAGTCAGGTATGATGTGGAATATGGTTTGGGAATAATGGCCATCGTTATAGTTTTTTAAAAACTTCTCATTAAAATGTCAAATCAGTCAAACCCTTCTCTGCCAATTTAAAAAAAATGTGTCCTTAAAATCTGTGCAATGATGACATCACACGTGTTTGTGACGTCTGATCTTCACAGTGCTCCAGAAAGTGGGACTTATTTTTGTAACCAGATGTTTCCAGTGCAGGTGTGCTCTGCAAAGACGCCTTTGTTTTGTTTTCAGTGAAAACTAAACATGGAGGGGCTTCACTTCACTCTTCCTCTGCACATGGACCTGTTAGATGGATTCTCTTAAACCCACTCACACAATGTTAAAAGCTGCTGGTGCACAGGGAAATATGTCATGCAATTAACTATTTGTTGTCACTTGCTTCATGAAAAACAAGAAGAATATCAGGCTAAAAGGTTTGATTTGTTTTCTGCACAGTGTTCCTGTCCTCTGGGCTGCAGCTCCTAGGCTCTGAGGGGCCGAGCAGAGAATCAGTGAGAGTGGTCTGACAGGGCTGCCAGCTGTGGCCTCTGTGGCAGGGGAATGCTGTTATGTAGGCGGAGGAGGGGGGGTGGGGGGTGGGGGGGTTGCCTCTCCGCCTGGTGGGGCTGGGAGCTTAAAGAGGCATGAGCCTGGTGGTGTGGAAGAGGAGGGGGTTCAGGTCCTCAGCGTTGACGGCTCGATGGAGGGAGGGCTCTGAACGACTCCGCTCAATTTTTGGCATCAGTTCTTGAACCTGTTCAATGGCTACAATGATCTGAGGAAGAAAGAGAAAGAAAAGTTAACCTGCGGAAACCGTCATCACATATTACCTGGAGTTGTGTCCAATCGGGTCGCTCTGAACTGAGACCAGAACCAAGACGTCTCCAAATTCTAATTAGTTAAGTCAAAGTGAGCCCAAGGTGGCCTACTGTCTCGTGTCTTAAGCCTGCGTCAATGAGTCTTACGTGGATCTGAGTTAACCCAAGCAGGGTGCCGATGAGCTCTGACAGCATGCTTTCTCCCTCCTGTGTCTTAAAGTGTAAACTGATGTGCAGGGACAAGATTGAGGTGATCTACGCAGATGTGAAGGACTGCTGCTGTTCTCTCTCCGTGTTTGGGTTTGCTCAGGTCCATCACATGTTGGATCAGTTCTTATTAACTTAAGGCCGAGTTAAGATCAGAGTCCTTCTCCGGTCGGGTTTCACTCAAAAACAAACAAACATACTTTATGCATCGGGTTCTGGATGGACCATAAACCACTCACTTGTGGAAATAGGGGCCTCTCGTCCCGTTTGAACTTCAGGCAGTCGATGATGAGCCTTTTCATGGCCTTGGGTGAGGTACTATACAGCTTACTGAGGTCTGGAGACAAGTAACCACGTCCAACCATGAAGAGAATCTGAGAGGGAAAACAAGGAGGCGTCAAAATCTGCATCTGTTGACGTGAGTGTTATTCATCTTATGATGCTTTGTGTTTATCTACATGGGACAACTGTAATGCAATTGGAAACCTAAATATTAGTTTGAACACTGAAGCACCTGGTCTCTGTTGTTGATGTTGGAGTAAGGCAGCGTCCCTGACATCAGCTCAAACAGCACCACTCCATAGCCGTACACATCAGACTGGAATGTATAGGGGTTGCTGTCCTGCATTCGGATCACCTCAGGAGCCTGAAACACAACACAAACAAAGCAGAGTGTCAGAATTGCTGCTACAGAATCTTTGTATCATTTATATGTTTGTAAAGCTTCTATCTGTGTGAAGGTTCAGGTTTGGATCTCATTACAGGCATGACTAAGCTTCATTGTTTAAAGAGACAACAGCGCTCAACATTCTCCCTCTGCCCAAGTTACTGCACATCTGTCTGCATCTGCTTAATCTGTCATTTGTTGCTCTCTTCCTCTTGTTATCTTTAGTGATCTTATTCATTTACTTCAAGTCTTCAAATATTAAAAAGCC
The DNA here is from genome assembly GCF_046128005.1 of Genypterus blacodes. Classification (NCBI taxonomy): domain Eukaryota; kingdom Metazoa; phylum Chordata; class Actinopteri; order Ophidiiformes; family Ophidiidae; genus Genypterus; species Genypterus blacodes. Next base: position 295,367 of record NW_027466959.1, read on the forward strand.
TCACCATCCAGAGAATGGATCCACTGGGCTGCTCCACCTGTTGAGAGCCGCTCCATCGGGACTTCACAGTGGCCAGGCCAAAGTCCCCGATCTTAACTGTCCAGCCCTCATGGAGGAAAATATCTGGCAGCACAGCTCAGGAAATATTACAACATACATACATACATACATATCCAGGAAGGTAATGAAAACATTCAAACATGAAAGTGCCCAAAGAATGTATAGGTAGGAAACTGAAACGTCTGATAACAGAGTAAACACGTAATTCAATTGTTAGGAACAAATGTACGGTGAGAGTTAGGAGGAGGAGTTAGTAAGCAAGTGTATGTGTGGATTTATTTGTGTTGTAGTAACAAAACAATCATGGATAAGTTTGAGTTTGAAATGACAAAATCACAATCCATAACAAGAACTGAAAAGAGAAGCGATACAAAGGCAGGGGGACAAACAGTATTCTGCATCACTCAAACTGCAGTTTGCACTAAAATGCTTCATGAAGCTGCACAGCAGCACAGTATTCATACCTGCCACTGTGGTTATCTGTCTGGTGACCTATTTAAACATCGGCCACACAAGCTAAACTAACACCGATAGTGAAAGGATACTGTTTGATTTCAGGTCTCGATGAATAATGTTCTTTGCATGAAGATAACTGAAAAGAAAAATAAATGTTGAATCATAATTTGTACAGGAGAATGGGGAAGGCACAGAAATACAATGAGAAGCCACTTTATCTCATTTGAGGCTCTGTTTCAATCGAGTTCTTTTATCAACTTCAATACCAAAACGTTCTACCAGTGTTAAGTGCTTTAGGTGAAAGGTCATCTTACTCCATGCCCTGTGCCGTCTGCCGAGCCACGTCGATGCGCCTCATGGTGTCAAACTTGGTCTCGGTGACGTGCAGGTGGCGGTACAGGCTGCTGCCTTCACACCACTGAGTGATGATGGCAAAGTTGGGCTTGGTCATGTAGCCCATGAACAGCAGGATGTTGACATGGCGAGTCTTCCTGAAGAGAGAACAGATTCAGAACTCGCATTTAGAGGAAGGTTAAGGTTTGATTATAAACCGTTATGATCTCTAGGTAAGTAATTAGGACAGGATTAGGAGTGAAGGATTAGGTTGAAGTGTATGACAGACAGCTCTACCCACCGCAAGACCTGCATCTCATTTTTGAAGGCCTGTAACTGCTCAGGCGTCGGCTCAGTCACTTTGAGGATCTTGATTGCCACATCTCCGTGCCACTTGCCCTTGTAGACCGTTCCAAAGGAGCCGGCACCTATCCTCTTCTGGGCAGTGACTTCTCGAGAGTGGACCTCCCAGTAGTAACTGGAGTCTCTGTAGCCTCCCCGATGCTGAAACAGAGGCATGTTCACACAACAATGTAAACAAACATGAGAACGCTATTTGGAGAAGCTAACCAGACACTATAAAGACAACCAGTGAATAAGGTCAGAGACAACGTACAACTTTCTTTTTGTCATCAGACGAGGAGGGCTTGCGCTCCTTGTGTTCTGAGGGAGACTTGGGTGGTCTCCTCCCGGGAGAACCCATATGAGAGGGTGGGCTGGTGGAGGGCTTAGGTGAAGGCTCAGGACCTATGAAGGCAGACGGCACAAGACATGAGCTGAAGTCACAATGATCATGCCAACGCTTACGTGTCTTCCAAAGGGATAAATCATTGTGAAATAAAATGGGGATGAATGAAATGTAAAATCATACCTATTGTGTTGTTGAATTTGAGTGCTTCCTAAAACATGGAGACAGAAACAGATGATGACGTTCATGTCTGAACACAAGAAAGGTGAAGGTGGTAAAGGTGATAAAAGACGATGATCACATTCAGGTGGCTGATTCATGACCAGTTATTTTAAGTGCTGTGATGCTTTTTCATCACTTTGGCTTCACGCTTTAAATAGACTTTCATTTCCTGTCTAATGCCACAGTGTTTTGTCATCTTGCCTCGATGATGCTGGTTCCTGCAGGGCCCACGGTGCTGACCATATGAACATTTGGAGTGGAGGTGGAGCGATGCCTCTGTAGAGACTGACACTCACCACCAGGCATGGGGAAGCGGAAGGCTGACGTTGGGGACAGGAGGTCCATCCTAGGTGATGAAGATGTTCAGTTACACAATGTGAATATATTTCTGATCATGCTGTCTTTTACAAAGTGTGTGTGTGTGTGTGTGTGTGTGTGTGTGTGTGTGTGTGTGTGTGTGTGTGTGTGTGTGTGTGTGTGTGTGTGTGTGTGTGTGTGTGTGTTTTTACCCTGGAGGCTCGGGGGTTAAGGCTATGTAGCTCTGAGATATGGAGTTATCTTGCATTAAGATGGATATCCGAGGGTATTCATCTGTGCAGGGGTTGGGATCACACCTGGAGAACATACTGTAAGATTCATTAACATACAAGAAGCACAATGAATCAAGAGAAACATCAGACAACAAAAGAGTAGACTCTGGACAATCTTCATGTCTCCAACCTGGTGAAGTGATGTTACATGAACATTTAGCTCAGGCCGACAGATAGAAAGCTGTCTCACCACCCAGCGGGCACCAAAGAGTCAAGTTTACTGTTTAGTGTCACTAATGGCAACGGTGTCCGTGAAAATGGCAGGGTTACATTAACTGACAAATACAACATATCATCTTCCATGTGAAGGTATTCCTGTGATGCTGTTATTCCGTGTTGAGCTAAAGGTAAACATACACACATGTTGATGCTGTGATCCACTTGGCAGCAGTTGAACCACTGATCAACCCGACACAGTGACTCCATGGTGTGAAACATTTCTGGTCCAACTCACCGTTTGGACACCGTATCCATGTCCAAGCACACAGTTGGGACTTTGCTACTGCAGTGCTGGTGAAATTTGTAGCCACACGTCTGACATCTGAAGCCATTAAAAAGAAACTTGTGGCAGAAATCACAGTAGGCCAGCTTGAAGAAGGTTTTCCGTACCTGCGCAGATGAACAGTGATCGGGTTTAAGAAGGGTTTGGTTAGAACGCCGCAATAAGATTTCAGTTTATTGACCTTGCTATAGTGACATTTAGCTGCTTACAAAGTTGTGCATGGTGAGAGGAACATCATCCAGGACCTCCACTAGCAGCTCCTCTCCCACCAGAGGGGTGATATCAGTGTCCCACTCTGTGAGTCTCTTGCGGCTGGAAAAAGCAAAACATAAACAAAACATAAATACACATGATGTGATAAGCTCGCGATTTTACAATTTTGATTAGACTGAACGTCAGAGGTGATTATTCCACTCAATCCAGGGGTTTCTGTAATAATCTGACCTTCCTCATGAAGTGGCAACATACAAGTAACAGCTTTGAGTTTAATCGGTCCAGAACAGCACCACCTTAACCACTTTCCCTGGACTTTCCCGAACCAAACGCCACGGTCAGACAGCTGTGTGTGTGTGTGCGCTCTGACACACAAAGTGTCCCTCATTTTAAAGTCTTTCTACACTGCAGTCATCCACAGCATCCTGACTGGTGTGGGAGCTGAACCCCACACCCACCCACCCACCCCCACACACACACACACACACACAGCTGAGGTCAGGGAACAAGATGAGGACGGGGAGACTCGAGAGGTTTTGATCCCAAATCAATAAGATTCCTTAACGGCAACACACGATGGACAATCTATAACCCACCTACAGTATGTGTGCATTATGTAAAGTGCTACTTCAGCACGTACTCATACTCATGTACATACCACACATCCTGGTTAGGTCGTAAATAGATACGATCAAATAAGCATACGTGCATTTTTCAGTCTTTATTTTGTTGCTTTCTTTTAGGGGAATCCTAAGTTCAGTCTGGGGAACTACCAGAGGAATCATTCCCCTGTTGTTCCACCTGTAAGACTGCATGGAGCGTGGTTGTAAAACTGTTTCAAAATGATTTCCGCAAACAGAGATATACTGGCAGTTTTCTTCTGTATCACAACTTACTGGCACAGAAAATCAGCTTATTTATTATCATACAACTGTCCACATGTTATGGTTCTACTAAACACACTCTATATTGGCACAGCATCAACAAGTGATATTCATTTGGATGAATCCAGACTGGGCATCTGTGTTTCTTCAGAATTACAATCCAGGAGCTTCAATCAATATTTATTCCCGGACATGAATAAGAAACCCTCCAGCTTCGACTCGCTGATTAGTAAGTAAACATTAGCGGTCGTGTTGTCGGTCTTGATAAAACATGATTCATCATCATCCTCATCATCTCTGGTGTTGTGTTGCCATTATCACCTTCCTTCACACCACAATGTTGTGGTAGTGTTATTCTAGAATAATTTACTATTCCATGTACATCCAGTGATGGCCTCTGAAAAGTAGTCAACTCGATCAGAAATGAACGCTATGTACTGTATCATCTGTGACAGAAAGGACAATCACAGCGTGTGTAAACACAAAGCACATTTCCTACTCTGCCTTCAGCCTGAATATATGACCGACACATCAATAGACCACACTGTCCAATATGGAGATCTGTGACTCGCAACAACTGCCTGCTGTTGCCCGTCGATCTTCTTTGTAGGCGATGTGGAATGCAACTTATTATCCCTATATGGAGTGGGAGAATAATCGGCGCACAGTGATGCAATCTCACCCTTCCAGAAGGCGAAACACGGCGCAGCAGTCTTGACTTAGGCCTCTGACTTTGAGAGCTTTATCTAAGCTCTCGTACACGGTCTGTCCTTGTCGAACATTCACCTGAGAACAGGAAATGAGATTTAGAGTGTGACATTGAGATAACATTCACTTGCATCACACTTTAAGACATTAATGGGAAGGAACATTGAGAATACGGTGCAGAAAGTGAATCAGAAGACAAACTCCTTTCAGCATCACACACACTCCTCAGCCATATAATACAGCAGGATAACATTACAAACGTTTCTCTCCAGCATGCAGATTACATTGCTGTCGGCCAAATCACAGTCAGTTAATCATTGTTCTGTTCCTTCCTATAATACGCTTTGACAATGTACATTTATACAATACAGATCAACTTAAGTCACTTGGTTTGCAAAAAGGTGGCATAAGGCCTCATCTGTGTAACCACGGCAACTGTCAACCAGCTTACTCATTAGGGGGTTGTGAAAGAAAACACACTTTGGTGTTATTACCCATACGGGTAACACAATTAACCCTTTCATAGAGGCGGTGACAGGCGGTGACAGATCGTTGCTCTCGTACAGGATGAAGTCAAACATCTCACCACTGTCCGCTGCTTGTTAGGGAGGAAGACTCGGATGGTGCCCCCACCTCGAGGTACATCCTCTGGACTGGTCTCCCCAGAGGAGGAGTAGCAGGAGGAGGTGGAGGACATGGTGAGCGGCAGGAGGAGCTCAGGGAAGCAGCACTAACACACCACGACGTCAGCACACGAGTATCCAAAAGATTGAGCCTTTACCTACAACCTACAGAATACAAACATCCAATTCAGACATAATCAGAACGCCTCTGTAAGAATAATGGAGGTGACTGATGTGGACATAAAGCATCTGCAGTCCTTGGTATCATTTCATCAATTACCAACACACACACAAACACAATGACGGATACAATCATCAAACAATTAACAACAGACTGCCTTAAGTGTTGTCATTTCCATTAACACTGATAACATAGTAATCAAACCGATCCTTGCAAAATAAAAGCTTATTTATCCCATTAATAAATTATGACGTCATCAATAATCAGGCAAGCAAAAGCAGATCACACTGATCAGATTTAATAGATGATTAAGAATCTGCAATGTTCATATAATTAGATAAAAATACGATATAATTACAGAATCTGTCAAGTAATGCAGAACCGATGTGATCCATTTTTTTGCCCGCTAATTTGCGATTGATTTATCCGTTTAATTATATAAACAAAACACGAAATGCAGCAGAATCAAGCCGATCGATCAGTCTGAATGATGGATACCTTGACGGACACAACTACATATAATCGATAAGAGTCGTTAAGAGTTCTATGACATTCCGTTATTGTTGTAACTATTGTGTGACCCAAGTTTGAAGTTACTGTTGAAATTCGGCGGCGACAATCCAAGTTGCAAACCAGCGAAGTTAAAGTTGCTGCTGGTCCGACTCGCCTGATGCTAACGCTAGCTGGTTAGCACGGTAGCTTAGCATGTAGCATGGATGTGACTGCAGTGAATGTGACATCCCAGTTTGGGAGGAAGCCATGTTACTGCCGGAGCAGCACTTTGACGACTTCAGCTATCCTGTCTACTACTTTTATAGATAGTTTTACAGGATGACGGTGCTGTTTCGGGTGTACAAATATATCCTCCCCGCAGTGCTAAGTTGCTAAGTGCTACCTGGAGGATTAAGCGGCTAAACTCAGCGGCTCGCTGACTTTACTGTCTGAGCTTTAATGCTAACGCTAGCCGGCTAACGTTAGCCTATCTGAGGGGGTTTACCAGCGCGTCAGCCTGTAAACTACTCCGGCTGTCTCCCTTATACATCAGGACAAACCTCGGCGCGTGTTTATCAGCACATAATCCACTTCTGTTCGCCAGTTTAACAGTAGAAACAAAGTGATTTAACGCAGTTTGTCTTAAATGACACCCTTACCTGGTGCAGCCATCTTGAATTCTCTCAATCTGAAGTCGGATCTGTCAAGAAGTTCAGAGAAAGCGGAAAACCTTCGGAATGCCCCTCCGCTATTGGCTGATTCTCACAGCCGCGCCCTCCCATTGGACAACACGTGCCCCCGTTTTTAGGGGGCGGGAGCTGTGAGTCAATAGTCGTCATGTAAATGAGATCCACTGTATCTGAAGTGTACAGGGCAACATGAGCAACATCATGAGCAACATCATGAGCAACACACCTTTATGATGAGGTTGCTTCAGTGAAATCTGTCTGGGCTCATGAACAGAACAGCATAGAAATGTTCCCCCTATGATGGATCACTGAATGGTTTGTATGGACATTATGTACGTAAATGTGGACTGGCAGCTGGAGAGTTGCCAGTTTGCCTCTGGGGCACTGCCGAGGTTCCCTTAAGCAAGGAATCAAACTGCTCCAGGGGCGCCGTATCATGCCTGCCCTGCAGTAATGCATGTGTGTGTGTGTGTGTTGTGATATGTAAGAGGGGCGCAAGACAAATTTCAGATGATGCGTTTGCATGTGATTTCACCAATAGTTTCTTCTTCTTGTGGCATTTAGTCAGGCGCTCTCACCCCAGCTGAACATTGTTACATTACGATCATTTGGCAGACGCTTTTATCCAAAGCGACTTACATTACATTACCACCCTTCGCAGAGGGGGGAGCAATTGAGGGTTCGGTGCCTTGCTCAGGGGCACCTCGGCAGGGACTCGAAACACTTCTCATCAAGATCAGGTAAAGGTGGGATCAGTTTCATTAGTATTAATTACTGTTCAAGATGCTGACAGATGTCTACAGCTTAACATTCATTAGAAATCAGCCATTTTTCAGCCAAGTCCTCCTGCTTACTATTAGTAGTAAGTATGCAGCTTTAGTTTGCACTGAGATCTTCTATTACTCATTTCAGTGTAGGAAAAGCATTTTGAGCCAGTGCAACAAAAGTCAGGAACATATTTTATTACAAAATGTCAGCTATAATAAGCTTGGTAGAAGTATTCACCATGTTTAAATACAGAACAGGTGGATTCAGTTATCAGTGTTGTTAACTTCTGATATGAAGGGTATGAAGAAAGGAAATGCTTCACTAATTATTTTTAAATATCATGTTTAACTGATGACATCTTTACAGGTTAGGAGAGATCCTTTTATGACAGATATCCTTTGTCATTTTTGTTATGATGGTAATAAAACACAGCATCTCCTTGAGACAAACAGGTAAGAAATGCATTTCATCGACAGTATTTCCTATTCCAGGCTGAGGACCCTCCTCTTCTTGGCTGTGTGTGTGTATGCATGGTGACGCCACTCAACGTCCGCTGTGCTCTCATTCTCCAGAGTGCCCAGTTTGATCATGTACACTAAACAAAGACAGAAACACAGTTAATCACTCAATCCCTGTAAAATGCTCCAAAACAAACATTTTCACATTTTCCACCTTTTTAAATACATTTATAATGAGACTAAGAACACGTTCTCTTTGTTTTCCAGTTAATATGTTTTGCATTTCACCTATAGAGTGAGCATCATGAAGCGTTTACTACCCAAAGTTAAAGAGTTAAATAGCTCTCTAACATAGTGATTCTGATTTGACTTATTCAACATACCTACCAAGATTAAGATAAAATAAAGATTGATACCGCAAATATTTAGTTACTTCTAGCAGTGCTAGGCTTGTAGTTTCCCCTTTGCAGTCACTGTAGAAGCTAAACCAAGCAAACAGATCCTAGATCCTCTGAACTACACACAGAAATGAAATGAGAAACTGGCACATTTTACTAAATGTTGCACTGTTCCTTTAAATATCCACACAGAGGCTTAACTCTTTAGTTATTGCAGCTCTCTGGATGAACATCTATCCATACTTACATTTCATTTCAAACCTGGGTCCTACTTCTGTCATCTCAACATTCTTGTGGTCCGTCTTCTTATAAGTGTGATGTCTGCAACAAAAATAACTTTATGTTTAACAGTGTATCTCAAATGACAACAAACTGTTACTGACATTTCCTTTCAGGCTGACCTGAATGAGATGAAGTCTTCTTGGTTAGCAAATGTGATTACACGCCTACTGTCCTCTTTGGGCACTGGAAACAGATACTTCAGGATATTGGACACCTGTGTGAGCAGAATTAATTAGCTGTATGCACAAACAAGCAGTGAAAGAGAAGCTCAGCATCACGTGTAGAGGGCAGGGCCGAGTCACTCACTCTCTTGCCCAGCCTTGAGGAGAAGTTGTGAAGGATGAGGTGTGGGTAGGCCTCGGACATCGTGCCTATGTCTGGGACGTCGTGTCTCATCACCACGTTGTATAGTGTGAAATACGCTGTGGGTCCAAATGGCAAATGGCAAACCACCAACCCGTCTGCAGAAGAGAGAGAAGAATCCAGACACTCAGCACAGTTTGTACGAGTAGAGATCATCGTGTGCAGAAGCAACAGAATTCAGTGGGACAAGACAGAAAGATGAATACAGTACATGGAAAGTTGGATTTAAGTTTTTACTTCAGATGCAAATGTGTAGATACTTTTAGGTTGTGCGCTCCACCTGTGTGTTGCTTTCTTTTGTGTTTATTTCAGACAAGCACACTCTAATTACAGTAGTCCATGCAGATGCAATTAAAACTTCAGGTTTGGCCTCAACAAAGCAATTAAAAGATGCAAGGTACAGATGCAACAAACCAAAATATAAATATGATTACATGAACCAAAAGGTAAAAAGAACAAAAGCTCAAATAAACGAGTCCCAATATTATGTGGAAATGGAAGGACAAGCGTTCTCACCTGGTTGTCCTCTGGTTTCATGCACGATGATGAGGTCGGACACGTTGTTAGCTTTGCAGGCTTGTACCAGAGAAGCGATTTCATGGTTTCCTCTGTTCATGCGCTGGGCTCCAGGGAACATCAGCTTCACCTCCTGTGGGCCCAGGAATGATACATCATCAGTGACAGAAGTTAAGCTGAATTAAATATAGCAATTCTTGACTACAAGTTGCAGTAGTCAGTTTGGAGAGAGTCAGAGAGAGACAGTTGGATGGCTGAGGTGTTTCCTACTTCACATAAACATTTCACCTGACCTTGACAAACATCTTGAGTCGGGAGCTGGGGTCTCTGGATGATGTCACCATGACTTTAGGATCTTCAACTCCAGCCCATTTATACTCATCATCCATGTGAGAGCTGACACCTGCAAATATAAGACTCAAATAAGCAACACTAAATAATATTTTTTTCTAAAACTGTGATAAATGAAAACTATCTGAGGGGAGAGTGATGATTAATAGGAGTTAACACAAACCTTCTGCCCCTTCATCATCATATTCCAGGAGTTTCTGTAGCTGCAGGGCGTCTTTGCGTACCTCCGTGGGAATGAGAAGATTTTCTGCAAGAAGAATTGAATTAGATAAGAAAACAAAAACAGCCAGAATTTAAGGTGGAATTGATTTGATTTCCATACGAAGCTCAGGTGGAAAATGGCGACGCCTTCCTACCTTCAAGAGCTCCCTTCAGCTTCTGTTTCTTGTCCTCTATGGTCCGGAGCCGGTCCTCCTGTGCTTTCCTGTACAGGTACTCACGTCTCAATCTCACCTCACGACGAAGCTGTTATAGTACGACACAGAACAACGTCAGTATGGAACAAATATACAGCTGGGATGGAAATCCTTAGATAAATAAAATATTCCTCTGAATTTATTTCCAATTCATTGTTGAAGTAGTAGAAGTAGTAGTAGTAGTACACTTAGGTGGACGTGCCAAAGTAAACGAGACCAATATCAAATGAATTTAATCTGATGTCATTAGAATATTTGTGGAGAAAATACAATTTTAATGCATCTAAGTTTACTGTATAACATTGTTAGATGCTTATGTCCAGCGTGGCATTTCTACTTTCAAGTTTAAAGTTTATTTGTTATTATGTGAGCAGATTAAATAACTGGAAATAAATGCCAACTTTAAAAAGAAGTGCTGTATAAATAGAGACAACAAGTTAGAATGCGTTTGTAAACTGAGCTGTTTACATTTAATTTTAGCCTCACATCGACACGAGTTAAGTTACGTTACAGGCACGCGCAGTGTTAGTTTGATCGTTAACGAAACGACATATTGCTGAGCAAAATCAATAGGACAAACACGTTATTTTTAAAGATTTTAAACAGTTTGTATGGGATCGTTACGTACCATGTTTGTTTCTTTGGAGAGCAGCAGGGCTTAGGGATTCTCACATGGAGCCCGGAAGAAGCGCGTACAAGGCTTTTTTTCATTGGCTACGAGAGCATCCAATGACAGGGCGCGACACTGAATAGTCGCCGACAAAATAATAATAAAAGCCTGAGATTTTGTCAGTTTGGGGTTTTATAGAATAAATATGTCTCTTCTGTAGAGCACATCGTGGATAGGTTCTGGCAAAAACAAAGTGTATTTAGAAAGCAACTACTGTCCCTTAATCTACGTTTATACTGAGGATAATAGCAGGACTTCCGCTAAGGGCATCTGACCCTCAAAATAAAAGCGGAAACGCGGGGGATAACAATTATTTTGCTAGAATGCAACTTGCAGTTTAACCATTAAACCCATTAATTAGAACAAAAAATCCAAATCTATGGAATCCAGACCCTTAAAAATGGACCAAGAACACCAACTAAGAAGAAATAATTTGCATTTATTGGACAAACTCACACATTGTGTAAAGATGAAACATGTCATGGGGTGAAAAATACATGAAGGGCTTTATTCCAAAATGCCACACATCAATTTGGGAAAAAGCTGAAGTTGAAAAGTCATATTGATATCGATTCTCAGAAATTTGACTTTCTACAGCAGATTTCTTTCAAACGACCAACAGGCTCCCATATTTTCTTCCTCCCTAGGAACACTTTGACATTTTCCCCCCATGATGCTTAGGTCATTTTAGTCAAAAGCCATTCAAATATATGTATTTATTTATATACTTTATACATTTTCTTGCTGTGCATTTAAGTCTCATGCATCACTTGAAACTTCAGCATTTATCCTCCATCACGTGACAAAAGAACAAAAAAGGAAAAAAAGGATCATACAGTATTCAGGATCAATGCTGCATAGTTCCAACTTTGGAATATTAAACAGTGTTTCTGTAAACCAACACAATGGAAGCAGAAGCATAAGAATGAAGTATGAAATCTGTCAAAAAGTATATTTAAAAATACACAGCATGTATCTGTATATATATATATATATGTAGGAAAGATGGAGTTGATGTGATTCATGGGAGAAACTACATGTTGAGGGGACAGACAGAATAAGGAGATGTTAACAGAGGCGTTTGATTCAAAGCAAAAAGGAAATAAAGTGTTATTGTAGGATGACTTACATGATCGGGTTCAGAACAGAGACCCGTACAGAAGAGATGGAGCTCAGATATGATAGTTCAGCACAAACACGTTCAATACACGTCAAAAACAAACAGAGGCCAGACACTTTAAACAAACAAAACCAAAAACAATAAATAACACAACCGTAAAACAAGCAGCAAATCTTGGGAATGTTGCACTTAGCGAGAAAAATATAAATTCAACAAAACTCTTTGATAATGATAAAGAGTGGTTTGCTGAAAACAAACACAACAAAACAAAACAAAACCGGACCACAAGACAAAGATGATTCACTGCACTCATAGATCAGGCGCGATGGATGATGGAGCTTCTGTCTGGAGGAAAGTTCACCAATCAAAAAGGTCCAGACGGCAACGTTATCGGTGATCTCGTCCCAGCGACTCGACAGGTTTACAGTAAGAACACTTCAAATGGTTGCTGAGGGTAACGACATCATCATTCCCTTGTAATGACCTTAAATTAAGGCGTTTGCAGACGACAGGATGAAACTCTTCTAAACGTTAGTGTGAGAAACTTCTCGGTGGAGTCGTGGTAATGAGGGTAGAGCGGTAACGTGCCAGCCGTGTGGGTCGGTAAACGTGTCAGGACGTCGCCAATGACGACGACGACGACTAAAGCCTGGCCAAAGACGCCGGCAGAGGAGGAGACAAGACTTACTAACATTACAGACAACACAGAGCAACAATGGAGTAGTGACAGTCTCAGTTCCATATTCATGATTTAAAGACTTTTTCTGATCAAATCTGCACAAAAGGTCTGCCAATAATCTGAAATCACCAAAGAGGAAGTAAAGAAAAACATGAACACCTACGTTCATCTATAAAGTCTAGAAGTCGGTCCTCACTTTAAGCATGCTCTCCTTTTTTTCTACCTTTTTTGTTTTGTTTTTGTACACCAAGCACACAACATCCAAACTAAAAGGTAACCGTATTTACAGCAGCTGATCTGGAGTGGCTCACCTAACGAGTGTATCAAACCAAAGGAAACACAAAGCCGACGCATTCAACAAGAGTCACAGAGCCACGACTCTCACTTTGTGCCTGAACTAGTCGCCGGTAGTTCACGTCAGTCTGTTTTTCCGTCTGGTATTGGAATGGGAGTGACAGCGGTAGTGCAGATGAGGAAATCAATCAATCAGAAGCAGCAAACAGGAGCCAGAGTCCTTGATCTTTTCTGCCCCGGGTGTCGTTGGTGGCCTTGTGTATTGCGTATGAGCTTGGAGATGCTGCGTCCGCACACACAAGTCAACAACCACGTGCCTCGCTGCTGTTCTGCGGCTGGATTTCTAAACTAGAACCGGGGCTTTAGAGTTCTTCATAATCGCCGTCCTCCCTGTTGGATGACGCCGCCCCTCCGCCCAGGAAGTCCTCCAGCTCGTCCACGTCCGTTTTTTTAGCCCGTGGTTTCTTTTTCTTTTTTTCTTTGTCGTCCCCGGCGGCCACTCCCACTGCCACCTCCTCTTTCTCCTTCTTCTTGTGTTTGTGTTTCTTTTTGTTCTTATCCTCCTCCTGATGGGGAAAAGGATTATTGGACAGGAACGACGTCAGAAACACAAAAGTATAAAGCCTGGACTTACACAACAACAACAACAACATCTACAACGTTACCTCTTTGCTTTTCTTCTTCTTTTTCTTCTTTTCTTTGGGGGCCTGTTTACTTTCTTTCTCTGCAGGTGACACAAAAGGATTTCTGCTCTGATTGCATTCCACAATCACTGCATGCATTTATCAAGTATAAATTCAATCCTCTCAGAATAATGGCTAAAGAATAACAGGATCGGATTCTGATGTAAGTGTCTATCAGGCTTGTATAGATGAGGTTGGGAGTTAGTGGACTTGCCTTCCTGATCCTCACTGCTGTCTTTGACGATGGGAGCTTCCTCCTGGAAGCCCAGGCCAAACAGGTCGGTGTCGTCCTTGTGTTTGAAGGAGATCACGGTCGGCTTCAGAGGCTCCGTTACCTTGGTCAACTTGACCTCATCATCAGAGAGGTCAGACAGCTCATCTCTCAGTGGAAATGCATCCTGGGTAGATCAGGCAAGAAAAGGATCACAAGGAGAGAAAAGTACAGGTTTACAGAGAGATATCATTAAAATCAGCTTTGTATCTGGACGTACCGCTCATTTGTAACTGTAGCTGTAGAGAAACAAAGCTTGACTGAAATCTAACAAACATGAGACAGCTCAGACAGGAAACGTTCTAAGTGAATATCTAAGTGTTCCTTTGTACCTTTGTTACTTTTGGTGTGTCCGAAGCTTCTGAATCAAAGTCCGGGTCGTCCATGACAAAAGAAAGCATCTGCTGGGCGACAGGAGCCTCCAGGTCGCTGTCAGAGTCGTCAGCTTTGGGCGTGCTCCCCTTCTTCTTGCTCTGGTGTCGACCCGGCTGCTCCGCTGCCGAGGCCGGGGTCAAAGTGAGGGAGATGGGAGCTGCGGCCAGACCTCGGGGCTCGGAGGCTTTGGGTGCCACCTTTGGTTTGGTGATATGGACAGCATGGCTGAAACAGGGCAGAGAGACATGAGGCTCTTTAGTGACATCTAGTGGCCGACCAGGAGATTACAAAAACAGACTAATGTTCCATAATCCATATTGTTTTACAGCTAAATCTCATGCTATAATTTATTTTCTTCTAAGTTTCAATATAATCAGAATACAACGCTGCAAAGATAAGTCAAGATCTACTGTACTGTGAAATGCTTCAGAGGTTAAAGGTCACATCATGCTGTCTGAGAGAGGACTCACATTTTCAGCTCCGGCTCACTGTCCAGGTCTTTGTCCTGTGTGATTGTGGGAGCAGCTGGGACGCCTTCCTCTTCATCGCTGGTCAGAGTGACGTCTTTACTCAGGGGCAGAGCTTTGGGCTGAGGAAGGCCGGACTCATCGTCGGGGTCGAGCTCATCTAGGAAACCAGAGACCATGGGGTTCCCTCTGCCTTCACCATCACTGGGAGAGAGGAAGAGAAACAACGTGAAATACAAAACTATTAGTGTGAATCTACTGCTATAAACAACTTGAATAACAATAATAATAATGATGTTTATTCTTTTATCTCCCCCTCCTCGTCTCCCTTTACCTGTCACTGTCCACAGCTGGAGCCGGTGGACGTTGAGGCCCCTTGGACCTGGAGGGCAGGCCGTCCTCCAGGAAGCTCTTGTCCAGTCTCTCATCCGGTACGAAGTCATCCAAGCTCTGCACCTTAGCAGAGCCCAGGGGCGCAGGCGGCTCCTCTGAGGAAGACATGGCAATAAATATAAACATATAACTCAACTTGTTGTGAGCGGCTGTCTGAATGCTGCAGAGCTCTCAGACTCTCATGGTGCCGCCACTAAGCTGCCTTGTTCAGTAAGCAGAGACCAAAGGAAACACCAGAGTCACATGATCCTCTCACACACACACACACACACACACACGTCAGGACTTGAGTTTTTTTTCAAGTTCTGCATTTCGCAGCGGCTAAACCTTGAATCTTGTGACTGCTTTCTTTGAATAATCCAGCCAAGGGCTTTCAAAAACACAATAAGCAACCACACACATGAACAACTGACCTACAAACCAATCAGCAGATTATGAAACATGCTGTGTTCTATTCACATGCAATAACTGGTTTGTACTTGAAAAAGGAGTCAAGCAGATCAAAGCTGTCTGTCACAAACTAAAGCTCTGAGCTGCGTTACTCCGCTCTGAGGGGCAGCATCAGGCCTGGATCAGGGCGGGGGATGTGAAAGGGACCTACCTGGAGCAGAGGCCGGACCCTCAGGGGCCGGAGAGGCGCCAAACCAGCGGGACATGAAGCCACGTTTCTGGGGGGCCGACCCAAACCCTGCCGGGGACTGAGAGGCCCCCTGGTGCTCGGGGGACTGGGCCGCGGGCTTCGCCTCCACGGTGGGCGAGGCCGTGGCGGTGACTGCCGGCGAAGGAGGAGGAGGAGGGGAGGAAGCGGACGACGGCTGCGAGGGTGGAAGCGTCTGCGAGGGGACGGGGGGCTGAGGGGTGCTGGGGCTGGAGCTGCCTGTGGAGGCCCCGCTGGGGGGGACGATGGGAGACTGGGAGCCCGAGGAGGGACTCTGACCGTTGGCTGGACCAGGAGAGCCGAAACCTTTACTGCGAGACTCCAGGTTCTCCAGGAAACTGCAGAGATCAGAGAGGGGTGGGGAAGAAAACGTCTGGTTCAAGAATATCAACCAAGAATACAACCAATGTCCTTCTGATACATTCTATACTATAACATGAAGACAAACTGAGTACCGTACATCTCATAGTTCTGATCTTCAGTCTCCTGCTGGACACACAACTCCTCCAGAGTCGCATCCATGTCCAGCTGGTTGGTCTCCAGCTGTCTCAGGAGGGTCTCCCTCTGTGGACACACACACACACACACACACACACACACACACACACACACACACACACACACACACACACACACACACACACACACACACACACACACACACACACACACACACACACACACACACACACACACACACACACACACACACACACACACACACAACACACACACACACACACACACACACACACACACACACACACACACACCTGGCATGAAGGACTGAGCAGCAGCAGCAGCTTTCACATTCTCACTCCAGGATGAGATAAGAGAAGGGAACACACACATTTGGGGCTATTCTCTCACACTCACACACACCTCAGCAGTAACAAACACAGAAGCTTATCAGAAACACACCTGACCCAGAATCGTTCAGATTATAATGAGGGTAAACGAGGAGGAAACAATAACCTGGAGTTGTAAGAAGGGGATGTTGAAAAATCTGTGCAGATATTTCAGCCCAAAGCCGTTCTTCATGGACGACTCAGCATAGTGGATGTAAGAGGAACCCATCGGTCTGAAAGACATCACAGCGTCATGATCGTATGCATGTGTTAACCGTACATCCATAATGTGAACACAGGCACATTTCCTCCATCTTTTCTATATGGCACACATGGAGTTCACACGTCTGTGACATCGCTGCTTCATTTACTTTCCACCTTTGTGTTAAATTCTTTTTGCGATTCCCGATCCGACACACGATGGCTCTCATTCAGAAAAGGTTCCAGCGGTCAGAGAGTGTGTGTGTGTGTGTGTGTGTGTGTGTGTGTGTGTGTGTGTGTGTGTGTGTGTGTGTGTGTGTGTGTGTATGTGTGTGGGTCCGAGAGACAATAAGTGCTGTGTTTGCATCTGAAGAAACGAATGCAAGCTCACAGCTGACAGACGGCTTAAAGGTTTCTATTTTAAAATCAAACTGGTTTTATTCTTATTTCTCTCCATGTGTTGTTCAGCATTAACTGGGCTGAAATCCTCCCACACGCTCACTTTGGTCAGATTGCCTGGAAGCTACATCCAAAGTAGTAAGACTCTCTTGAAATAGGAATCAGTGGTCACATTTTCTTTTTGCTGTCGACTTCGTTTTCATCAAAAACCCAGAATAATGTTGAATCTTCATAAATGAAGCCCGTTGTCTTTCCCCTCCTTCCTCACAGCGGGACCCTGACTTGTACCTGTTCAGTCCAGCGATCAGGTCTCTGATGTCATCAGGAAGAATGACCCGGTGCTCGCCCATGTCCCTGTGGTTTCCCAGCACACACACAGGGACGTGTGTGGGCACTTTGGGGAGCTCTCTCATGATGTAGCTAAATGTCCTGGAAGGCAAAAACCATCATCATCATCACCTATGGGTCCATGGAGGAGGAGGAGACGGCAGAAATGACGTTTACTGTTGTTTATTGTGTCCAAATTAGAGACTTTAACCTTTTCTGATAACTGAAGTGGAACCTTCAAGAGTATAAGACGTCTTAGAAGCCTCGAGATGCTGTGATCCATTATTGTGCAATAACTAATGTAGACTAATGAACTAAAAGAGGTAAACAACACAAGTGATCCGGTTGAATGTTTGAAACTAATACTAAGATGAGCACAGCACCAAGATAGATAGATAAATAGATAAATAGATTAATAGATACAAAGATAAATAGATAAATTAATTAATTAATTAAAATAAAATAAAATAAAATAAAATAAAATAAAATAAAATAAAATAAAATAAAATAAAATAAAAAATAAAATGAAATGAAATGAAATGAAATAAATAAAAAATTCAAAAATAAAGTTACAGTATGTGTATGTACTTGGTTAGTTTGATGGAGGTATGAATACTGTTAAAACACTTCTATGGCAGCGTAGCATCACGTAGCATCATGCTCATATTTCAAACAGAAACACGTATCTGCGTCCTCAGACAGGAGGTCTAGATCGCACTACACTGCACTAAATGATGTTAACAGACTCTACCACTGGAAGCTTTCAGCCTGCACAGCGCCGTGCAGGCTGAGTGAAACTTAACCTCCCCATGCATATTGTAGCGTTTAGAGTTCATTGATCAGTCGGTGCTGGGACTACGACGACGACAACAGAGGAGCTACAGGCAGACTGAGGACAGACTGAGGACAGACTGAGGCCTCTTACCACTGCTTGGTGATGTCAAACATCATGATGATTCCATTACAGTTCTTGTAAACATCCAAGAACTCTGCATCCAACGCCACCTCATCTGACTGGAGACAAATGAAAGGTTAATCGTTGCCCGCCCCCCCGCCCCCTTCAGGGCAGATTTGATCCTTTCTTTCTTCCACTGCACACATGACGGTCATGTGATAATCACCTCTTGGGGCTCATTCTCCAGTTTCAGATTCTCTCCACGCTTCTTGCCTTTGCCTGGAGGAACAAAGCAGAGCAGTGTTTACGTTTAAACCGCTACAACCTTACAGTTTGCTTGTTGCTTTACACTACCTCTCATAAGTAAAGTAAGCCAAGCAGCACAGCCACATCTTGCAGCGTCATTAAAGTACTAAGCTACTGCCGGCTCACACACTACCACCGCTACATACTCAGGCTTCTTCATCTACACACAGCAGCAGCAAGTTCGGCCAAACCTGACACGGAGCAACACTGCACACTTGGCAAACAGCCCACACTTGTGAATATTGACATTCAGATCGGTGTAGAGTTCACACTGCACACAAGTGAGATACACGTCTACACACTAGAGCGGCGCTCACCTACACCTTCAGGAAGAGGATATTTTTGGCCTGAGATGAGTGCGGAGGGGTGTAAACAAAAGACAACGTCAACACTGAGGACATGGGACATCTGAAGAAAGGGTGATCAAACATCTGTCGGCTTGATTGCATGAAATACTTTAGCAAATAGACAAGAATAACTACATTAGAATGAGAGAAGACAGGAGGACTTCACCTAGGAGAGAAGCCATCGTTCTTTATTTGGACACTCACCTTTGTCCACTACGTCCCACACCTCCACCTTCACCACGTCATCAGTAGCTGGGAGAAGCAGGGGTCAAGGCGTTCATTAGTCACGTTTAGTCATCCTTACAGGTGAGGTCACAGGAATATGGATCAAGCAGCTACGGGAGTGTTTTTTAAAAATAGCTCAAATAAAGTCAAACACAGGGCTCCTAGTCTAGAAACGGGTCAGCTGATGCTAAGGCTAAGTACCCAGTCTAGTGTTTACCTTGATATGGAGCCACTGAAATAGATCAGCAGGGCAAGACGACAACAACAAAGGTCAAACACTTCCATCAGCAAGCAGATCAACCACAGTGTTTTTAATGTTCTGACTGACTGAGGCGCTGAAAGCTGCGGTCGGCTTCTTACTTTTGTAGTTCCAGTGGATGCTGGTGGCCTGGATCTCCTGAGTGGGGATGTAATCCTCCACAAACTTCTTCCCCTGCAGCCGGTGCCATAAAGTGCTCTTTCCTGTATTTCTGTCGCCCCGGATCACGATTTTCACTTAAGGGGAACAAAAATAATTAATATCGTCATAAACAAAGTCGCCTCTTCAATAAAAAGCTACATTTGATGAGAAAGTAAGAAGGAAACTACAGGTGCAGCTCAATCAATAGATAGAGGAGTAGCTGGGAGAGTAGCTGGGTAAGTAGCTGGGTGAGTAGCTGGGAGAGTAGCTGGGAAAGTAGCTGGGAAAGTAGCTGGGAGAGTAGCTGGGAGAGTAGCTGGGTGAGTAGCTGGGGGAGTAGCTGGGGGAGTAGCTGGGTGAGTAGCTGGGGAAGTAGCTGGGTGAGTAGCTGGGTGAGTAGCTGGGTGAGTAGCTGGGTGAGTAGCTGGGGTAGTAAGTGGATGAGTAAGTGGATGAGTAAGTGGATGAGTAAGTGGATGAGTAAGTGGATGAGTAAGTGGATGAGCAGCTGGATGAGCAGCTGGATGTGTAGCTGTAAGAATAGCTGTAAGAATAGCTGTAAGAGTAGCTTGGTGAGTAGCTTGGTGAGTAGCTTGGTGAGTAGCTGGATCACATACTGTTGTATTGGACTCCCTTGGCGAAGCGTCTCTGTAGACTCTGGTTCATGGACTGCAGGCCTGCAGGGATGTTCTTGTCCCTGAGCTGCCCCGGCTCTGACCCCACCAGCTTCTTCAGCGCTGAGAACATCTCGACCAGGATTCTCTAACTTGTTTACAGTAACAGCTGATAGTAAGGCGGAGCTCCTCTGCCGACGCGTCACACAACTAAAGGAACGCTGGAGGCCAGGGAAGTTAAGAGTCCATGCCTCAAAGCAAACAACGCCAAAGAAGTTCCTACTGAGGCTGCAGCAGCTCTCTGAGGACGGAGCAGATGTGACCAGATGTTCCTGCTCCTCAGTCAGAGATGGAGGTCGTCCTGAGCATCATCTGTCAGAATACAAGGTACAGTTTGTAATGAAGAGAGATGAAGGAGGTACAGAGAAGGAACAGATGTCTAACACACAGAATCATATACAGAGGTAAACCTACACACACACACACACACACACACACACACACACACACACACACACACACGTAACATAATCTTTGCTCAAATGTTTATCATTATTAGTAGTAGAATCATTTTCTTCTTCTCTCTTTCCTGAATGTCAATGTTGCAATTTTTTAATATCTGTGTTTGGCTGCTTCACTTTGAAGAGAAGAAGAAGAAGAAGACAGAATAAACTTTATTACATCACAGAGGGGTCAGCACAGTGCAGCCATGATACGGAGCCCCTGAAGCAGTTTGGGGGTTTGGTGCCTTGCTCAAGTGCAAACTGGCAACTATCCAGATGGTAGTCCAATTCCTTGGTCCATACAGGGACTCGAACTGGCGACCCTCCAGTTCCCAAACTGAATCCCCTCTGGACTGAGCTCCTGCCGGCCCATTAATTTGATTTAAACTGCATTCATTATATTAATTGTGCTGTCCAGACACATTTGATTTATGACAACACAACAAAGATCTACATGCAGACGTGTCAGAGCTCAGAGCTTCAACCTGAGCTCACAGCCTCATCAGGTGTGTTTAGCAGTCAGTCCACAGATTAAACATCATATGAGCCAGATGTTTGTATGAAACACTACATGAAGCTCTGAAGCAAAAGATGACGTCACACTGGCAGCTGCTGCTTTAGAGCCCTGGAGTTGTTTTTCTATGGAGGGTCCGTCTCTGGTTGACATCATTACACGAGTCCATTTCTGTCTCTGAATCCAAACGGGTCACAATCCCGAATCAAACCGAACCGAACCTGACGCGCATTTACGTCACTAACACAGTAACACAGGGAGTTTACATGTTTGGGTTCATTCTGCCTACGATATTAGCCAGCTAGCATTAGCAGCCCGAGCTTGGATTAGCTCGTTCAACAGATGGGAGCAAAGTGTTCAATGTCCGCTTGTATGTGTTGCAAACAGACATCGTAGAGGGTAACTCAAGGTCACCGCAGGTTTCAGCCCGGTGTGTTACCGATCCCAGCTGAGAGGTAACGTTATCCGGCGGCTCAGTGTTGCTAGTTAGCCTAGCCTAGCTTCACCCAGTCTACGCTCAGTGAGAACAAGGGGCAGCTAGCTTGGAGCTGTTAGCCGCCGCGGAGACTCACCGTCACTTGATCAGACATCAAACTGAGGTCCTGACATCAAACTGAGGCCCTGACATGTTTTCCCTCAGCATCTGTCAGCGCTCCATCCCGGCAGACGCGTAGAGGCGACATTCCTTTGCAAACACACCAGTTTGACACAGACCGAGAGTCAATTCACACAGAGAATGACCGACTTCCGTTGAAACCTTCAAAATTAAACTTAGAGGTACAGAAATTAATGCAAGAACTCAATAAATCAGACAGGCATAAGAGAAAAGAATTAGAACCCTGGAGCAAAGTTCCAGTTCCTCTGCCTGTACATGTCCGAGGGCTGTCAGAGGAGGAATATAAAGTGAAAGCCCTCAGGTGTGAAGGTGTTCACAGGAGAGGAATTCAAGAACTGGAAAGAGCCAAGCTTGGGATGCAAAGTGGGTCGAATGACCAAGATGAGGCAGAGACCTGCATCAGAGTCTGAGTCTGTTATTGTTTACGGAAGAGGAGAAGTTGCATCTTGTGTTTATACATATTAGGTGTAACCAGTTGTCAATGTGAAGGATCAAGAAATATAATTTGTGGCCACAACTGTGGGACTGCATGAATTATCTTGAGATATTGTCCTTTAATATGAAGGAGATCATGGACATCAATTAAGCTATTCTGATCAATTTTAAACTTGGAATGCAGTACAAAGAATAAATACATTGACACATGTTTATATTACTGGCTGTGGCTCTGGAGGAAGCAAGGACTGAGCTGACTTGATGACAGCACAAGAGTCTGCATTGGGTTACTGGTCACTCTGTTTATTATGAGCCGCCTTGAACGCGCAAATAAAGCCGGGCTTCTGAGCCAGATGAGGTCATTTTATTACTGTAACAAACAGGAAGAGCATCCATCTGAAAGCCTGCACTACAGGATCAGGTGCAGCCAATCTCTCATTTCCACGCTGTGCTTAACAGCGTCACTAATGCTTACAGATAAATACCCTGAGGCCTCCACTTTGAAAAAAAGGAAGCAACGAACCTCTGTACTTCTGCTTGAGGAAGAAAATCTCTGGCAGGAAGAGGATCACAGCAATGACATGAGAAGCTATGTGAGTGGATATTCTGCAATCCACAGCACACGCAGGGAAGTAAAACATTTAGAATATTTTCAGCATCAAATGTTACCAAACAAAATAAATTTACTTTCCCTCCTGCACCAGATCCTGTAAAAGCGTCAAGACTATTACCTTTATTGTGAAGCACATAACTGGTTACTACTGGTTTATTGTTTCTAACTTGATACCGCTCTGACGGTCCAATCCAGCGTCACCTGCTGCTGATGCTCGTTCAGACGCGTCGCTCTCCTCTTGGGTTTGCGCCATCTAGCGGTAGACGTTGTAAACACAGCCGTCCTCGCTCAGCTGTCAGTTGTTCACACACATGAAAACACTTCGTATTTGTCGTAAAACATGTGGATAAAACGCTTATAGTTGTTAAGATAAAGTCAAATTAACTATTACTTATTCGGTAAATAGTGCAAGAAAAATTAGTCATGGGAGACAGTTGTTGCTAAAAGCACTTTCCGCCGTGTTTGCAGTCTTGAACACACCCCGCTGAGCACCCCGATTCCCAGCGTTCGGGGGGATAATGGCCGCTCAGGAGCTGTCTCCTCCATCTTCCCTGGAAGGAAACAAACCGGGCTTCCCCAAGAAGATTCTGGCGAACAACCTCGAGGACAAACACTTGTGCAATTCCTGCCTGAAAGTCCTGAGGAGGCCGCTGCAGGCCCAGTGCGGACACCGCTATTGTTCGTTCTGTTTCAACAAAATAGTGAGGTGAGCGGTGTCATGGCTGCTAGCGGGCGAGCTAACGAGAGAGAGCGGAGCGAGGCACCAGTCTGCCTCTAAAATAATCTGTTTACTTCTTTATGCTTTGGTTATTGTCAGTTCTGCAAAACTACAAAGAACAAAAACTCGTATTTTGTGTGACAATGAGCCAGAGCACAAATCGGCTTACACATTAGTTTCCAAATCAACACTTAAGTCCTACAAAATGTCATCTTATGTCTCTAGATTTACCTGAAACAAACATTTTAAGGACAATTAAACGTTTAACACGTTTATGATATCATGGATTAAAGTGATGTTTTTGGGATGTTTGGCATTGAAACGCATTTGACCGGAAGGCCGCTGCGTTATTGTTCAACTCTTGAGTTAGATCTGAAGCATGGATGTTGCTGTTTAGTGGAGAATTAAGGGGATTCGAACCTAAAGGATGTTAGTGTGAGCTTTTCTAAAGAAGTCTGGCTGTCAGCTTCTTCTTTCAGTTTCACTTTCAGTCTGACGCCAGCAGCAGCAGCAGCAGCAGCGTGTTGCTGTGTGAGTGTGTCAGACACCTGCAGCATCAACAACGACCTTGGTGTGATAAGAGGAGATTCAGCTCTCCAATACGCGTCTACGTCTATTTATTCTCTTATTAATGCATGGGAAATACGTTTTAACACGTTTTAAGAGTAAAATTAAATCGATTTATCATTTTATTATCTATGCTGAATCCTTTTAGTAAAGCAGGTTATGAGTGTAGCTTTGCTGCTCTGAGGGTAAACACAAACCTAAACACGATACAATAAACATCTGTACAATAGAGAGATGGAGGATGGAGGGATGTTGGCTCAGTGTCTCATGTAGGATCTTGGCTCGTGTGTTGCTGTGCACCTGAAGCTCCTGCAGCCGGGTGTTGAGTCACACAACTTGACCTCAGACACCATTTGGCGCAATGAAAAGCATTGCGACTCCACTTTGATATCCAATCGCATCGACTTGAGCCAAAACTCAAACTGTAGGACCTGTTACTTGTCATGGACCTGTCAGCGTTGACTTGTGACTTCCCTTTCAACTCAGAACTTGATTGGACTTGGGCAAAACAATGCCCTGCCCGTCTGCATCACCACACCACAAACGATGCGTTCCAAACAGCTGTGTAGTTTCAGCTGCAACCATGACCAAACAACCCAGGCTTCACTCAGGCAGCGTCTGAGTGAAGCGGCTCAGACTGGATCAGATCCGGTTCTACAGAGTTCTGTGATGTTGTGGGAACCTAACATGGATCCACTAAGCAGCACTGTAATGAGATCTGTAGGTCTAAGCAGCTCCATGAATGTTCTGGAATGAGAACAGAACAAAGTAGACATTGTGTTGGAAATAAAGCTGTAAAGCGGATTGGATTGATGCCAGATTACAGTTAGTGTGTTCAAACGATCCATAAACAATTAAAGCTCATGTGGGGGAAGACTCCTCTTCTAATGAAAGTTGATTCAGGAGTAGAGGTCAGATCAGGCAGCAGCATGAAGCAGAACTGTTGTGTTTTCTTGCGTGTTGTTTGATGCTCACCTGATAGATGGTCGATATGATTGATTGACAATTTCTTCCTTTGTCAAGTTCCGGACCACAGAACTGCACTGCTTGCATCAAAGAAGACTTCTTTGAGGAGCCCACCTCCGTTCTCAAGCCAGGCGGTGTGAGTAACAACACGTGTTTTGATTTGCTGTTTAAAGAAATGAGACATTAAAATGCATTTAAGCTCTGAGTTAAAGAAGAGAATGTTAGGATGTAAAGCTGCACTTCTTTTCTGATGGAGACGATTATGCAGAGAAATTAGATCCAGGGGTGAGAAGTGAGCTTATAGTGAGCTGATCCTGAGCTGATCCTGATGTAAATTGATGCAGTATTTGAATCACACACTGCTTGTAACCCCTAAACCTCAGACTGTAACTGAACACACACACACACACACACACACACACACACACACACACACACCCATCGCACAAACACACCCTCTGGTTTTTCCATTCAGGCTTTTCCGGACAATGCCGCCCGTAGAGAAGTGGAGGCGCTGGCGGCCGTCTGTCCCAACGAGGGCTGCACCTGGACGGGGACCATCAAAGAGTACGAGGTGCTGACAGAGGAACTCCTCCTCATTCTGTTTTTTCAGATCACTTTGCTTTTGTTCTGGAATGATCTTTCACTCTGAACAATGATTACACACAATGAGTAAAAAATTAATGACATACTCGATCAATGATAGTTAAAGTTATGTTCATATTGCATCAAGAGGCCGTCTGATTTTGGAGGCTGTGTCTTTCCTGTTGTGTCTCGTCCGCAGGCCGGGCATGAGGACAGCTGTGACTTCATGATCATCCTCTGTCCGCACTGTAAGGAGCTCATGAGGGCCAACGAGCAGGAACGCCACGACGAGTGGGAATGTACGGAGAGGAGGCTCAGCTGCAGATACTGCAAAGAACCCTTCCTCACAAAGGACATCAAGGTGAACACACATCTGTCCTCTTATCAACTATACTGACTGTTTATGTGTTTGTTGTATATTAATGTCAACATTCTAACGGAGCTCGTGCAGGATGAACTTCTTTATGTTTCTATAATATGAATCTATAAGTGACAGACGTAGAGCCTCTGTACGTTGTGATTGATGTAGGGCTTCACCTAACCATTTTTTTTTAAACGATTAATCTACAGATTATTTTTTCGATTAGTCGATTAATCTATAGATTATATTTATTACGCAATATATCAATTATTTCCCCAAAAGTAAATATCAAACTAATCTAGGGCTGCACCTAATGATTATTTTTTAACGATTAATCTACAGATTATTTTTTTCGATTTGTCGACTAATCTATAGATTATATTTATTACGCAATAGAAGTCAAGTCAAGTTTATTTGTATAGCCCAATATCACGTTCAATGATTTCCCCCAAAATAAAATCAAACTTATCTCATTAATATTTTCTTCAATCCTCTTCTCTTGAAAACAAACAAATGTCTTACTGTGAATGAAGTCCTTCTATATATCTTCTTCTCTTTTAGGCTCACGATGAGATTTGTCCCAAGTATCCACTGATATGTGAAGGTTGTGCAAAGAAAAATATCCCCAGAGAAAAGGTACTCGCGTTGTTCATCTTCTTCTCTAATCGATTGATCTCTTGAACTCATTTACCATGAATCTAGTTTGGGATCAAACTGCAGTATTTAATGGATCATTAGCTTCTTTGGTTTGTTTTCCAGTATGTGGACCATATTAAGTTCTGCAGTAAATTTAAAGCTCCATGCAGATTTCATGTTGTTGGCTGCGATACATCTGTAAGTAGACATTTTTGTCATAAGTTGCAACGTGTGTAACAACAGTTATGTAATGACTACTGGCTCAGTGGATAACTTGTTCAAACATTCGCTGACCGAGCTATGAGACATATTCATCATCTAATTCCTCTTAATTCAATGAGGTAAACAGTGAAATCATAAAGATTAACATTATAAAGAGCCAAGTTATTTCCTTCCTCCATAGTTATTACAGAATCCGTTGCTACACACCAATAAGTGAATGACTGTGTGTTAAACATCATAACTTCATATCTGTCATATATTCTATCGAATCATTTCCTCTGTCATCAGTTTTTGTTTTGTATGTTGTTGCTCTTTTCCTGTGTGGTGACATCATCTCTACACAGTAGCTTCATGTTGTGTAGCGCGTGTGTGTGTGTGTGTGTGTGTTTGTGTTCTTTATGTGTTCTGTGTGTTCTTCTTCACTCCCAAGGCGGAGAAAGAGAAGATCCCTGATCACGAGCGTCAGTGTTCCTACGAGCACCTCAACCTGCTCCTGCACTTCATCATGGGCATCAAGGTGAGCCTGGAGAGCCTGCAGCCTCAGAGCCTGGAGGTGGCCAGCCACAAGCTGCAGGAGCTCCACCAGTCCCTCAGGGACCTGGAGCTGAAGCTGAGCCAGCTGGGCCAGGGTGGAGAGGCTCCCGTAGAGGGGGCTTGTGCGCCCACCTTCCCTACCTCCTTCACCCCGCTGCCAAGCGCCGTGGGCGCCGCCCTGGAGCTGCAGCTCCAGAGTGAGAAGACCAAGGTGACCGAGCTGAGCCAGCGCTGCCAGGATCTGGAGCTCAAAGTGAGCACCTTCGAGAATATTGTCTGCGTTCTCAACCGAGAGATGGAGCGTTCCTGCGCCACCATGGAGTCAAACACCCGCCAGCACCGTCTGGACCAGGACAAGATCGAGATCCTGAATAACAAGGTGAAGAATTCATCAGGACGGCTTCTAACAAGAGGAGGGTGTTCATGTGAATGATGTCATCAACTCCTCCATGTTTGTAGCAGTCGGTCACTGATCTGTATCCGGTTCTCCCGACCCCCCCCGGTGTTTACTCCTCTGTGTTGCTGTGCCGCAGGTCCGCCAGCTGGAGAGGACGGTGAGCCTGAGGGACCTGTCCATCGTGGAGATGGAGGGCAAGATGAGGGATATGTCTGCTGCCACGTATGACGGCATCTCTGTGTGGAAGGTCTCAGATTTCATCAAGAAGAGGCAGGACGCTGTGGCCGGCCGGGCTCCTGCTATGTTCTCCCCAGGTAACACCAGGAGAACTCAGACGAACTGAAGGGTTTTGATTGGTTGTAGTGACAGCGGACATGACCCCACTGTGTCTCTTCCAGCCTTCTACACCAGCAAATATGGCTACAAGATGTGCTTGCGTATCTACCTGAACGGGGACGGGACGGGCCGGGGGACGCACCTATCTCTGTTCTTCGTGGTGATGAGAGGACACAGCGACGCTCTGCTGAAGTGGCCCTTCAACCAGAAGGTCAAACTCTTTAACCAGAAGGTCAAACTCTTTAACCAGAAGGTCAAACTCCTTAAGGCGGAGAAGGAAATGCTGCTTTCACACTGGCATACCTCCGCCAAGGCCGAGTCGTCCTTAAAATATGATTCCATCTCTCAACAATGAAATTTATCAGTTCATTAACTAAACCAGCAAACGTTCCCTTCCTCCCCAGTGCAACAGCGCTGCCCAGTGGACAGTCTCAGTCATGGGAATCATTTCATGGATTCTTTTAATGGATTTCAAAATGTCATCAAACCATTGAACTGACATTGTTTTGTTTTAAGTTGGAGCGTTCAGTTTACCCGTCTGTCTGATTTGATCAAACTGGCGCAGTCCTTTTTAATCATCCCACTTTTATTTCTCCTGTTTTATAGCAATAAGTCCATTAAAATTAATATGATAATGGAGATCACACACACACACACACACACACACACACACCCTCCCTTCTCTATGACCAGGTTCTTCACCCCACCTTCCAGTGTGGGCGAGAGCTGCTTGGGTGTAAACACAGCTGGTTAGATGAAGCATAGTTTAGTCTTTGCTCTAGTTAAGTCTTTACTGCAGTCTGTACTTTAGTGGCTCACCTCATTTAAAGGCTCTCTGCTCTAACCTCTGCTCCCAGGTCACCCTCATGCTGCTGGACCAGAACAAAAGAGAGCACATCATCGACGCCTTCCGGCCCGACATCTCCTCCTCGTCCTTCCAGAGGCCGGTCAGCGACATGAACATTGCCAGCGGCTGCCCGCTCTTCTGTCCGCTCCCCAAGCTGGACTCTAAAAGCTCCTACACCCGCGACGACACCATCTTCATCAAGGCCATCGTGGATCTCACCGGACTTTAGGGCAGGAGGTGAAGTTCCGAACCCAACCGCGCCTTTCCTTTGCCATGGACGTGATCATGGCCGGTACCTGGCACCTTTCTTTGCCGTCTGTCACTTTCTCTCTTGGTTGTTGGCATGAGCGCACTTACTTTAGGACCAGGGGGACACAACTCCTTTGCCAACTGGTCTCCCAAATATTCTCCTGCCACTCTTTAACGGTTTGTAGTCAACAGAAGCCTCTTCACGGTGTTTACCTACCAAAGGGACTGAAGGACTCTGTGCTGTGCGTTGTCGGCCGGCAGGCAGGCAGGCAGGTCGTTCATTTCTCACCCTGATGGATTTGTTGCACATCGTTTTGAAATGAGCGAAGCGTCCACAGTCCTAGAGGATGGTACTTGTGAGGTTTGTCACACATGTAAACAACAAAGATACTAATATCTCCCCTCATCATCACCATCGTCTAGCTGCCTGTGCCATAGATAGAACAGAGCAGAGCGGAGCAGAGCGGTGAGATCATCCAGCAGTCTAGGTGCTTAAGCTCACCGTCGGCGTTTAGTTTGAGTTAAATTTGTATTGCAGTTCTTTCCCTGAGCGTGTGACGCCCATGTAGCCTTCAGAGTATTGCTCAGCTTTGCACACACACAGTTTGTACCGCAGTAGGACTTTGGAGGCGCTATGCTGTCCCTCCCTCGTCTACGCCTCCACATCTGGAGTCCCCCTGTTCATCTGTGATCATTCGTGGCGGTGGACATTGCTTGAATTCCATGAATTCAGAGTGCAGTATTTGAGTTGTGACTTTTGTCGTCGTCGTCGTCGTCGTCGTGTGTGTGTGTGCGTGTGCGTGCGTAGCCGTTCCATTTCCTTGGCTGTGTGAGTTCCAGTGTGAGTCTGACTCCGGCTGATGAAACCCGGATGGAAGGATGAAGAGGTTTTTGGGTAAACGTGTTTGCTCACATGTTTTGCTGACACTAAATATTTTCAATACTGGACTTAAGCTATTTTTCAATATTTGATGTGGACACGTTAAGTTGTTATACTTTACAAAGACGGATCTCTGTCTGCATCATACTAATATTGCATTATATGCACATGGACACATCTGAGGTTCCTGTTGTGTGTTTTTGTTGCTGCTTAGCAACGGGAGGAGAAGAGGAGAAGTATGTTACAGACTTCACAACGCTTCCCCTTCCAATGTTTGTCTAGTGTGTGTTTTCTGTTTCCTAAAGTAAGAGAGAAAATGAGAAGAACACAGATTTAAAATAGCCCAAAGCAAAAATCCCTTTATCTCCCCTCTCCTGCTGTCGGCCTAGTTGGTTGGGCTTTAGGCTTCATCTTGTGGAGCGGACAGAAAACATTTAATCAGTCCAGTTTAGACACGCATGAAGGAAGGATCCAGATCGTTGACAGATTTGCATTGGCAGCTACTTGAAGCCCTCCTGGTTCTGGACTTTTGGCCCGTCTCCCATTAAGTCTCTGTCTTCTAAAGTCAGTCAGATTTCCAGGGGAACACTTGTAAACGTTTGTCTTCCTCCCACGTTTTGTCTCTGGGACCCAAATCCCAGTTAATAGTTGATCTGTTGTCTGTTTCCACCTCTGTCTGATGTCCTCAGCACAGGCTCTTAGGACCTTTTCATGCTTCAGTCTAAAGATCCAGGACATGTTGTGAGGCTTGGTGGATCCTGGTTCACTTGTTTGGTGCTCACCTGAGAGTGTGAGAGGCTTTCACACTGGTGTGTACCAAACAAGGCAGACACCAAAGTGCCTGTGGTCTAGTTGATTTCTTTTTCTGAGCATTAAACCTGAATAATAAGACAGAGACACACACACACACACACACACACACACACACACACACACACACACACACACACACACACACACACACACACACACACACACACACACACACACACACACACACACACACACACACACACACACACACTGAGGTGGAGGTGAGGTGGGCCTGAAATTTGAGAAAAGTGTAAATGTGTGAAGTTGTTGAAGCTCCGCCTCTTTGAGTTTTTCTTACAGCTTTTGAACCGATCGACTTTTTACAGAGGAAAAAAAGTGCCTGTAACAGTTTGTGTGTGTGTTTGTGTGTTTGTTTGTTTGTTTCCCCCTGACCCTAACCCACCCACTGGATTGTGAATGTGCTTTCTTGTGACTTTATAACTCTAAACTAACTCATCTGATGATTGTGTCTGGAGTGATGTGATGATGAGAATGTTTCCATGGTGACTTTGCATTAAAACTGGTGAATGTTATCAAGGATTCCTCTGCTTAACCACAGATCAAACAACACACACTCTACTTCTGGCTTTGTCCAAACACATCCAGCATCTTTTAAAAACTCTCAACAGAAATGTAAACTAAGACATTGATGTAAATCTGCAGATTCAGCGCTTGTTTATGTTGTAGACCTGCAGCTTCAATCTATACAGTATAAGAGCTTTAGTAGGAGTGTGTGACAGTTTGATGACTCTTGTGCTGCTGTGAGAATCTTAAACATCTAAATAATCTAGATTCTGTTTATGTTGAGAGGCTTTAAAGCATGTTCTCTTCTGCAGCCTGAGCGTGTTCGCTGGCCTCAGGTTGGTTTCCTCTGCAGAGCATCGCTGCCTTTCACACTACATCATCCCCTCTTCTCTCCTCTTCTCTTCCTTCCCGTTGCATCATATGTTCACCATATTTTGCACGTCTGACCGTGGCCTCAGAATAATTCAGCTGCTACCTTTTTCTTGTGTTGATTGTGGATTAGATGCAGCCTAGCAGCACTGTGTTGGTGTTTTTACTTTTGCTTTGTCTTTGTGAAAGTGAAGAAAGGGAGAAGGTGTCACCTGATAGGGGGGGGGGGGGGTTTATGTCTTCAGTGCAAATCCCAGCCAGATGAGATTGAATTGAACTCTTAATTTACAAAAGTTGCAGCTTCTTATGCAGCCAGTGAATGTAACCGTCTACTCGTCGCATTTAGGGTGCGACTGTGAGTTCAGAGGAGGAATCTGTCCAACATGGAGCCTCCACAAACTCTGTAAATAAGCTAACATCTAAATGTAGCCATATTTTCCACACATTTCACGCCGTATGTGATCTCTGTCTCTATTTACGTCGTCACAACTCCTGTTGAGTGCGTTGGATCTCTGTCAGATGCCCCTTCCTTAACCTGCACCTGTCCTAAAGGAGGCGGAGAGACACTTTAAGCAGATTCCCGTATGCATAAAGGAGAAGAGAGCACCTTGCTGACTCACACACTGCTCCTCCAGGTCCGTGTACCTGGAAGAGACATGACCCGCAGATGAAAGAGTCAAATCTGTGGCCCGACCCGGCGCCAAAGCTCCGCCCACCCGGCCCCTCAGTCTGAAGAGAGCCTGTAAACATTACAAAAGGGCTTTTTCTCATTTCCTTTAGTGGTAACTGTCTCCTTGCCTTTGTCTCTGTTTGCCTCCTGTGATCTCGACTTGTTGAATGGATTTGGCAGAAACCCTCAAAAGAACTCCAGTTTGGGGGGGAAAACATGGAACTCTGAGACTCTTCACGTTATGCTGTATCAGCGATCTCCACTCTGAAACGCCACGCTGCCTCACTGTTACTCTAACGGAATAACAACAATATGTCAATGTTATCTCTCTCTCTATATATATATATATATTTCAAATAACACTTCTATCTCCATCTATTCTCCATTTCTCTCAAGCTTTCATCCGTCGAGATGATTGGCACTTGTAAACTTTACTCTGTTGTTCTCTCTCTGCTACATTGTGTGTGTGTGTGTGTGTGTGTGTGTGTGTGTAGTAACTTGCGTGTTAGTATTTTGTACAGCAGGTGCGATGTTTGTTTCATATTTGTATTTAATTTCGTTTCTATTAAAGACTTTAAGACCTCTATGCAAAGCTTTTGTGAGTTATTTGTGTGTCATTGTGTTACTTGTGTTGTTGTTTCTGAACTCTGAAGATCAACTGGAGTCAATACTGTTAAGAAATGTCAACTTATTGACATATTTGAGTAATAATAGCTCAATATTTGGAAGCCAACATGAGTGTACTGTGTTTGTTGTGGCTGGCTTCTGCACAAAGAGCTCAGTATTTCTTTTTCCTTTCTTTGTGTAGCAGTGTTGCGTGCGTAGCTTCAAAGTCTTGGTCTCGTGTGGAGTCACTGGCACCACTGGGGGATTGAGGAAATGAGCAGTGACAGGCACTCAGGGAAACAGTGAGTCTGACCTGAGGATGCAGAAACTTTACCTGCTGCATGAATGAATGAGACCTTGGTGTTTCCATACAGGCGGCTCTTTGTGAAACAAGGAGGGAGAGGATACAGCATAGGAAGCTTCATGTGGAAAAGTTCTGACTAGGAGGAATAAGGGGAGTTGAGCTCAACACCAAAAGCATCCAGCATCTCCTGCACATTGACTCTACGTGGCAGCTGAAGTCGCGTCTTGTCTGGTCAATGTCCTGTGTAGTTAAGTTAATTTGTGTCTAATCCAGTGAGTAAACAGTGTTTCAGTCAGTCTGAGTCAAAGAGTGTCCATTCAACAGCTGACACGCACTTAGAGTCTTAATGGACGACACCTGAGCTGCCGTCCCCTCATTAGTCAGTAATGATTGAGAAGGCGGCTTGGAATC
Source organism: Genypterus blacodes (assembly GCF_046128005.1). Lineage (NCBI taxonomy): Eukaryota > Metazoa > Chordata > Actinopteri > Ophidiiformes > Ophidiidae > Genypterus > Genypterus blacodes. The sequence goes on from NW_027466959.1 coordinate 329,409, forward strand.
TTTGTTAAGGATTCAATCTTGACTTGATCTCAATCTTCTCTCGGCCTGGACTTAACCCCTGGATGTCGTGTTGGTTTTGACTTTGTGCTTGGATGAGGAGTTATATAAGGAGGCCAAGAGTTTCCCCCCCATCGTGACCTTGCATTATGGGCAGAGCAGGGTAATGCAAGTGTGTGAGTGAGTGTGTGAGTGAGTGAGTGCACGCAATCAGGGGCTTAATCACAATGTGTGCAGGACTCATATGTGGGTTAGCACGAGAGATATCTTCCCTCTGGAGGCGTTGTGTGACGTGTTTAACTCTAAATCCTAAAGACATATTAAAGGAATATTAAAGGCAAATCCTTTGACATCAACTTAAAGGAAGGTAAAGTGGATTTTAATGAACAAAAAAAATCACAATCATCCTTTTTTTTCTATACATCTTGTTCATTCATTATCATTACATTAAACTGTTTACATATACAACCGCTTCCGCTTGGGAACCGGAGGGTTGCCGGTTCGAGTCCCTGCCGAGGTGCCCCTGAGCAAGGCACCGAACCCTCAATTGCTCCCCCCTCTGCGAAGGGTGGTAATGTAATGTAAGTCGCTTTGGATAAAAGCGTCTGCCAAATGATTGTAATGTAATGTAATGGATTGAGCCTAACTACTGCTTTAGGAAGTGTCATGTCCTCTGTTCTCCACTAGAGGGCAGCCTTGTCTCAGCCTTGTTTAGTTTTGTTGCTGAATCTCAATGCAGCAAATCCTTCAGTTTCCTTCCTGCGTCTCGTTTCACATAAAACCTCAGTTAATAACCAGAACACCTCCGCTCGTATTCTGCATTTTGTTATTTAGAACAAATTGAGCCACAACTACCACAAGAGAAGCCTCTCTGCTCTCCTTTGTGTGACTGAAGTTGATGGTGATGGAGGTGAAGAACATAGTGTGGTGGCCTGCTGATGGCTGGAGACGAGGATTCATTCAGTCTGACAAACATTTTTCCAAGCCCTCCTTCTCTCCCTCCATTCTTCCCTCCATCTCTTCCTCTTTTCCTCCCTCCATCCCTCCATCTCTCTCTCCCTCCATTCATCCTTCCACCCTCCATCCCTCCATTACTCCCCCCATTCATCCCTCCATCTCTCCCTCTATTACCCCCTCCATCTCTCCCTCTCTCCCTCCCCTCCTCCCTCCCTCCCCTCCTCCCTCCCCCCTGTCGTGTCCCCAGCGTGGTCCCCATGCTTGGTGTCTTTGGGCATTGTGGGTAAGCAGCCTTCCTCCTCTCTCCCCTCAGTGATATCACTCTCACCACTTCCCTCCCTTGTGTGACTGCATAGTTTCCATGGCTTGATTTCTTTATGAATGCCATCGGTGGCGTCAAAGCCTTTTGACGCTCGTCTGTGACTGTTGTCTTTCCCCTCTAAGATACAAACTCTCATTCTCTGTCTGAAAGGTAAACAGAACTCCCTGCTGAGTTCATTCATCAGCCAGGTATACTGTGTGTGTGTGTGTGTGTGTGTGTGTGTGTGTGTATGTGTGTGTGTGTGTGTGCAGTAGATCTATGGTGGAAAGCTTAGATCTCCATCCTTCCATCCCTTCTCTTTACATGATACTGATATTTCTGTTAGTGTGTAGGTTTTTGTGTTCTGTTTACATTGAAGCTTTTTGTACCGCCGATTCAAAGAAAAGAAAGGAAGACACGAGAGTGACACAGAAATGTATTCTGTCCAAGGGAAGCAACAGACTCATGGAGTTGATCTGCAATGAAACAGTGACCACACAAGAGAGGAATCATGTAAATTAGTATTAGTAGAGTTAGTATTGGTATTAGTTCTGCCATTTATCCTCCATTTATGTGGAACAGGACATTTTGCATGTGGACCATTTCTTCTTCTTGTGCTTCTGAGCTGCCCTGGTCTCAGCTGACGGCCTTTGCCTTTACTGAATACACTTTTACACTCATCTTTCACTCATCGACCAGTTTAGCTTCACTGAGATGTCTTCAGTTCTCTCCAGACCGTTTCACACAGAAACGTCACCAAGCCCACTTCTCCTCTCTCTGACTCAGACCAGCTCTAATGATAGATGGACCTCTTGTCCAACGTTCCAATAGATTTGATCTGCAGTCAGAGAGTTTTTCTATTATTTCTTGTGAGCCCCATGAATCCCTGCCCCGGTGAGAGAGAGAGAGAGAGAGAGAGACATTCTTTACGGCCCGTATTTTACCTTTAAGGATCTAATTCCCGTCCTTGGCAGGCGGAGACACAGAGCCTGCTCTCCCTTTGTTATACGTTTGTCCTACACCGCTCTCTGTCATACCATCACTTACTCCGATAGCCTGGAGACGACACGCCACCACGTGTGTGTTCTCTGGCCTCTCCGTCTTCAGGCCAGCAGCTGTTTTACTGCTCAATGGAAACAGTGGATGGCATTCAGGAGATGCCGCCGGGCTCCCAGAGTTTCTAACCTGCTGTGTTTTTCATCATTACGGTAAAGCGTTACCTACTGAGATCCCGGCTCTGAACACTTCACCATCAGCCCGGCGCTTTGAACTCAACCATGATCTGCCTGTTTAACCGAGCAGCTCTGTTTCCCTCCTGAGCCACGGTGGAGGAAGTTGCGAGCGTTCATCTCCTTTCCATCTCTACGTCATCTAACCTAGCTCCGGGGTCAACGGGTCAGAGTTCAGCCGAGTCCAGTCGATCCATCAGGCATGCAGACTAATTGTCAACTCTAATGAGCCTGTCTGTCTGCAAACCTCAGTCTCACCTCAGCCCTGCCTGCTTCATTAGAGAGGTGAGGTCATGATGGCGTCTGCTCAGGTACGGCACGGCGAAGGGAACGGTAGCTGAGTGGAAATGTTCATGTATCACTCAGCGGCACGTTTTAACCCCTACATTAACGTGAGGCCCATGGCTGGAAACTCCTGCAGTGGTGGGGGGGGGGGGGGGGGGAGAGAGAAATCATGGAGTCCCCACAAAACCCAGAGGAGCCCCTTTCATGTGGTGCTTAACTGTGTAACCCACATTCTGAGGGCCTGAGCTCACTTCCAAACATCATCTCATGGGTCTGGCTCCCCCGCTGCTGTGGTGCATACACACATTATCACACTGTCCTTCATTAGTCCTTAGCAAGTACAGTACACACACACACACACACACACACACACACACACACACACACACACACACACACACACACAGACTTTGCAAAATATGTACAAAGTTAATAGCCAGTGAGAGAGGACTTAAGTGTAGATGATGGAGTTCAGGATCCTTCCACACCTTGGAAACCGTCGCCGTGGGCAGAGAAGAGGAAGCCCCTTGCGTCAGCTTGTGAATGAATGAATGTTTCCATAAACAGCATGGCTCAGACATCTGGATGCTCACTTTCAGATTCAAACCCGCTGTATTTATTTAGGTTTCCCTCTCATCTCTCCCTGGCTGTGGTCGTTGGTTCGGTCTTGATGTGGCACAGCTTGGCTTTGCCTCTACCGGGGTTTGCTTCACTCCGGCCACCCAACCTGCCGGCACTAATACAGCTTTCCTGGATGAGAGTGTCCAGAGCAGCAGATGTGGACAGCTTGTGTCACGTCCGTGTCAGCATGTGGTCAGGGACGGGGAGACGGGTTCTAAAGCTCCAGGTCTTGCGTGTGAGACAGAATGCTCCATGCCTTTGTGTTTAAATACGCCGCCTTGCTACTCTTGTTGCATAACGGCACTGAATCAAATCTTGAAATCCAAAATTGGAAGCAGGTAGCTGGCGTATGGAAGCAGATTTTGGAATGTTAGACGAAAGTTCACCTCTGGAAGACAGAGCTGAACAGAAGTGTTGAAGTATCTCTCTCGGTGCCTGGTGTCTCCCCAGAGAACAGAAGTATTGAGTGGCAGCCGAGGCCGAGGCCGTGTTACACGTCTGGAAGAGGCCACAGGTGGCGCGGGGCTTTTCCAAGACACATTGCCGTCTTTGACTGTGTGGCTTTGCTGTTGGGAGCGGAGGGAAATGAGGAGGCTCAGAGATGTAGGTTGGTCGGTTGTAGTTGTACACAGGCATCTCATCTCCTGGGGGTTGAGATGATGAAGCAGCTGTCTGAAGACGCCGGGCAGGAGCCATTTTTCATTTCTAACAAGGAACATGTTCCACAGTGTTCATGCTGAATGTTTGCCACTTATGTTGTAGGAGTTACATCTGCTAGAGCTTTACAATCAACACACACACACACACACACACACACAAGAGTTTCATTGGATGGTTTATGAAGACAAGGAGCTGGAGAAGCACAATGTCTGAGAAATGTAGTGTGTGTTAATGTGTAGTTAGAGAGTTCTTACAAACAGGGAATTACCTCAATCAGGTGGGTGAAATTAGCTTTGTTTCAATTTAAAATATGTCATATTTCTCATATTAATAGTGACTATATAATAGGATTGACATTGGCACATTTATTTCTCCAGGTCTGCTGCTGATCTCCACAGAAACCCTCCAGTGCCTAGAATGTGGGCTCATATTTGTTTTCTGTGAAAGCTCCAGAATGTATACTTTGCAGTAAATGCAGTGACTTTCCAGCGCTGCCTGTCATGCAGACGTCTCACACTCGCCTCTGTGTGTTATTATGACTAACTGTAATGGATCTTAAGGGCATAGAATTTAGTTTCCTTCATGGAAACACAAATCACTCCTCAGATTCGATTATGGTCTTGTACTCGCACCAAAGACTTGATTGAACGTGACAAACTCAAGTATGGCGTTCTTGGACAAAAGTTTTCAAACACTCGCAGGTATACTTTGGAACAATTTGACTTAAAAAAAAAAGATGAATAGGACATTTGTAAAAGCACTTTTCCTTGAATGTGCCAAAGAGCGATTCAGCCTCCCACTCCAGAGGAAGTGATTATGAACGTCTGGACGCTCGACGTGTCTCCGTCCTCAATGAAACACGATGCAGCCCGGCGTTCCACATTTATTTAGACAAGCTGGTTATAATGGAATATCTGGGTCAGGGGCTGTCATTCAATTCATCAAAACAACAAATCTGACAGGTATAGAATAGAGAAGATGACATGAAGAGATCACACAGCACAGGGTTTGTACTCCGTTTCAAAACGCGTGTGCTCGTCTTAATCCAATGGTCTAAAGTCATTAAGTGCAGCGCAGAGTATCAGTGTGAGAACGAGCGCCCCATTAGAATGACTAAGAGCAGAGAATCAATGTAACTATACAGTGAAATAAGATAGCGCCTAACATGTAGCAGCTCATCCATAATCCTATACGTGTACATCTAAAGACAAAGACTCTGCACTGTACTCCTGCTTGCTCTATAGATCTGTAATCAAAGCATAATGTACATTCTGTGTATCCTGCCGGTGAGCTGGCACCGACGCTCTTATAATGCTTCTATTCTTCCACTGGTTCTATGAGGCTGAGAACATTCAGCCCTTTCAGATGGGCCTTGCGGTCGGCTTAAGAGAAGCTTGAGTCAGTCTGTCTCTTGATCGTCTGGACCGGCTGGAGGCTTTATTTTCATTGCCGGGAGGGAGCGGGATCCAATGAAGCGCCGGTGCTGTGTTTTCCTTGTCAGCGGCTTCTGTTTTCTTTTGAGGCCTCTCTCTCTCTCTCTCTCTCTCTCTCTCTCTCTCTCTCTCTCTTTCTCTCTCTCTCTCTCTCTCTCTCTCTCTCTCTCTCTCTCTCTTCTCTCTCTCTCTCTCTCTCTCTCTCTCTCTCTCTCTCTCTCTCTCTCTGTCTCTCTTTGGCCCCGTGTGACGTTTGTGAAAAGCAGTGCAAAGGGGAAAAAAAGTCCTTCATTATTATTATTCTCATTATTACACGCTGTTGTTTATGAGCCGTTCTCCCAGGTTCTCTCCCAAACGGACTGCCACACAGATGTTGGTGTTTGGGGGAATGGACGCCTGTTGCACGTGCTGTGCTGCGGTGTAAATCATGTTCCATAGCTTAAGTCATCTCGTTCTGACGCTGACTTTTAAACTTCAGCGGTGCAGCCGCAGGTCTAACGTCCTACAGATGTGTGTGTCCGTGTGTGTGTGTGTGTGTGTGTGTGTAACCTATTAGAAACATTCATTAAAGGATTTCGCTTTCAGGGCTTCCTATAGCAGGCGAGCAGCCGCCGAGGCCAGAGCCACATGTTGGGCCCCCTCACACTAACCTGCAGGTCTAAATGGGGCAGTAGCTCCGTTCATAGGGACTCAGCTTTGGAACCACGGGGTCGAGTCCTGTATAGACCAAGGAAGTGGACTAGCAGCTGGAGAGTTGCCAGTTTGCCTACAGGGCACTGCCGAGGTGCCCTTGAGTAAGGCACCGAACCCCAAAACTGCTCCACAGGCGCCGTGTCATGGCATTAGAGGGGCACGCAACACTTTCAGATAGTTCGCATGCTATTTGACCCAATAAAGTTTCTTCTTCTTCTTCATCTTCTTCTTAAAGGAATTCTCCAGATAGCTGGGCCGTCCAGAGGCTTCCTGTTGCGTGTGTTTGATAGGCAAAGGTGGATGTTTAAACGTATACATTTAAAAAGGCGTGTCCACTTTGAGGCCCCTAAAATCTCTCTAAAGACGCCTGAGTGAGGCTGCAGACCTTCATCACACACGTCAGCTCGGCTCATCTTAACTTTTACTTCTTAATTTACTACATACAGTTTCAGTAATGCATGAGATCCATCAGTCACTGTCATGTGGCGCTGCTGTCTAACGTAAAGGACGGTGTTTGTGCATTCTAACTCTTAACCCTCTTCACTTTGATCATTCACTTTCAAAGACCCCGGCCTCACTCAGCAGCTGGACTGTCCTTGTACTTTACAAGGTGAAGCTATGTGGCAGAGATGATAATAATAGTTATTATCTCTATCTACTGCTGTTGTACATGGTTGTTTACATGGAATGTGGGCATGTGAACGTGACCGCTGAGGAAAATGGAGAGTTAGAGGTTAAAGCGAAGATGTAAACGTATTTATCTGCATCTTATGTCACAGGATTCATTCATATTTCAACAGTGACTTGCGATGAATGCAAAGTTAGGGGCTTAGGGAGCGGGAAGAAAACACCTGACTGCTTATTTATACATCATAGATTATAAAACCTTGGAAATTCTGTTGAGAAATGAATGAAATAAGGACTTCACAAATGACTTTAGGAGCTCAGATCGTCTGGCAGCTCAGCCGGCTCCACAGAGTTCCACCAGCAGCAGCTGCAGCAGCTCCAGTGTTCTTGGCTCCTTCACGGCTTTGAAAGGGTGAAACCTTGTGCTGCCTTGGCAGAGTCGAGTCGTCACAGTGAACCTGCTGCAGAGACTTCTTTACTCAACTGCTATTCTGAGAATAAGCAAAGTTAAAATCTCATTTATGATTAAAATTCCTTTCTTTCCTATAAAACATAGCTTTATTTCAGTTTTATAAGATCGTTCCCTCAGGATGCCGTTTAGTACCGCAGTAAATTCCTAACGGCCTGGGCTACTTACTGATGGCATTTGCCAAAGTATCCAGTGGATATAAAAATATTTCAACCAGACATTACAAGTGAGGAAAACACAGATGTTTTAATATTTAAGAGGTCTTTGGCATTCATTCAATCAATTTAAAGAAATAGGAGGCCATAAAATGCACCGTCCTCCTAATGACGGCCCCCTGGGGAGCCGCAGACCAGGCCCTGACACTCTGTGTGATGGTGTGAGGTTTGGAAAAGCTGACGGCAAAGGAGCACAAACAAGTTAGGAACTTACAAGACTAAAGATAATTATCAGATTAAGCATTTTCCTTTAGAACAGGTTTACTCCTATATTAGGCTGAATTAGCAGCATCTGTACCTCCTCCTGCTCTCTGTAGACATTGATTTAGTCAAACCACGAGGGGCTTAATTCAGGAATCACCTGTCGTACATGTAACACAGTTTGAGAACCACAGTAACAGAGGTTTTTCTTTCATTCAGTTGAACCTTTTTGTGAACTACATCCTTACTACTGAGTTTGCATGGTGGATCATCTTGTTCTCAGGCCTGTGAGTTCAATAATGATGAGTTGATACATTTAGAGTATCATAGTTTTCCCTAATTTTCCTGATTTTTTTCCAGAATTTTCCCAGATTTTCCCAGATTGTTCCCTGTCTTATCCACCCAACTAGGAATAAAACCTGCAAAGTATTATAGGTGAGAAGGAAAAGAAGTAACATTATTGGCACAAAAAGTCCTAAATTGGCAGCTCTCGTGTTGCTATAAGCTTCCTTTTGCACAATTTCAGGCATAACAACAACATTGGTGAAGGGATGATTAATGGTTAACAAAGGGAGTAAGCAGCAGCGTTATGGCACATTACTCTGCATAAACATACAGTGAGTGGCAGCAGGGGTGAGCTCGCCTCATGCTGCTCTCATATGAGTTCCTTCATTTCTGTGGCGCACCACAGAAGTTAGAGGTTAGCAGGATGGTTGAAGCACAAAGCTTCTCTGTTCTGTGAGATCTTCTGTCCTGTCAGCCAAGACCAGGGCTCATAAGAGGCTCCTGGATCAACCGCTGAATGTTCTGGGGTCTGGCTCGGCCCCCGGCTGGAGGTCTGGGTACTTCATTCTTGCTTCTTCTTCTTCTTCTTCTTCTCACAGTTAGATGTATGACACTGTTCTTGACACTCGGGACCTCGGGACTTCACCCTGTGAGTGTGAGCGATGACGTAACCCAGAGTAACGGTCCCGCAGAGACACCTGGCTCACACAAAGACTCTTTTGAGAGCTGGAGGGCAAAACTCAAGGGTCAGTGCTACAAATAAAGCTTGCAAAGTCATAATAATTAACTGTGCAAAGAGAGGCAAGCAGGTCAGCTGGCAGGATTTGTGTCTGATAGCCATCTGACTGAGGGTACACATATTTCATACTTTACCTTTGAAACTGCAATTGATGTTCCTATGGCCAAGGCCCTGGGCCCCAAAGGCTCAGGTGGCTCTGCTGGGGCTCAGTGCCTCTGGTTGACTCTTCTTCTTCTATTCATTCTAAACTCCCAGCAGTGCATATTTTGTACCATTTCCATTCTTTTCCTGTAATCCAGTTGCAAACAAATGAACAAAAGGGCTTTAGACTGTTGAGCCTTGAGTTCAATATCAGGACGCCACAGACAAGGAAGAATGTTCAAACCATTCTAAGACTTATTTTCAAGCTCAAGTAATCTTTTGTACTGTATTTGTGTTGTTTGGACTCAGATCAGATGTGAGAAACAATGTGCCATTTACAAAAGCTCTGCATTCTGTGGTAATGACAATCAATTAAATAAATCAACAATGAGGACTGGAGGGCAGCATGTGTCTACAGAGTGTTCAGAGTCTGACTTGGTGGTGGTATGAAGTCTGAATCTGGAGGAGTTCAGTCCTGATATGAGCCTGATTTGGTCGTGGGGCTGAAGCTCAGCCTCATCAGCAGCCGTTTGATGTTCAGAGTCAGGGGGTGTCCTGATGAGCTTCATGCTGCTGGACCGGCTTCTCTCTGAACTCTGACTGAAACTAAGAAGTGTGCAGTTTCAGTCCTGTGAAGAGGACGTTTCCTCACATGTCATTAAGTCGTCCCCTGGATGGGACTCAAACCCACAATCTGCAAGATACAAATTTCTCTAACCGTCGATTTATAGATTTACAGCGAACCTTATCTGGACACACACAGACATTAAAGTATAAGTATTCTCTGTGGCCATGTGTTATAGTATTCAAGGAAGGAACACTTACATCACTGTTTATGTCACTGTTTAACTATGCAGATGGCTGAAGTGTGTGTGTGTGTGTGTGTGTGTGTGGGGGTCCTGGTGGGTTGATTCATGAGAAGCTGGGCTCCCTCTCAGCCTCCTCCTCCTCCTCCTCCAGGTCGGGGCCATGTTTTGGTGACCTGTGGGTGCCCCACAGTCTGTCTGGGGAGGAGATCATGCACATTCCCACATGATTGATCTCTATCTGTGACACACTGCTTTTAACTTACAGATATTTCTTTCAACGCATCAGAATCCCTCCGGGGGTGGAAATGATGATTCCTTCGCTGAGGATTGATCTATCTGCCATCCTCTGCTTCCTCTTCCCCTTCCTCTGCTCCTCACTTATCATCAGTGACGTTCAGTTGAAGAAATTGTGCTTTTAGAAATAAAATTGCGTTCTACTGTAGAGATTCTAGTCTCATCAGCTCAACACACGTCTTCCTGCTCAGTATCTCCTGTTGGCTGAGCCTAATTGCGGAGGCCTGATGACAGCAGCAGTGACCATTAGGCCTGAATAGAGTTTAACAGGATTAAAGCCTCTCCAGTGATTTATACTATCAAATTAGGGAGTATCAGGCCCTGGGACCGCTTTCAAAGCCTCCCTCTGCAGTCCCAACTAAAGCCTGATACATTCATTAGAGCTCTGCTTCTTTTCATCTGTTTAATTGCCACCATTAATCAAAATTAAACACACTCCCACTCTTGGCTGAGGGGGAAACCGGGCGGCCGTGGCGTTGGCTCCTCTCTGCTCGGCCCCGCTCGGCTCTGCTCTCACCCCCGCCGCTACAATCTCAGCACCGCCGCACCTACACTGGCTGAGGCTCCACTTCGGTTAGACTACACACATAATCGTCTCGGCAGGATTGCGAAGAAATTGCTAATGATCAGATAAGTGTTTGACTGTTTGAACGCGGTCTGTGGAGGATGAAGTCATGTGCTTTCTTTGTGCTCCGGAGGTCAAGCCAGTGCGGTGAGGGGGGGGGGGGGCTTGGAAGTTCTTTCTGGGGTCGGCAATCCAATACGGCGGCCCGTCTGTCTCCCTCCCCGCCCCCCCCCCCCACACGTCTGTGATTGAATTTCTGACTCGTTGGAAATGGAGATAAATTTACAACCGGCTACGTGTGTGTGTGTGTGTGTGTGTGTGTTTGCTTTCAATCTACTGGGAACACAGAACCTCTTGAAAAGTAATAATGGTGAGTCAGGCTGGAAGAAGTTGTAAGTGTGTGTGTGTGTGTGTGTGTGTGTGTCTGTGTCTGTGTGTGTGTGTGTCGGAAGCAGGGATATGCTCCAGTAAAGCCCTGCTGACATATCTTCATATCTGCTGATGATTGATTTGCTCAGTGATGATGTGAAGAACAGACTTCTATTATTAGCTGTTGAATCAATGACATAGATTCATGTGACATCATTTCATCCACTTACTGCTGCAATGCAATACATACCACACACACACACACACACACACACGCACACACACACACACACACACACACACACACACACACACACACACACACAACCAGCTTGCTTTAAGGCAGCGATAGACTGAACACTAAGGACTCTGTATGAACACGTGATATTGCATTGGAGGCTAAAATGCTCTATTGACTGATCTCCTAATTAAACACAAACTCTGTGTCTATTTACTGAGGAGACATCACACATTTGTGCGTCCTCGTGTCTCGGGCAATAAAATCAGATCAATTTCCCTTTAGTCTTTAAAGATTTGTAGTTCTGGTTGAACGTGAGGCTTCATTTTCCAGACAGGAGCTTTACTCTCAGATAGTAACCTGTCACATCATTGAGACATCCAGCTGTAAACATCATCACTCCTTATCTCATTTCCCTCGGCAATTTAAGACAAATGACTCTAATTAGTCCTGAGGAGAGAGGAGATGTAATGAAGATGAAGATGTTCTAGCAGAACTGTTGCCATGTTCTATAATAATTAAATCTTTAATGGACGTCAATAATAAGATAAGAAACACTTGAATTAAACAACAGCTGTTTTGTAAATGATCAGTCAGGAGCTGTCAGGCTTCAGGTAACAAACCTCTGCATCAAACACACACACACACTACTGCAGTGACAGGACGTCTGGTGTGTCGATACTAAAGTGAGTGAGTGAGGATGAAGTTAGTTTGAATCCCAGGATAGATCATTAAAGTTCCCAGCGTAGAGAACTACAACATAAGAGTTATTGATCGCTCCTCACCTCTGCTCCTCCGTGTGGTGACTTCATTTAAGATTCAGTCGGCCTGAGCTACACAAGCGCTTTCATTCTGAGTGAAAACACCAAACGTTGTCATTAGCATTAGCCTTGTTATTCTCTGCAGCAGAGGAAGAAGCGCTGTGCAGATCTGTGTGTGTTTATGGAGCAGAGACGCAGAGACAGATGGCTCCGTCTGCAGGAACTCTGCTTATTGAGCTCATTTCTGTGAGGGAATCTTAAAAAGTTTGCTCTGTTCTCTGTACAAAAACCAATCAATGTCTTTTTCAGAAATGTAAAGTAACTTTGTCTTCTTGTTTCTATGAAAATGATTTTTAGACTCAATTAGTAAAGATGCAAACTAAAACCTCACAAGCTCCCATAAAGTTTGGCCCAGTGGAATTTTAAAGAGTCCTTCCTGTTTAAGTTGATGTAGTTTAGGTTGTGTTTATCTCTCAGACATTGGAGGAGGTTCCCATCCAAACATGCATCGTACCTCATACATACGTTACAGTTCTTCTGTTATAACCTTTACACTTCAGTTTTACAAAAGAGATTTATCAAGAAAAGAGGGGTTAAAGGGGCAATACATTTCTCATTTCCTCAGAGAAGGAGGCATTGAGGAGGCACTGATAATCTTTTTTATCTCCAAAAACTAAGAAGTTTACGTTTAGACTTTATCAAATAATATTGGAGATTAATGCTCTTTATAGTACGTGCGTTAAGAAGCAGCACATCTACGAACACTTTGCAAGATTCTCTCTCTCTCTCTCTCTCTCTCTCTCTCTCTCTCTCTCTCTCTCTCTCTCTCTCTCTCTCTCTCTCTCTCTCTCCCTCTCTCTCGCTCTCTCTCTCTCACACACCACAATTGCATAGACATCTCCATGGAGCTGTGGTTCACCAAAAATACATGAATCTTATTACTAATGAGTTTAGAGAATTGTGCAGGTGAAGAAACTCATGCTGAAGTAGGTCAATGGGACAAACAGAAAGATGAAGGTCTGTAGGCTTCTGTCCATTTACATCATGACGTCTACAAAATTGTAATTAAAGACTTAAAATGCATGGCAAAGTACTGACAGATGCACATGTGTGTGACCTCCACCCCCTTTAGGATCTCAGGTACACACATTATGACAGTTTACATTAGAATACACAACAAACAAAGCTTTCTAGCGTTTCTCCATAGTCTTTTTTTCAAATTCATCTATTGTCCCACAGGTTTGCCCCGGAGGCTGAGCTCAAACCAGAGAGGCAGTGAAATCCCTGCAGTTCTTCATGGTTTATAAATAGGCGGCATCCTTTCTGCAAGGCTCCTTTGTGCTTCCTATCAGCTGGCCAGTGATGTCAGAGGACACGGGGAAGCCCTGGATCTGCAGCAGTCTAATCTAGTGGAACAAAGCCACAGTGGTGGGGGTCTGTGGGGAGCAGAGGGGGTGGAAACCCAGCTGTCTGCCTGATTGTGTGCCACTATTGTCTCCGGTACCACTGTACTGAGTCCTGGTTTCAACTCTACGGGTCTTACAGGGCTAGAATTGTTGCATTGGGTCTGTCTGAGGGCCGCAAACCCCACTGTGGTCTTTAAAGAATGATCCTGAACCTCCTCATGTGGTTAAACACTTTAGATGGGAGGAGACTGAGACTGCTTCACTCTGCCCCGGTGCCTAATTCTGCATTTCCACGAGTGCCAACACCAAGACGAGTCATGGGATTTACAGTATATTGCACAGGGATTTGCACAATAGCCCAGATCTTTGGGATTAAATCAGATTATAGATAATCTTGATGCTGTGTTGTACAGCCAGGGAGTTTTTAAGAAGATGAAGAAAGTGTCTGTTGAACCTAGGAAACACAAAATAGGCCTACTTTTACTTTGGCCATTTATGTCTACATGTGGAAATTACACAATTCGCAACAACACCGAACATCACAAGCAGTAAACACATCAATGAGTGGACTTATTGGTGTGTTTATGTAGAAATTAACTACATTTTTAAACATTTTATCCATTAAATAGTCCCTTTTATGAGACTCGTACCTGAACTAGGCAACATTAACTCATCTTGCATTAGTGAGGGAGAACGACAGAAGTCCCCAGACAGACTCAGACTAAGGATGTTGCAGTTACATGCCAGACCTACCGGCTCATTTTAAACAAACTATAAAGGTCCATGTCTCTCTGCGACACACGCAGCCCTTCCCTACGTGTTTCATTTAGCATGAACGTGTGCCTACCACAACCTCTGGAGGGGATCAGGTTTACTCACTGACAGGCGGCTGGGATGATGTTTCCTGATGCAGCTTTGTGGGCTTGAACTGAGCCAGATCTGCTGTCTGAGTGGTTCTGTTAAGAGGAGATGGTGTGGGTTGTGATGTCCCCAGCCGCTCTCAAAGGAGGCCTTCAAGACCTTCAAGGCCTTCAAGACCTCCCCCTCCATCCAGTGTGCCATCAAACCAATAAGAAAAGTATACAGAGATATAAAGACCAGACAAGTCTCAAAGCTTTGGAGTAGATAATATGTAACAGCAACTTTCTTCTGCATCCAAAAATAGAACTGAACTGACCTTTTTTTGATCATATCTGTCAAATATTACAAGCAGTATTTTGGGTCGGTTTAGTGCTGAGACATGACTTTGGTATCTGTTAACCACACGACTGTAAGCGTGTGCCAAAGTTTGCACAGACCTGGCTTTGGTCGTAGCCTAGTGGGAAGTTGCTGGCTTGTATCCTGCCAGAGGTCTGTTCCAGTTATCATCCCAGCCCAGAGAAGGGAGTAAGGCTGTAAATCATCCCTCCTTTCCTTCGCCCTCGCCTCCCTGTGCTCGCCCCCCTTTTCCTGCTACCGCACATACAGTACCGTCCTCCCTCCCCATGCATGTCTGGACTGCGGAAGAGGTAAAAAGTATAGGACAGCTGTCAAAGGAGCTTCTGCTGTTATATAATAGCTGAATACGCTGACGGTCAGGTAACTGTGAAAGACATTTACAGTGTGCACCTGCTACCTGCATGTGTAGAAGTGGCGAGCCAGAGCACAGAGGTGTGTGTAGAGGGGGAATTAGAGATGGTGGTGTTTCTGAGATGTGGCAGTGCTGTCAAACCGGCTCAGTCAGCGACAATGGAGGTTTGGACAGCATTGTTTAAGCGGTTTAAAAATGACAAATTAACGAGTTTCAGTCACATGTTTATAGATATTTGTCAGTTTGTTTTGAATTTATGTCATCTTAATATCTAATATTTCAATATTTCCTGTCTGAGATGAGTCAAACTTCAATTCAATAATTTCTCAGTGTGTAAACTTGATTTTTTTTGTCCACCGCTGTGACTTCCTAGGAGGTTAAATCTAACTTCCTGTAGGTGGCGCAGCAGAGGGCAAAGTGCGGTCAACAGATTATGATGCTGTATCGCCGCATTAATCTGACCCCTCATATTATAAGTCACACACCCATAGCTAATAGGATTCCAGCTATCAGAGGATTATGATGCTGTCGCTGCCGTCACACACTCATGCGGCACTTTACTTACAATATGAATCTGACAGCAGCTTTATCAGCAGCAGTGTGTAATGCACCGCCCTGACCTCCAGCAGGATATGATTAATAGGGAGAAAAGTAAAGAGATTTTAAGTGTCAAGAGTTTCTCTTCTAAAGGGAACAGAGAATATTATTTTGTGAAATGGCTGAGAGGATTCCCGTCCATTACACCTCACCTATGATGACAGGGGATTAGTCCCAATGACAGGAGGTGGGACAGGCAGGGGGGCAGGGGGGGGAAAGGGGGGTCCCTGGAGTCTGGACAATTTATTTTTGTGACTGCCCATCTTCAGAGGGAAAATAACAGGTCAGGGTGCTTCATCATGAACGTTTCCTCTCTGGCGGAGGAAGGAGAAGCTTCTCAAACAAAGAAAAGTGCTGTCAATGATTCATTACAAACCCTGGAAGAGGTGGCCTTAGATATGATGATACTACAGTGTGTGTGTGTGTGTGTGTGTGTGTGTGTGTGTGTGTGTGTGTGTGTGTGTGTGTGTGTGTGTGTGTGTGTGTGTTTGTTTTGTGTGTGTAAGAGGTTGCACTACAGCCCGCTGGTCTTTGAAATATGAACTGTTGGTTGTTAATCTAGCATTTCCCCAAATCTGATTGGTCGGTTGTAGCATTTGGCAGTCAATTATTTGATGAGAATGACCGCTGATGGTGAAGTTGTTACCTCACCTACTGATCTTAGATCTTAGATCAGACTTACATCTATAAAGCCCAGCACTCAGCAGAGAGTATGGCAGCCACTTCATGAGCTCAACGAGACATGAGCTGTGTTTGGAGAACACAACATCTTGACAATGTGCTCAGATGATGTAAACACCAGCTGCACCCATGAGTTATAACGGGTTCTGTCCGTCTGTCTGTGTGCTCTGTGCTGTGTCACAGTGGTGTCCAGTCTGTTGGGATTGGCACGGTAGCCTTCAGTCTGACCTGACAGCTTCTGCTGCAGGGCGGAGGTATGAGCACATAGATCATAGCTCTTCTGTTGGAGCAGCTGTACTGTCACTCATGTCCGGTTTACTGATATCTAACAAGAACCGCCAAGTTTTACAATGGAGACTTAAATGTGCTTGACGTTATTTATAGGAACGTATGAGAAAGAGAGGAAAGAGTCTCTTTGGTGTGGAACAGTGTTTTCCTGTAATACATAAAAATTCCAACCTTCTCTGCTGTCCTCAGGTCTTCAGGCTGGAGACCTGGACCACAGTAATAAAGGATGCCTCACCCTGGGTTTTTGTTCTGACTTTAGGGATAATTAAAAGGCCCCACCAGAAGACCTGAGGGTTCTATAGGGGTCGTTGGCTAAAGGCACACCTGTTAAATAGGAAGGAGCAAGACCATGAAGAGCTTTATACACCCATAAAAGGATCAACTCTGAAGCAAACAGGTAGCCAATGAAGGGATTGCTGTAATGTGTCTTCTCTTCATGTGTGACTATTGAAGTAATTACAATTTGGCTGTATCCTTTTTAGAGAGACCAGCAAACAGAGCATCACAGTGGCCACTCCCCCATGCATCAGTGTCTCTGTGTTGGCTTGACAGAGAAGTGTCACACTCATGTTCCTATGGTGATAAAATGCCTTCTTAATTATGTCCCTAATGTGAGGTTCAAAACAAAGATCTGAATCAAAGATCACTCCAGTCCAGGGTCTCTAACTTGTTGAGAGGGATTTAATGGCAGTGCTTGCAGTTTCATCTCTCTGACCTTCAGAACGAATATCCAAGACTTTAGTTTTGTTCAGTTTGAGCTGTAGAAAATTCTCTGCCAGCCATGATTTGATATCTAACATACAGTTAATGAGGTCATCTATGGCATCTATGAGCCCTGAGTTTTCAGGAGACACGGCAATGTAAAGCTGTCAATCATCAGCTTCAGGATGACATTTCCAAATGGAAGAATGCAGAAGCTAAAAAGTGTAGGCCCTAAAATAAAATCTTGAAAATCATTTAACTGATTAAAGAGCAGCTTCTCTAAGATTTTTATTTTGGCAGATTGGATTCTGATCTGTTTAAGAAGTGAGTTATCTTAATTATTTAGCTTAAGAAGAGGTTTAACTAAGGCGGTCTTAACAGCCCCTCACTCTCCCTCATCTGTCTGAACAGAATTGTTTGTGGGTGTAATAATGGTATAACTTCTGCTCATTTTCGGTGTTTTTCAAATTACTTAGATATGTACAGTCTATAAATCATCCAGAAATGCAGTAATGCCACCCCATGGGCAACATCTTCTTCTTACATTACATTGCCACCCAGTAAGTTACAGAGGGGGGAGCAATTAAGGGTTCGGTGCCTTGCCCGGGGGCACATCAGCAGGGACTCGAACCGGCTACCCTCCGGTTTCCAAGCAGAAGCTCTACCACTGAGCCACCGCCTCCCTCTTATACATGTAGCAGCTCAATAACACAACATTTAATTGGCTTTTATAAGGGACAACAACGTCAGTGAAACACCAACGCGCTCATTACCGCCACTTTCTGCATTTCATTTACTGTAGCAGATAATAAGCCTGACTCTGTTTAGACGGCATGTTCTCATACAGATCCTCCTCAGTGGCTCTTGACACACATTGTAACATTCATTGTCCTTTGCCCCTGAACACATCCCTGATAGCCATTTAGGCGAGTGTGACTTGGGGCTACCTAGACTGGCCCCTCTATCTCCCGGGTCTTCTCACACCACCTTTGTCAAGCTGATGGATCTTGTGTTCGTCTCCTTCACACCCATGTCCGTCCATTTGCTTCTCTCCCAGGCTTTTGTGAGTTGTTGAATACGGCGATGAGTGAAGGGAAGCAGGAGGCTGTGGCCGGAGGCACGCTGGGAGTCTCAGTGAGAATTAGGTCATTCCCCCAGGCTGGTTCAATTAATGATTGGAGAGAAACATCAAACTGTGGCCTGGCCCGCTTTCCTCATGCCATTGATTTGCACTCACATAATGCTCACACCTCTCATGGAAATCCTCCATCGGGGCCTCGCAGAGATAACATCACCTTGTCCAATTATTCCATATTTCTTTACTTTTAAGGGTCTCATCTTTATTCTACTCAGCAATTTTCCTTGGGTGAATTTTTCTCCCACATTCAGCTGTCTAATGGGTCAGAGCCCAGAGGAAATTACAAATCTGTTGTGGTTTATACATCATAGCGAGCCGAAACGTTTCCCTTTTTTCCCTCTCTCTTCACTTTCAGTCTGAACTCCTTCAACTCCTTCAGAAGCGAGGAAAGAAAAAAAAAACTTCCACATGCTCAGTGTCATAGCAACAGTGTTTCTCTCTCAGCCATTCCAGGAAGTTGACTGTGTCAGCTTCTTAAGCCATCAGACTGTCTTCGTATTCTCACAAGATAAATAGTGCTGCTGAATGAGCAGTGAGGTCGACACTGGGATACTTTCACTTATTCTGTGGTGATAAATGGCTCCTCCAATGCTCATCCTTTTGGCCTCTTTAAGCTGAACATGGACAGAAAGGCCAAATGATTCTCCATCTGCTCTTTGTATTGGTTGACCCTGGGTTTGAGTATGAAACACTTCCTCTCTTTGCTCTTCCTCCTGTCTGATCTTTGTAAGGATTCCGTGTATGGACCTTCTCCACTTATCCTCTGACCTTGTGGCATAATAGATTTTCCAACAAACTGGAAAAACATGTTTGAGCACGGCCAGAAGATTCAAGGATCAGGATGGTTCAGCCATAGAATCACAGTATTCACTTTATGTACTGTTGTTTTAGTTTGGTGTTGTTCCAGCATCTGTATGGGTATTTCAGAAAGAGAAGACGATATTGGCTTTGTAGACTTCTGCCATGTTAACCAGATCTTCATCATAGTTGAGCTGTGTTGGTATTGGAAAGCCCAAAAACCTTTGCAATCTAACAAATGTGTATTAACCATGTGTATTAGCCTAGTCCTACGTAAACACTTTTGTGAACGTTGTCTTTGACTAATTGCTTCCACTTACAAACTGCTTTGACTCAAACACAGACTTGAAAACGTAACTTGGGGACAGTCTGTAATTACAATCTTTGCCTTGTATACATTTTAGAAACCTTTCTTACAGATACGGGCCGACACTAATCCACCCTGTCACCGTGTATCAGAATACTAAATTAAAGCTTAGCTCGATGCCAAAGCTGTGAAATTCTCAAATCTGAAGGATTAGAAGATAGCCAAGTCCTTTGAAATGCCGTGATACAATGTCTTTAATGCGGATATCAGTCAGTTTCATTAAGAATATGACAGAAACACTGAGACAAGGGAAGAATTGACAGAAACAAGAGAGAGAAAAGCAAAACGTTGCATCTTTTGCGGACCTTGTTGATGCGTGAATGCGTTGGATGTTGTTTCGATCCATGTGAAGGTTTCCTATAATGAGCAGTTACTCTCTAAAGGTGGTCACAGCCATTGTATCTGTGGAAACACACAGGCCTATATGTGGAAACTTGCCTCTGGAGACTGGAAACTCAAATTACTCCCATAAGGGATCTTATGCCCATATGTGCCTATATGGCTTTCTTTGCAGAACGGAGCATCTTGAACTTACTTATCACAGTTCATTTAACAGTGTTCCATCTTCTCCCCCAGTGAGGCAGTCTGATTATAGGCTGGTGGATAAAATCAGGGGGAAGCAGAAATACTACTTATGTGCAGAATGACATTAAAGGGCTTTTTCTTTTTTTCTTTCTTGGTACAAGCCAGTCAAAATGCTTCAAAATATAAATAACTGTTAAAAAAAGAGAGGTCTGTTTTAAATCCTTCAGGGCGGCGTTATGTTACTTATTTACAGGAGTTTAACATTATTCAGTAAACATGTCAAATAAATCCTATATAAGTCAAATATTTCACTCCCACTCAGATCTTAAAGGAGACTTAAACAGATTTCACATTCCCATAAGCAGTATTTTGATCTTCTGCACATCCGTGTTTGTTTTATTCTTCCAAGAAGCTCTAGAATGTGTAGTATTTATTTGTACCCTGGTATTTTCCCTCTAACATCTGGTATTTACCACCGTCGTATACGGTGACAGAGCCAGAAGTGACAGATTTACAGTAAGTAGATGATAAAACACGGGGTCGTCTTACCCTGGATAACATATTTCAGCTAAAATAAAATAAAACTTTATAGTTACTTACTAATGCTAAATAATGACATCCTGCTATTTTACCTTATATATTCAGTGGTTGATTCACATATGAATGATCACTATGGTAAGTTATTATGTTGTTATGATGTGACACCAGAATGTGTTTCCATGTTTTTAGTCCACATATCAGTCCAGATTAACTTTAGTATAAAGCCTAAATCACATCAGAGTAGAAGTAAGTCACGGTTCTATAAAAACTCATTTTCTGCCATTAAATTGGCCCATAAAAACATACATACTGTGAAACCTTAAATTGTACCATGAGGTTTTTTATTAGTCTATAAAAATGAAAGAAAATAACAAGAAGCACAACACGACCCAATGAAATATGAGCTGGAGCTTTGTTATCTGTGTTTCACTTTAAAAAGTTCAACCTGGCCTCTTCTTGATTTACTTTACTAGAGAAATAATAACAAGTCAATAATAAAAATGATGAATTTCCTTCAAGAAGTTGGATGGATGGGTTCCAGGTTGCTTCAAACGTTTTCCATGTGACCTCACAGGTGACGGGTCATGTGATCTCTCGCTACGCCGTCACACTGGTAGGTTAATGTGAGTTTACATTGTCTCAGATTGCATAATAGATAGATAAGTAGACTTTTATTGATCCCAAACTTGGACATTATGCTAGTCCTTGCTGTGTGAATCATGTTAGTAGTTCAGAACTAAGTCTCTAAAGACAGAAAGAAGGAGTAAGTGAGATAAAACTGAATCCTCTCTAATCCCACAGCAAGGCAAGTTACCAACAGGAGTCTACATTAATTAACCACCATAGCAGAATTAGTTATACAGTGAATAACATAAAGTAACAAATAATATTAGGACAAATGTCGGACTAGTTTTGCCATGTGGCCAATAGAGGACATATTACTTTACACAGTTTCACCATGGTGCTTGTGATTTGGTCTAAAACTATAAACCAACTGCCTCAGTTATGTTATATAGAAGCATAATTCTGTGTATAGACATGCAGTGAAGACATCTCAGACAGACCAAAGTGTGTAATGAGAAAGCAGGATGGATTGAGTTTCAGCCGGCAGTGTTAGTTTATGTTATTGAGGGATTTGCTCCATGAGGGACAAACTCTCAAAGCTGGAAAGATTTATTTATTTAGATTTATTAGAAAGTCTGGCAAGAGCACTTTTGTGTGATTAACAACTTACCTACACCTGGAAGAATTAAAGTCAAGCCAAACCATCTGGTGGTAAATGCAGATTAACGAAAATAATGATTTACAGCTACCATCTGACCCATTTCCTCCTGGTTACTCCAGGTTTATCTCCTGCTACCAGATGTTTAGCACAGCCTTCTGTCATTTATCACACATTGGAGAAACACAAAGCTCAAGGTACAAGTCAGCCTAACTCCTATACTTTGAGTTTGGAACGAGTGCGGTCACAGATTAGATACGGTCACACGTGCAGGCGAGACACGAGCTGGAAAATTGGGATTCTCCAGAGACGGGGCTTCAGGATTACCAGTGTTTCTAAAAGTTATGAATGAAACCCTCCGTTATGTTTTCCCCAGATGTCCTCTAGAAAATGTGCAGACAGGACGGAGAAAAAAGGACTGGCAAACAGTGGATCAGCTGCTTTCTGTGTGTGTGCCATGCCAGACATAAGAAGCACCAACTTCAATGGTCTCTGTGTCCATTGAAAGACTCTTACAGGTGAACCTAATGTTCTGTTTTGCATTATTCTATCAGATGAATCAATGCCCCCTGCTTACTATGTGATTGCTTTGATTGGCTGGTGGGTTCATAAACATTCCGAGCTCAGACTACACGACTTTAGTTCCTATTTCCGGGTCAAACTTCTGTGATCTGTGGCAGAAACCCCAGGCTGGACTCAAATTGCTTCTGCTCATTACCGACACACTTTTAAATACGTGTCCTGACCCATCCTGACCTCGTCCTGGAGCATCACAGAAAAGTTGAGTTCATTAATATTTATAACCAAACAGCTGTACTTGCACAATATGGTGTGGCAGGAAACCGATTGGCCCAGAGCTCACCTACAAAAATAAATGAACCGTGCAGCCTAAATCTCAAACTCAATACTCTGCTAAAACGACTGCATACTCTTGGAGACTTCTTATCCATCCTCACTGCTGTCTAGATGTGTGAGGAAATCAAGTTTGGAGATTTTGGACCTTAACTTCTAACACAGTCAGAGGTTCATCTCAGGCTGCATCAATCGAAAGAGCGCCACCTGACCAGTGGATGAACTCATCACAGATCAAAACATCCATGCGACACTTTTGAGCATGAATTGCAGATTATCCCTTTTTTGTGACATATTTTGTATATTTTCTCTTTGATTTAGTAGGAATTAGGTCACTGTGCCCTCTGGTCAATGCTTTTTATATCTTAAGAAGATAAGAAAATTAAGATAATAAGATAATTATTTAACTCTTCAATTTTTTTTTCAAGTTTGAGATATTCATTTTTTTTTTAGACAAATGCTATTTAAATGTTACTCAGCAACATTCCGAGAGATTTTTTTCTGTAGGATAAGTTAAGGTTTCCCTCAGTACTGCTTTGTTTTCATGTGAGTCTTTCTCAGCCTCTTCCTCTCTCTGGCTTTAATCAGCCTCTGTGTTCAGACTGAGGGTTACATTCAGAGCTGTAACCTGAGGATGACAGCTTCCCTGGGGCCTCAGTACTTCTGCCTTGGGCTTTCCGGTGTGGTTTGATGGGTGAAGTCTTCTTTTTGCACTCTCTGGCAGGTGGGCGCCGTAAATGAGAAAAACATCTGACATGGAGACAGACATTAGGTGAGCAGGGAAACACTGACACGGGGTTAAAAACACAGGGGAGGCCAGTAGACTCAGGTCAGATCTGATAAATCAAGAAAGATCTGCTCTTTCTTTTCCAAGCATGAAACCCACGCTTTAATAAAAGTGATGTTATGTCATATATAACAAAACAAGAAGTACAGAAGTAAGAGAGTTCTGTTCACAAAATAGCTTAGAACTAAAGTTACTGACCTTGTGAAGCAGTAAGACGTGTATAATTTCAGTTTTCATCTTTTTACCATCGCATATTAGAAATGATCACACATCATTTGTCTGGTTCTAATTATACACTTGCCTAAAAATGGAGAATAGACTATTAGAATTATAATAACACTTGGTAACTTGAATATGCCTTATGGTTTTCACTGAAACTGATTAAGTTGCTCACAATTGGCTTAGATGTTGACTTGAGTTCATTGTAATCAAGCATCCTGCATGAAGTTCCTTTCATACAGAGTAAATTAAAAGGTTTCTTAGACCACATTGATGTTACATAAGAGTGACTGAAGACACCGCAGGCTCCTGAAGCTTGACGCTGCTCTCCTGAGCATGTGGTGTCTGGTGTCGGTCATTATTG
Organism: Genypterus blacodes; assembly: GCF_046128005.1. Lineage (NCBI taxonomy): Eukaryota > Metazoa > Chordata > Actinopteri > Ophidiiformes > Ophidiidae > Genypterus > Genypterus blacodes. Next base: position 353,354 of record NW_027466959.1, read on the forward strand.
GTCCAAAGCCTTTGCTGCAGAGGGAAGTGATACATTTAACTTTTATAGTTTAAAAGAAGCCAACATGGCTGAAGAGGCAGAAGTGTTGCCCTAACAAATAAATCACTTAAAGACACCTTTAACCATTAAAGTATACACTCATTTAATTCATCCAGAAACTCACAACTGCAGTGAATGAAATGTGTTTTTTGTTGGTGTTTCTCTAGTAAAGTGATCATTTTCTCATGAAAGCTATAAAAGTAAATTGGTCAGATTCCCTTCCAACGGCATGATGCAAGCTTATTTTAGGTTTATAAGCAAGTCTGCGTTTAGAGGGGAAAATGTGTGTGAGTGAGGTCTCTGCTGGGAGAAGGATGAAGGATTCTGAAGTATGAGCTATGGTTAGTGGTTGGACTTGTCTGCTCTGTGTGACTCAGACTATGCAGTCATCCTACATGAATCACAGCGGCGGAGAGTTTATCGTGCAACTTAGGCCGAGCAGACGGGAAGTCCTCGTGTCACGTTACCTGTTGAAAGGCCGAGCGGAGGAAAATAAACCCACGCAGCTTTATCATTACAAAGTTGACCCAATTCTCTCACCCGACGCCGTCTCGGTGACAATGGCACTTTTGTTTGCCAGCTGTTTTGCGGAGCTTTGCTGGAGGTCGTCTTTTTATTGTGGTGCCTTTGATTTTGAGGTTTATTGGTCAAAGAAACGGAAAAGACACGATCTGATCTCACTGTGGGTAATCTAATACATCAGTCTCAGCATTACACTGCACATTAAAGTGTCATAAAGTCTGTCTCTGTAGAAAAGCTTTCAAGTGACATATAAGTCCCACTTTAGCAGGGATGTTCAAAGTTCAAACATAATGTCTTTTTGTTATAACAGCAAACTGATACGGATTTTTGATACTAAGGACTTCTTTGAAACTTCTCCAAATTAGGCTACTGGCTATTGTGAGTTGGAGCCCTTCTCAGGTCCACAGTCTGTAGAATGGACCCAATCAGAAGCACAGAACACAATCCATGGAACATGTGGAAAAGCCTCAGAAAGCTCGTTTAGTTTTAGTTTGATAAACTAAACTTCTACCTTCAATGACTGCTAGTAACATGAAAATACCCTGTTTTACTACAAAGTGATCCTTTTGTGAGAGGTAGTGGTCAAATGGGTTTTATAATTCATATTCTGAGCGTATCAATGCACAAAACCTTAATCTGTATCTTACTTTTCAAGATAAAAGACTTGCTGGATCTCTAGAGTGGTGATTTCAAGCCTTGAGCGCTGGCCCTTTAAACCTCAGACAGGAAGCATGAAGCACACTCTCAAACAACATGAAGTCGGGCCGTGTAAGGCGGCGTTGGAAAGCGTAGAAGCTCTACTATTGGATTGAACCGATGTCGATCAAAACAGAGTCGGCTGGAGAGCGTTATGTCCACGAGAAGTGATTGGTCCGTTTTCTCGAAGTCAGACAAGTTTTAATCTTTACGATTTCCTTCGAGATTGTAAGCAAAGGTGACAACAATCTAAGATGATTTCTATTTCTAACTATTTTTCAGGCTTTTTGACATTGTGCAGTGGAGCAGAGTGTGAATGCATGCTACTTCTTAAAGGAAATGCACAATCAATGCTAAAATGAAAGGAGGATACATGTCAGCCATCATTAACTCTATGCTTAGTTTAACCTCCAGTATAACCCCGGCCTATTGGACTCATGATCACACGATTGGCTGCTTTGTTCAAGTCGTCTGCTGGGGAGATGAGGAGACAACAAAGCCATAAACCAACTGTGTGTTTTAAAAATAAGTGTGCTCATTCTGCTGAAGCGCCAGCTTGCAATGTTTGATTTGAAGATGAAGCACCCAAGGGACCTCAGCTAGAGAGGAGACAGAGACAGCTTCCTGTATCCTAGTAACCTACATTTGTAAAATCTACCTTGTGCAGCATCTTTAGATTCAATATTAATGAATGGAGGAACACAACATCAGATCCAAATCAATTTCTGGATCTATTTTATTCCCAGGTAGTCAAACGTATATTTAGGCTATATTTAGAAAAATCATGTGAGTGTGTGTCCACCTTTAAACTGACTGCATACCGAACTGAATCTAAGTAGACATTACTGTAGAAATATCATTTTTCTTATAAGGACAACACAAATTAAACATGAAGTGTATCCTGCACATGTTTGCACATCCCTAAAGTGAAACACGATTAAAGTACCTTTTACATTTATGACTCCAGTGAGTCTTTATCAACTTCCCACACCTGGACTTTCCCACTTTATCTTGCAAAAGTGCTTAAGCTCCATGTAATTGTGCGTGGCTCTCCTGTGCCCTGCTCTCTGGGGTCATTTCACAGGTCTTTAATGAGAGCGAGGCCTGGCCTGACTCTTTCACTCTCAGCTTCCCTCTTCCGCTCTCTCTCATTGGTTGACTCGGCTGTGCACTTTTGACGACTACAATCCTATTCGAAGGTGAAATCCCTCTTCATCTTCAGCTTCCTGTCAGCTCAGCAGGTTTCTTGCTGGATATTCAGAGCTTTTTATTATCCCCTTCATCCTGACTGGAGGCCCTGTCCCAGCTGAAGAGAAGCAGATGCACACCATGACACCACTAACCTCCTTCCCATTACAGCAGCAGACCCACGCACACTTTCCCACATTGTTTGAGGTGACTTCATGTATTTCTCATTTCTCTCAAGTGTATGTGAGTGAACGGCAGTAAAACCCCAGGCGTGAAAATGCCCTTAAAGCACCCTTACTTCATACACACACACACACACACACACACACACTATTACAGGGGTGTGTGTCAAGGCCATTCCACATAAATATGGATTCTGACTATTGATTTAAAAACATAATAGAGCTTCTGAAGAGGAGAGGTAAAAGATGACTCCTATTTCTTGCAGGGTCTATGAGTTAAGTGGAGAGACTGAGATCGAACATAGGTCTTCTGTTGTCCTGTGACAGTGACAGGACATGTGTGAACTGACACTGGAAGTAGGCGTGGAACTCATTTGTATTAATCAACATCATGTGGATTCTTTCTCCACATCACTTTGTCCTCTGGGCTGCTAAAGGAACAGAGCAGCTTCTATAAATCATTATCTTTCAGTGGGTCTTGATTGAATTCTGCCCATTTTGGTTCCATTTTAGGAATAAGCAACAAAGGGCTTAATATCTGCAAAGGAAAATGAAATTCCTGGTGTCAGCAAAGGCAGCAGTGAGGTGTCTATCAAAGAGCCAAAACGCCAATAATTTTCATTTGAAACTCCCATTCTCTCAGCGTGTTCAATCAATTTGAAATTCCCATTGGCTACAGATAAAAACATTTGACCCAATCTAGTGCTCCTCATTCATTTTAATGACTTTCTGAAATGATGCTCCTCTGTGAGCATCTGTCACCGCTCGTTTGTCTCTTTCCGCACAGCTGCCTTATTTGGCAATGAACGGTGAACCGCATCACTTTCTCTTCAATGCAGTTTTAAAAGCAAAATCAACAGCGATGTCAGTCTCTGCTGGTTTTTTTGTAACATTTTAGATAGCAGGTTTAAAAGAGGTGCTACAAGTGGAAGAGAGAGAGGACAGAGAGGTAGATGTTCCTCCATGGCGTCTAAGCTCCGACCTCCTGACCCAATAGAGCCTGGAGAAGCTGTTTAGGTGGCTTCAGTGTCTGTGCAAAATGTTTGATTTTGAGATGACCAAAGCCAAAGTTATCAGTCATATGTTGTCATAACATCCAGATATGTGTGTGTGCTTTTCAGTGCCATGTTGGGTTTAATTAATGACAAAAGGAAACAATTAATATTACAGATATTAGGGTTCTGGAACTTTGCAAACATGTTTAAACACGTACAAACAACATTTTGAACACTGGCACAAAATATTTACATCATCCAAACATTTATAGAACATGTACTTTCAGACTCTCACAGAACTGATGAGCTTTCATTAGAGAACATACTTCCATGAGTCGTGTTCTAATAATATGATCGCCTAGAGACACCGAAACAACTACAACAAACACAATGTTATAATAAACACAATCTATCTCTGTAACTGTTAAAGTCACTTCAAACCCTTTTGCATGCTGCTGAATCAGCATCGTCTCAGCTGCACATTAGCGGTCGTTGCATGTTTGCAGTCGTATTTGTTTGGGTTTGTCCTCCAGATCCAGGTCCTAATAGTTTGTCTCTAATGTTTGTAGTGTGGCAGTGAAACAGAACATATACTTCTATTTTAGACAAAACTCTCAGATAGTCAGGTTCAATGGATTTGTCAAGATATTAAAGTCACTACCTGTGTCTCATAGTAACACAGCCACCCCAGTCCTCCACTTGAGCTATACAACCTAGAGAGAACCCTGTTTTGTTTACCCGTGGCTACATTTTCCCACAGACAAAATCTCATTTGAGCCCTGATGCCAAGTGTGATAACAAGTGGTCGCTTGTGATGCAGTTGAGATGCATTCTGGTGCCAACAGCAATTGTGTCTCAGCTGTAGACAAAATCTGTGTGTAATTGATTGCCGAAGACTCATTTGATCTCAGACTTTGGAGGACATTTAGTCTTTCATACTTCTCACAATAGAGTGGTTTTGAAAATATCTGTAGGTGGCAAATTATATCCTGTGACTGTGACTGGACTGTAGTTATTGTGTTTCATGAATGAGATATTCAATAACAGCTCAGGGCTCATAAGGTATTCGGAAGAATACAGCTAGTGACTGCTTTGAGATGCATCTTAGACTCATACGTCCTGTATGACATCACTGATTAACCCTGCAACTGTGTATAAAAGACTGTTAACTTTGATGTATAATGTAACTGGTGACTGGTTGAAGGTTTCCTATCTGCTGCCTGATAAACCGGCAGGTCCTGAAATGAAATCATTGATTAACATTGTATCATAATAACCTTTAACACCATGTGTGATATAAAACCTCACCTTGCTTATCCAGTGATATCTTTCATGAATGAACTGATAACATTATGAATATTTCAGGAAGTATCATAGATCAATTGTTATCAATAATAGATGAATTGCCTATCACGCCTCATGCATGCTAAGGCAGCGCTCTGTTGTTTGTCCCCTCCCATATGGACGATACATTGCGGGTAATTAATTTGAACAAATGACCATCTGCCTGTGCAGCCTGGGTGAGGGCACCAGTGACTTGTAGTCTTCAGGGTGAGCAGCAACGCCTGCAGGGCCTGAAAACAACTCACAGTTAGAGGATGACATCTCAGGACACACTTCTTATCTGGCCCGGCTTTGATTATGACTGAATATCATTGTTCATTTATGCATAAAATCCCATCAGCTTATAAACAGTACATGTTTGCAGAGGTGGAGTTAGAGGGCTTTATTTATGTGAGTCAGTGGTGCGTGATGCAGTCAAAGGCGCACAGCACAAGGGCACAGCGTCTGACTTTCATGTTCATTGCCAGAGGTGCACAGTGCACCTGTGGTGCAGATGGAAGGGGGAGGAATACATTTTCATTAGGTGTGGTCTTCTGCTATCAGTCACCATGAATCAAATCACCTTTTTTTCCCTCCTTCCCATTAAAGGCAGTTCACTCTACGCCACAGTGATCTGACAATTTCATGATGGGAAAGAACAGTCACACTCATGCAGAACACACACAAAGGCTTCTCCTGGGAGGAAAGAGTGTGTTCCTGTGTGAGAGGCACAAGATCACCGTGCTCCTGCTGACTGAATATAGAGCACCTGCAGTAATTAGAGGGCAGATGATGTTTAAACATCTTGGGAGGAAATAATCCATTTTGTTCCGTGTTGCTGTGGTTGTAGAGGAACACATGTAACAAATAGGTTGAAGACATTGGGCAACCGGCCAAAGAGAAACTAGTTTGACCATGAAAGGTCTAATAACCTCCATCTATCTGCCAGATGGACGGAAGAAGCTGCATTTGCAATCACAGCTCATGTTGATCTGATGTTATCTGATATGTGAACAGATACTGTGTACTGTGTTTACATGTGGACTGATTTTAGAATGAGAAAAGGATTCTTTTTTGCACAGATGACTTTTATATATCAGACACATTTGTCAAGACATTGACAGGAAAATTCTTATCTTTGACCTAATCAGGAAGTGTGTGTCTCAGTGTGTGCAGCCTCCTGTACTGCTGGACTCTTCCTCCTCATCTGCACCTCTCCCTTTAGCTTCATTAGTTTGTGTCTAGATGTTTTCGGTCACTGGCAACTTGTGGTGGTTGAAAGCTGAAGCTTGGCAGAGGAAGGAGAGATGTTGGTGAACACCCCACAACATCATTTGCAAATAATTTAAATGATTTGAGACAAAATTTGAAAACTAAATCACTTTTTGAAGGTGGCTTTTTGACATTGTTGTGCATGTGGCAGAGGCTGGACCTGTAGTGGTGATGGCTGAATGTTAAACTGGTGTATAAATGTGCAGCAGAGGTTTTCTGAAGGGTTTCCTTGAAGTAAACGGCTCCTCTGCAGCTTAGATTTGCTCCTGGCATCTCACAATAAATAGGCTGCAGAAAAAGGTCTTAAAATACCGGCGACTTGCAGCTCAGCTTGCTGTGTGTTTGTTTGTGTGTATGTGTGTGTGTGCCGATGTACGCACACACAAACACACACACACACACACACACACACACACACACACGCACACACACACGTACCTCTGCAGTGCGAAACCTGACCTTGCCTTTGTTGTGAAGAACAGCAGCAGCACAGGTGTGTAAATGTGATCGATGTGATCCCCTCAACCAAACGCCCACAGATTAGGCCGACCTTTGACAAGCAGATCGCTCTCATAATGACTGTGGAGATGAATGAACACTTTTAGTCATTTGTCATGTCAAAGAACCTGTGTTTAGAAAAAAAAGAAGAGGAAAGGGTTAACTGTGATTCATAAGCCGATTCACAAAAGGTGAGCCATGGAAACAGAAGCAGCGCAGATCAAAGGGGGGGACACATTGTGCTGAAACAATAGCATTTCTCATCTTTGTTCCCCTTCTGCTCTTTTGTCTCTGAAGTATATAAGAAGTATTTTTGCATAACTGACATTACTGGATCTTATTAAGAGGATAAATGTGAAGGGTTTGTGTTTGAGTTACTGATGTAGACGCAGATCAGACAGCTGTTCAGCAATCCTCTAGGGAATTCAATCATTTATAAACTCTAGTATGTGTAAAATTATGCTTAAATGTTTCTATTAAACATTTAAATATGAAAGGTTTTTGATTTTCTGCTTATTCTACAGATTTCAGAAAAAAGTGAAGTCCAAGCCTGAACACACCCAAATAATATACGAGAGAGAGAGAGAGAGAGAGAGAGAGAGAGAGAGAGAGAGAGAGAGAGAGAGAGAGAGAGAGCTAATGTAAACACAATATATCAATGTTAATGGTTGTTGCCGGTTTTTCATCAAGATTGACATTTCTGACAATGTTAAGAAATTGTTCTTAAAACTAAATCTTGGATCTGTTCTTGTTTATGGATTTAAACCTTAATTCAATGGATTCTTCCTCTGGCCATGCCCAACATTTCTTCAAAATCGCTTCAGACAAGTCAAACTGACACTCTTTAAAATATTATCTCCTAGGCAAATGTCAGAATAGTTCCTAACGTTCTTTGTCCATCACACAGTCTGATACAGTAACATGCACATATTGGCGTAGAGAGTTCCTCCAGTTGTTTCCTGATGCTGCTGCTGTAAATGCCTGAGCTGTATGCGTGCAGCTGTAATCACTAAAGAATGAACACGTACTACAACTCCTCACCAAAGACACCAGGGACATCTGTCAGTCAGATGAGGAGGAATGTAGGTCACTGTTTCTCATGTCTTTGCCCAAGCAGGGGCCTGATTAAAGCAGCAACCTATGGCCTCCTGACAACCGGATAAGAGCTCCAGTCCCACCACAAGCCCTGAAGTTACACAACATTCGCCTTCCTCTGCAGCGGCCCGGTCAGAGGGATGCTGCTGCTCTGACGGCTGTGAGACTCTGTGACCCACTCCCACTTACAACTGCAAAAGATTGGATTCCCCATCTGTCAATCAATCATTTGGGTGTTGATGCAAGCCCACCATGAATCATCCCAGACAGATGGCCGGCCACCAACACACGCTTGCCCCCCCCCCCCCCCCCCCCCGACCCCCCCCCCCCCCTTCCCCCCCCCCCGCCCCACCTCAGACCCTTTAGTAAAAGACTGTAAGCTCCTTAGAGGGTTTTTTTTTCCATGCTTGTCACTAATTTAGGTCTTATCATGAAAGCAATCAAAGTCATATACATGTAAATGTTGCACATACATGTCCCCGGCACGCTTTGCGCACACGTTACCACCTCTCGTTTAATTCTAAGTGTTTAACGGCTCGGGCAACAGATGAGGAATGTGTTCAAATGTCTTAACGAGTACTTAAACCCGTGCTTGCGCCTAAGACAATAGCATGCCAGGGGGCTGAGCGATGGGCAGGGCGGCGACCCCCCGGCACCCGGGCCCGCCAGGCAGGCAGGCAGGCAGCAGAGGAGGAGGCTGAGCCAGAGCAGGTGTCTCCACTGACATCTGCTTCAGTTCACTGGGGAACACACAAGCACCCTGCAGCTACAACACTGACAATGCCACTGAAGTGTCCCGGCTCCATATAAACAAGGTAGACCATTTTCTCTCTTTCTTACTAGCTGGGGAATAATCAGGCTGAGGATGAATGCAGCCTCTATGGTGGGATTTGTGGGGCATTATTTATTTGTGGCTTTAATTCTAGGTTACGCTTCAGTCAGAGGCGTCTCTTTCCTGAAAACGTCCTCTTTTACCAACGTTATTAATCCCTCTGTTTTATCAGCAGAGAAGTACAAACCACACGGCTTTGCTGCAGAATTCAGCTTTTGGTTTACCAATGATTTATCTATTATATATTCTGCTCCAGCTTAATCCATGAGAACACGCTTTCATGTGGCGACGTTGAGAGGAATCTTACCCGGCGGCTCCTTTACAAACATTGAAGAAAGAAATCATTGGATGTTAGGATTCATCTAATATTGATACTGTCATGTTTAGTCATCAACCTACTTTCCTACTCCGAGTCTCATCAAGCCGACGGGACAAACCCACAAGGCTGTTGGTTCAGATGCGCCATCGATCCAACTTTGTGTTTGTTTGACCCGCGTGTCAGCAGAGTCATCAAAGAACTGCAGCAGCCGGGCTTTCACGTCGGAACGCCGGCCGTACTCTGTGTGTTTCTCATAATCAGACATGGATGTTTGCAGGGGCTTAATGTGCGCTCGTCAAACATTGGATTATGGTAGGACAATGATACCATGGCAAGTGTGTGTGGAGGTGGTGGCAGGAGGATGATGTGCTGCCAGAGATGTGTGTGGAACGGAGGATGAAAGGAGCGCTGACGGGAGCGCCTCATCGAAATTCCGATCATGCACTGGGTTGACACTGAACCCCCCCCCCCCCCCCTCTCCTGCCACCCAGTGTCCTGTAAATGGAAGAATCTGTGTTATCGCTCTAATCTGACCAGTTTCAAATACCAACACGAGACAGAGACTGGAGGAGAGCTGTTAGTTTCTCAAGTGTTCATTGTTCAGTCTGTGGTGGAGGAGAGCAGATATTTGTTTTAAAAAGAACAAAACGACATTCCTGATCTGTGCTTCCTACAGATATATTTGGACGTTTGAGCGGCTCGTTAGCAGAACAGTCTGCTCTTTCTCTTTGGAATAGTTTTTACCTCTTGTGCTCCAGCCAATTTTCTTCTTCTGACACTTTCTTCCTCACCAGCAAATTGTCTTTGCTTATCTATAAGAAGCCAAAAAGTGCCTCTTGAAGTGAAATGTCAGGAGGGGAAATGGATTCTCAGTTCTGTGCAGCTTTGTGTGTGTTGAGTGAAGGTTTTCAAGCAGTGTAAAGTGTGAAGAGGTACATACTACAGGTATCTATGTGTGTTACTAAATCAATACATATTTACTTTCTTATTCTGATCAATACATTACCCTTTTCTGTGATTGAGCTGCTGCATTCAGGTGGCATTTGAAATCACAGGATATTTGATACTTATCAGGAGGATAAGCGTGTTTTTCCCTTTGAGGAAACCAGAATTCTTATCTTGTCTTATCTTATCTTTTCTTTACCCAACTTTAGACCTGTGGAATGGTGGAACGTTCAATTTCCGAATAGAAATAAATAGAATAGAACATTTTTATCGTCATTGTACAACTAAATTGAAAGTGCAGTTCAATAAAGAAGCCTCTAAGATAAATAATAATAAGAAAATAAACTAACTAATACGGTAAAAAGGAAACAATGTGTTCAGAGTGCAACATAACAACATTCTGCTGGCTTACATTTGCATTACATGAAGAACGAGCTATAGATAGAAGATGGATACTGATTTGTTAAACTGTGGTCTACAGGTTGTGTGTGTGTGTGTGTGTGTGTGTGTGTGTGTGTGTGTGTAGGAATACAAACTAAATCTCAATGCAAAGCTCACCTGTGTTCAACCTTTGAAGTGCTTTTATTGTTTTCCACCTGTGAATCTCCTTCAAGTCAGACAGCAACATTTGTGCCAAATGCCAAACTGATAGTTTACATTGCGGCATTTAGAAAAGGCCAAAAAGAAAAGATTCCTCCATGGCTCTTTGTCCTGCCACTCCTTTAAACCCCTGAGATGTGATTGGAATGGAATTAAAATGATCAGAAGAGCAGTGAGAGTGTGTGTTGGTATTCAGAATGGCAGCTCTTAACTTTCTCAGAGGTCGTGGGAGAATAACACATTTGTCAATTCAGAGAGCAATAAAATCACAGACTTCCACCTTTAAATGGAACAATTACCTTAAAGATCATTTACAGCAGACGCAATACTTTTTTACTTTTCTGTGTCTCTCTGTTAAGATATGAAGGTACTGCTAGTTTCTAAGTGATCGTTGGCTTACTCACAGATCTGCTCACTGGTAATGCTGCGTTCAGGTGTTGTTGCAGATTGGTAGATACCAGTTTTATCTACTAATTTAACTTGGAACTTGCAATTGTACAACTGACAAAGTGGTATTTACAAGTCACAAACTCTGGATTCTTGATGCTACATGAGTATCCACACTGATAAATGGTAAACACACCGATGCTTTTCAGAATAGAACTCCTGAAACATTTCTATGTATTTATTTGGCGTAAAAGAATAAATCCAGTATTCTGATATTTGGCCCCTTCATGTTGATCTTTTTTGCATCAAAATGCACTGAAGTCCAAAGTACCACTTCACCATTTTACATATAAACCTTAATTTGAGCAGCATAAGCGTGATAACTACTCCAGATGAACACAAACAGTTTCACCTGTGTCACAATGTCATTTACCATAAATATTGTGGTGGACAAAACTCTGTGTAGTCACAAACCCTCACACATTTATTTATGTCTTCTTAACTCAATACACAATGATGTATTAAACAGGAAAACGTGGATTTCCTGTTTGAACCTATGACTTTGTGTATTTACAATATCTCTGACGTGACTTGAAGGCATCATTTGTTGGGTTTTGCACTTCTATGGTTGTTGAATAGATTCCAGGTGTACAGGGCTCAAATGTAAATAAGCCATACTTTGATAAACAGAAGTTAGAGCTATAATTCATGTAGGCTGGTCTGCAGGGCTTATTGGTTGAGACAGGGTCCCCCAGCTTGTAGCCATTGCTGATCTGGCCTCAGCCTGTCTGGGGACAGGATTAAGAGGAGGTGAGGACTCACAGATAGATGAAGTGCCTGAGCCTCACATGCAAACAAGCGCATTATCGACACAACTAATTTGCCTACCGTGGCAGAGCACATGTCCCCTGCAGATCAATCTGTCACTTAATCCACTCAGGGCACATTCCACAATATGACATGATTACTAGGAGCACATGAAATATGGAAGTTAGTGGTCAAATGAAATCTGGAGATTGGATTATAGGACTCTTTTGATTTTGTTAAACTGGATTTAGTTCATTCTGCAGGTGGATTCATTCATATTATTTTGCTTGCAAGTTTTGAGAGTTTATGAATGAAAAGCCTCAAAAAATTCCACAAATATTTATGCATTTCTGAGGTTTCAAAGGCTTTGATATGTTCCTCTCGTGTTTATGAAGAATCCAGTCGCTGCTGCTGTTATTAGATGGATACTGAGCCTGTGTACATGTGATCACATACTGCTCGCTTCTTCACCGTCTTGATTGAGTTTCTGTGGCGATAACAAGACTATCAATAAAGCCTGTTTATAGATAATTAGTGGAGGCTTTGACCACAGGCAACACACTCAGCGAGGCACACACACACATTATTAGTTGTGTTTTTTGTTTTAGCTCATTGCCAAAGAATCCATAATTTAAACTCCTCTATGAAACTCTTTTTCTAGGTCTCTGCAAAGAACGTTAACAAGGAAAGTCGAAGGTTAAATGGGGGATGAAAAACGCTTTAAGCACGCACGCAGCCCTCCGGCAAGCAGATATGCAGGAGATTTAGTTACCTTTTGAATATGTAACAAGTATACCATGCATGAGGAGCTGGTGGTTAAATTCTAGCGAAGCAGCTGTGATCCAAGCAGCGCATGCAGGATTATCTGCCACCAAAGATAACGAGCAGAACAAAGCTGGCTACAGGGCTGCAGGCAGCGGAAGCCACAGTCCCTCAAAGCTATTTGATTGGAGAACTGATCCCACAATACCTTTGCATCCCTCTAGGTTGCGCCCCGCTTTTGGGGGGTAGGTGGCCTCGTGGGGGTTTGGTTGGATTGGAAGGGATTAAAAACACGATTTAATACTGTGTTCTAGAAAGAGTCTTGTGGAGTATACAACACAAACTTCTAAAAGATTTAATTTCTGTCAGGCGTAAACGCTGCTTTGATCACAGTATGGCGTCGGCAAGCTGAGCTCCCAAGTGGCTCAGATGGTGGTATTATGATTTGTGACGGATATGAGATTAAGATGAGGTCATACGGAAATATTTACTTGAGTTGTGTCCTGAACTAAAACGGTTCTTTGAAAGAATTCAAGTATATTTCAACAGGTAAGATGTTCCACAGTCTCAGTGCAGCAATGGTGAACACACAATCTCCCCTGTGTTTACTCAGGGAGCGTGGAATGGAGAGGAATAATAGGTCAGGAGATCTCAGGGGCCGAGTCGTGCAGTGCTTCAAAACACATAAAAGAATCTAAAAATCAATTCTGCATTTGATGGGTAGCCAGTGCAGGGAGGTTAGCACAGGGGAAACATGCTCTCTCTTCTGGCTCTCGCTCTCTCTTGCTGCTGAGTCGCTCACTGTTGCCCTACTTTGGACAAAATGGATCAAGTAGTTCCAACACTAAATGAGGAGAGAGGGGGAAAAGTACCTTCATAAAATGGTTGTTTTTGACGTGGGGACCATTCCAGACAGGATGTAGTATTTAACATTGTTTGCTGAATCTCAGGTCCTAAAACAGGGGCGTCTAAAATGGCCTCCAAATGCAAAACATGATGTCTTCAGCTTTTTGGGGTAGTTCGTGAATACACTCCTATCAATTCATCTGTCACTCAGTTGATTAGTCATATTACTTAAATGAAAGGTTTTAATCTGACACACACCCATACACACACCATGTCTGGGTACTGTTGTGTGGAGATGAGAGGAACCTTCAATTCATCTCTTGTTGAAGGGAATGGAACTATGAATTTATTTCTAACCACTAAAAGCTATTTGTAAAATCTCAACTGATGTACTCCATTTTGTACAAAGGTATAAAAACAGTATTAAAAATCTAAATACTAATATAAGCAGTACACTGTTGGAGATTCTGTTATCTGCTGGATGTGAACACACACAGCATATATTTTCATATTGAACCCTTTTCTGTTGTACAGCCAGTTCAGGAGTGTGTAAATATTTCATATGGACAATTGAAATTCTGTGTCACGTCAGGGTAATGTGTATTCTAGCCTACTGATGGGGAAAATATAGAATATGTTCAACCTATAGGAAGGTAACGAACATCTATTCTCTTGTATTTCTTCCCAGTATCATTCTTGAAAGTTAATTGGAAGGGGCTCACATTGTTAGTTGGCGTCTCTGGTTTTAACCTCAAGCCAATGTGGTGTAAGATGATCGCAGCAGATGTAACTGACAGACGCTCCATTTAACTTGAGAGGGACCTCATTAAAAGCAATTTAGTGCTTCTTTCAGTGCTACCGACACTTTGTACAGCAAGGACCCACGCCGGCTGTTTTTCAAGAGTTGCATTTCTGTAACTCTAATGTAAAATAGCAGCGTCTTGATTGGCGTGTCGATGAGCACAAGGAGTACTGTTTGGGCTTTTTGGTTCCCATCTCCAAGTGAGACTCCTCATGCCGGCAGCTCCTGTGTATTTTAAAATAACCCTGATGGTAACAGCTTGAACTGTAGCCTCATCAGATACTTGTAGATAAGCTGGATGTCTGTACGTTTGAGCTTTACATTGGTGAGGTTGTGAGTGACTGCATGTTAGTGAGCAGGCTGAACCGTAACCCATCACTGTCCATCCCTCCTACCTACACTGAGCCAATTACATGAACTAGTGGTGAACGTACGTGTTGTGACATTGGTTAGGGTCGCTTGTGTGTTGTGTTGGTTCAAGAAATGAAATTAGGGTCATCCCATCTTTTCCCATAATAGTTTTCTGTGGCATCTTTTAACAAGATCTCCTGCGGTGGGTGAGGGGGAGTTTAAACATTCAGTTGGCAGCCTTCTGTTGCTTCCAGTCTCCTGCTGGACTTGAATAACACAGTGACCTAGTTAGGAGGAAGCTGATGAGAAGCCATCTCCCCCACCTTGTCATCACTGGCCTGAGACTAATGCATGAAATAATTCTTCTTTATGTGATGCTCTAAACAGAACTGTCCACAAGCAGACATAAAAGAGAAATTGATAGAAAATGAGTCAACTTGGGCTCAGCCCAGGCATGTGTGACACATAACGGCTATCTAATCACGCCCAGTGCAAACGTACTGTCTCCCTTAACGGCTGGATGCTGGGAGCCGGCGAAACCCTTTGCTCATCTGGCCTCTGGCTTTAGCTAAGACCTGCCAAGAGGGGAGGGGGCGGGGGGTTGAACTCGCTACAGTCAAGTGTGGTTGGCAACCAATTAATGGTAGCAATACAGGAAAAGAAAAGTTTGAAAATGCACCTTGCACAAGGCTTTTCTCAGGCTCCTGTTGCCATGGGTACGAGCTCTCCTGGGGGGGGGGGGTTGATGTTGGATTATAACAGGTAGACCAAGGTGCTACATCCTCCGAGCTCAATTATACCTGTGTGGGAATTTCTTCCTTTAACAGCTGTAGTTTGTGAACTGAACTGACTATTGGAATGTGTTTTGTTTTTGCCTCCTCTCTCAGTTATGTGAAGCTGGATTCACTGTTTCTTACCCTCTCCTCTCTGTGAGAGAGGGCGGCACTCTGCCACTGAATCATTTGCCAGAAGAGTTGCGTTAGTGCCAACTACTTTTCATTCAAACAGAACAAACGGCTGCATTATCCAGTCTGCCATCTCTCTGAAATGCTACGCTTATCACTCTGCCAGACTACTGGGCTACACACTTACAAACAAGTATGTTTACCGTTTGTGTTAAAAGATATATCTTTTCATGAGAGTTCATTTCAGGCACTACTTCATTGTGAAACTTTATCAAACGGTGCCAGAAAACAAGCTGGACGATGAAGCATTGAGCCGAGCCTTTCAGCGCAGCTTCTTTCTGATTTATGAGGATGTGATGTGATATCTGAGTGCTGCAAAGTGTTGAAGTGTTGCTGCACTTTACCATTCAAGTAAACCAGCGAACAAACCACCAGCCAAGGCTCAGGTCAGAACATTCATGCATGTGCACACTCCACATATCACAGGATAAATGTGTTTACATAGCATACTTGGCTACACCTTGCACTCTCACTAAGTGGCTGTTAAAGCGCTGCCCTTCTCCCCCCCTCGCCCTGGTTAATGGCCAAGTGATGATGTGCAGAAGGTCAGACAGGAGGCCATGCCAGTGGTCCTGCACATCTATGCAACCTGCCTGTGTGGCGCTTAGTGTCATTAAACTGACTGTTGAAGTGCTGTGACCACTAATGTTGGGGGTGATGCTGCTCTCTAAGATGTAATCGCTTTCATCCAAAGGCCAAATAGGATTTTGCCTTGGTTCTCCTGTCCAGAGCGGAGCAGCTAGCAGCCAAGATGGCTCCCAACTACACCGCTCTGGCACGCTGCGTTGATGAGGTCATTATCCTCAACGACTGCTTTCAATTAGCATGACAATTCAGGTCATATATTAGGTTTCAGACTAGTAGCTGTTGGATTCAGACGTAGTTTCAGTGTCTGTGAATCCACCACAACCATCATTAAATCACTTGGCACACATGTCTTCTAATCTGTATATATTAACCAAATGTAGCGACTGAGCTCAAACTTGGCTTTGAAAATATGACTCCATACAGATGGGTCTGTTTTGCTGCTACGTGACTCATATCCTCAAACAGTACAAGCGATGAGATCTACAAGAGATGTGCCCTGGTTTCCTCATGACTCCCATGACACACACACACACACACACACGTCTAATGTGGGATCTGTGTAAGTCCACATACATGCAGTCTGATGTCCGGTCGTTGTTGTAATTGTAATTTACTGCATGAATCACACAAATCCTCTTTAAAGTTCTTCTGAAGAATTGCCTTCTGAAGTCTTATTCTCCACATGTGACACAACCAGGAGCCTTGTTCTGATCTGGACCATGGCAGAGTATGTGACTGGAGTGGAAATCCTGTGCCCCGGTCTGTCCCTTTCCCTGACAGCCTCTCTGCTCTCAGGCTATATGCCATCATCTGTGTGTGTGATTTGAATGAAGTTGGCTGGGTCACATGCAGGAGTGAGCTGTAAGGCAAACATCTGGGACTGCAGCAGAACCAAAGCAGCATTGTTGGGGAAATTCTCCACACACTCGACCTAAAACTCGACCTCCTCCTGCTCCGGATCATATTTAGAGCCCTGCACACGTCCAGTGTTACACACACATACACACACACACACACATGATTCTGCCTCAGTAATCTTTGAATACATTCTGGACCTGGCCTGATGCAGGACCTGTGATCCCACCAGGACCTGGATCTGCTTAACCAACAAACTTACAGGCTGCAACAGAAGGACAGACCACAAATGAGATACTGATCAATATACGCTGCTCACTCAAATTAGTTCTTGATAGGCTGTATTAAATTGGGTCAACTGAGGAGGAAGTCTACAACCACAGCAGGTACTCAATCTTACCTTGAGCAGCTGTACATGCATAACATCTTCACCGCTCATCATCAGATCCTGGGGGTGGCCAGCTTTAAACCAGACCGTCCCACAGTGTGAAATCTGTGGCTCCTGGTTCCATTTAGTGCTCAGAATTTCCAATCTTATTCCTAAAAGTTATGTGAGTTTTCCATTACGTCATTAAAAGATACCTAATGCCTTAATTTCTGTACAGGCTGTAATGTGCATGAGGGACCGTCTCAATTTCATGTTAAAATCTAGGATGGTTGACATTGTTTTAACACTCAGACAATGTGCTCTTTGATTACGACATTACAGCAGGAGAACTCATCGCACGGTGTGTTAAAGTAGATGTTCGTTTCTTTTATAAGGTTTTCCTGATAAATAATATAGGCAGAGATGAGAAGTTTAAGCTTTCTGTCACCACCATCATGTGTAACAAAGAGAGTTGATTCAACAAGACTGAGCTGAGCAAAGCTCCACTGTATCCCGGCGAAGTCCATCAACCAGACGGACATGTAGAGTCAGGCAGACAGACTTCCTGCTGTTTCAGGAGGCGGGGGCCAATTAGTGTATGGAGGCAGCTCAGTCTACCTGCATATCAAGGGGAAGAAGTGAGACAGTGATTAATCATTCCCATCCCAAAAAGGGTGACGTGATGGTGAGAGGAGATCGGCAGGCTAGCAGGTCGAATATTTGCCATAAGGACAAGGCACTTCTGAAAGACCCTGACAGGAGAATGATTTGATTTAAGGATGTGTAAGGAGAGATTCTGCTGTGTAGGCAGAGATGAAGGAACCGTGAACACAAAGTATAAGTCAGCTCAGCAGGACGGCGTATACCATAGGGTGTAAAATGTGTCAGACTAGAATTTCAGTTAGTTCCGGAATCCCGCTCGTTGTTTACAACTGAGACTCTCACACTCTTCACCTAGATTCTGCCTGTTAGATTATTTTGCGGACTTGCGAAAATTCATTTTGAACATTGAGTGTGAGTGTTGAGAAGAGTTCCTGACTTCATCCTGAACCAATTGGGAATTTTCCCCCCAACAATAAACATAAACAATATACTGTATATATATACATTGGTATATACAGCTTCCTGCCATGTCTCCATAGCTTAGTTGAACAGTTATACACATATGCAGAGCTGTACTAAAGCTGTATTAAAGCAGTCTATTTGATTCCAGCCAGATAAATGCTAAGAGCAGCTCTGATACAATAATACCTTTAGGAATCCAATAGCATTACATGTTCACAAATGCTGCTGCTATCAGAGGGATTTCATCTGGTATGGATGTGTCTAAGAGTCAGAATAGAGGTGGTAGGGTCAGAGCTTCATCATTGCATTCTGCTCCTCAGTGTGATGAAGGGAAAGAAGCACAAGCAGCGCATTCCAGTCTCTGTGTGATAGAGTAATAGATGGATAAAGGCTTTCTCTACATGGGGGTTGGTTGAGGTTGGGATTGTGTATAGATGATCCACTCCTCAGGTTATTCAATACAGGACATGGAAGAGACTTCAGGCGATCCATCTGGGCTCCAGATGACATGTCATCACAGAGGATCGGTCCCTGGAATAGGACCCTTCGCCTTGTTGGTGAGAAGCCGTCAATCTGTCTATGGCTCATTGCTCTCAGGCTCCTCTGCTGGGTCTGCAGACATTCAGCCTGGACTGATTGCCGCCTAGCAAGAACAGATTTTCAATGAATTCAGATCAGTTGATTGGGTTTTGGTGAGTTAGTTTGTATTTTGAGTTGAAACATTTCATTCCTGTAGCTGGAGTCTCTACTTCACTTTAAGACAGCTGTACAGTCACCATGCTGCAAACATCTGTTTCCTAAGCCTAAACAGAATTCTGTGGCAGTCTTTCAGATCCAGATAGATCCAGCATTTAGCTCGCCT
The DNA here is from genome assembly GCF_046128005.1 of Genypterus blacodes. Classification (NCBI taxonomy): domain Eukaryota; kingdom Metazoa; phylum Chordata; class Actinopteri; order Ophidiiformes; family Ophidiidae; genus Genypterus; species Genypterus blacodes. The sequence continues at coordinate 372,517 of NW_027466959.1, forward strand.
TCTTATCCATCTGAGACCAAATGCAAACATGACACCAGACGAAAATCACTTTGTTTTGTTTGTCAGTTTGATTAAACTCAAACTGAAGCAATAAATTGATTTTTTCAAACATCATGTAAACACAATTGTAAATTTAAACTGATGCAAATACACATAATATAATGAAAGTGATAGTAATAGTTATGCAGTTATATATACAGTATGCTGATCAGAGTAAACTTCCACATTAGTTTAACCTCTGTCTTGCTGAATTCAGTCAACCATGGAATTCTATTGATTGTTTACATGTGTTACTCAGGTTTTTGCCTTCATTCATGCCTTCATCCAGCACAGTGGGCATGCAAACCTACTCAATAACACAGGAGTATGGGATTAGAATTTAGATATCGTGTAATCCTCCATTACAAGTTATCACCATGTGTTTATCTTGTAAATCAAACATTGAAGTCCAAAGCTGTAACATTCAAGTCTCCAAAGCCATTTTTTTACTGCACAATGGTCTTTTCACCATCTGCTCCTCAAGTTCAGAATGTGTGTCTGTGTTTGGGTTTGACACAGACCTTCTGTATACATAAAGATCATTCCAATCCCTCTGTTCCTCACCTCGACTTTCACACACTGAGCTCTTTGTGTCGCTCCCTGTCATGTTGTAGCTGAGTATAGTATAGCGCACAGTTGAATAGTACAGAGGGGGAAATGGCAGTGAGGAAACCACTGGTCCCATCCATTCAGGTCTGGGACCCTCCTCGCATGTCAATGTAAAGGCCTCTTTCTGCCGGACTCCACAGATTGTGCCAGTCAGCCATGCAATGAGATTACCCAATGGCAGCGCTTGTCAATCAGACAACAGGAACTGCAGTGATACAAAATTCTCCCGGGCTCTCAGTGATCAAAAGGCATGAAATGTTTATTCAACATTCACATCCGATATGCAGTAGAGACAGACAAAGATATATATGTTTGGTCATTTAAGGACAGTAGGCTGGAAAGGCAACTCTGACAATAGTGTGGTATGTTTACTGTGTTGTGTTTGAGAGAAAAAGTTCTGTTTTGCCTCTGTGGGGTTTGCAGAAGTTTGTTGCCGTTCAACCTTTCAACTGTAGCTGTAGCTCAGTGGGGTTAGATTCACGCCGCGAGCCTGCAAAGCCCATCACAAACTCAACTCCTGAAGATATTTGGATCCAACAAATCCCTGCTGGTTTCCAGCAACAGTATAGCCAATGTTTGGAACGCTGTCCACGGTTTCAGTTGTAGCAGCAGACTTGATGAGTGGCATACTGATACATACACAACTTCCTGTAAGAGACAAGTCCAGCCACATTTATTTATAATCAGCTCAGGGAACCCTTTCAAAAATAAACCTGTTCCCTAAACCTTTGGAGAACAGTTTCATCACAAATGCATCTGCAGACAGATATAGTGTCTGTGTGTGCACGTGTGTGGGCTCACACACGTGTGGGCTCGACTCCTCTACATGCTAACTGATCAATGAAGACCTTCTGGTCAGAGAAAGTGAGAAGAGTGACTTGTGTCTGCAGCTGGGCTTTAGTTCTGAACACACAGGCGTGCTGCAGAAAGCTGGGATGGATGAGTCGCTGAGCTGGCTTCACTGTTTCACATTCACACCAGCCTCCCTCATAAATCCCTCATACGAGCGCTGAACCCAAACTCCTTCATCCCCACCAGGCTTCGGCCAAACCTGTGGGTCTTTGTTTTAGTGCCTCTCCGGGAAGTGCCCTGCCTGTGTAGCCTGACCAATGGCAATAGAATACAATTTACTGTGGTTGGTGGCTGCACAGATGAAGGATCCTGGTGTATGCCTATAGTTTTTGTGCTGAGGCGATAAAATGTTCCAGGACCTGAGTGGGACAAAGCGAGGTCACAGTCTGTTGTTTTATAGCGCACACAACTCAAAGGCCTGGGCTTGTAACCCAAGACAAAGCCACCTGAGAGGCCACATTTTAGTGAGGAAGAGCACCCAGGAGGAGGCGTTCCCTCAGAGTGTGTGTGTATCGTTCCTGTTTGGTGGGACTTGTCCTGCATGGTGCTCTCTTCTTTCCCCACAAATACACCTGCAGTCTGTTTAAAGCCCTGAGTGTGAGCGAGGTTCATCACAGCAAAGACACACACACACACACACACACACACACACACACACACACACACACACACACACACACACACACACACACACACACTGTAGATGGCAGCTGTGTTGTTGGTTTGCGTGTAGCTGGACTCCAGTAGAGCCTCACATTTGTCCGAATGACCTGTTGACTGTTTGATGTTATTATATATTTGCTCGACTTCACTTGCAGTAAATTGTCAGATCCTTTCAGACGAGGCTGCAGCCCTCTGCTCGCTGCTGGGATCCTGAGGGACGTCTCAGATTTTACTAGCTTGCCAAGGCTTGCATGTGTGTGTGTGTATGTGTATGTGTGTGTGTGTGTATTTATTGCCATGTGTTGTAATTAATGCTTTGAAGAGCCCAGACCAGATGGACAGGCAGTCTGATTTCAGTGGGTTTCTCAAGACATTTACACACACAACCCATATCTAAAATGTGCTCATCATCATTCATTTCCTGTCCATGCACTCTAACTAACGCACTTCCTAAATACTGTATGTGTATCTGTACTGTGTGTGTGTGTTGAGCCTTCATAGAGTTGCAGAGTTTGAGGTCCACAATAACAGAAGTGCAGCAGTAAGACAAGCCTGTATACGTCCTGAACTGCTCCCAAAACTTTCTATTTGTTTACTTTTGTACCAGGATGAGGTCATCATGTCACACACACACTCAAAGTTTGAAACTAGCATATGTGTTTTGCAGTCCAAGTGTTGACAACTCAGGTCAGATGCAGCTAGAAAATCAGAACAGAGTGGAGTTTTGCATACGGAGACAGTACAGTCAAATATCCTGTTTTCACCCAGTGTGCACAACAGTGTTTCAGCAAACACGTGCAGTAGTTCAATCTGTTATTGTTGTTCATGTTGATGTTGTTGCAGGCAAATGTTAGACCCCTACACGAAACTAAGATGCTTGTAAATTTGTGCTTTTCTTGAGATTTTACACACAAAATGTCAAAATCCTTATTAAGCACACAAAGAAAACCTCTGCAAGTGAGACGGAACCGACCTGCTGCTAAAGTGGAACCGAGAAGAGAGAAAGAAGAAAAAGCAGAAGGTTACAGGAGGACACGGAACAATCCTGACTTTTTGGAACGTAATTTACTTTCGATGAGCTTAACTTGACGAGGCAGCATCAGACACTTCCTGTTAGACATTTCCTGGAATCCAGTCATGGGAAATTAGAAAAGAATTGAATCCTACGATAGAAGACGGTCCAGCGTTTGAGGAACCTGTCTGTTTGAATAGCTTTGTAGTGCTTTTGATCCTTTGTGTGATGACACTGAATCACTACAACAACAACAAACACCTTTCTGTTACTATGGATCACAAACTCTCATCAATGTGAGCATAAGAAGCAGTAACTACTCTCTTTACATTATGTGTCACATAATAATAGCAGCCGTCTCTTCCGCTTTCCACCCCGCGTCTCACTTGATGTTGTCATGACGATGCCATCTCTTACACACTCTGCATTTGCTCTGACAGCTCGCACATCCCGTCTGCGTGGGAGCCCGGCAGCGGAGGGAGTGGAGGTATTCATGAAGGAGACTCATTTTTCTGCCACTTATATGCAATAAGCCTTCTCAGGGCTGACGGGGGAAAAGGAGGTTTCTTCCTTTCTTTCTTTCTTCCTTTTTTTTTTTGTTGGAATGGCTTGACTTGATCCATTTGAATAAGTGCTGGACATGAAGGAGCCACACTTCCTCTGCTGCTCTTAGTGGAAATTACCCAGCAGCCTCTGTGCTCTCACGCTGAAGCTGCCGGTGTAATTATAGGCTGCTGCTGCTGCTACTGAAGCTATACCTTACCCTCCCTGCAGACCAGACTGGTGTCAGGAACATACTATAGAAGTTACACACACACACACACACACACACACAAAGGCAAAGATGACAAATGTTGTGGAGCCATGAACACACCATGGCTCCACACACACACAAGCAGTGGTTAGGAGAAACCGCTGTATATACGTTGTGAGTGTGAACATAAGCATAGCTGAGACTGATGATGGATAAGCGTGTTCAGACAGCAGCAACACATGTGAAACATGCACATGGAAGGCATTATATCCCCCCGCTACTGTTCCACAGAGCAGCCAGCGATTATTATCCTGAGTGGGTCGAGCACAAAGCCTCAGCCGCTCTCTCTCTCTCTCTCTCTCTCTCTCTCTCTCTCTCTCTCTCTCTCTCTCTCTCTGCTTCCTCAAGGCAGCGTTCACAGTTCCTGCATGCTGGTGGCATACAGATGTGCAGTGGAGCTGCTCAGTTCCAGGTCGGACGCAGGTGAGCTGTGAGAGGATAAACAACCAAACAATGCAACTTTTTGAAAGGTTTACTCAGGAAGCTGACAGAGGCCTAACTCAGTTTGATTTGTAGAAAATGTCTGGCATTTCTTTCCTACAGCTTAGCTCACACAGTAGGATATGAATTTATATGAAAACAGAGAACCAGTTGGATGTAAAGAGTTCATTTTATGTTGCTCCATTAGTGTGACATGCTTCAGAGTCACAGTGCTTCATTAGGGAGCAGATCTTATACAGGATATAATGAAAGAGTCTTAGTCTGAGTCTATTTCTGCCCCTAGAGTGGATATAGAATGCAGAAGATCAACCAAGTCATTATGTTTGCAAAGTAAATTACATTTTTTGTTGATGTTAGTTTCATTTTGAAAACCAAATTAGGGTTGGAATTGTGTGAATGTGATCATGAGTGTTGCTACATTGTGATATGAAACTAAAGCTCTGCTGGAATGAGGAAGGAACCACAGGAAATGAAGTGAAGGCTGAGCTGTGAGACTCTGCAGCTAATAAATGGGCTGAATAATTAATTTCTCTCCTGTGCTGAAGCAATGAATTGTTTTTATGGGCCGAGAGGACTTGTAACAAGAAATACTTACAGCATTTCTCTATTGCTACTATGCATCAGTAAGTCAATCCTGCTTCCTGGCACTCATGCTGCTTTTCAGTCGAGCTGTTTAATCTATGACTGATTTTATGGCTGGGATGCAAAGTGAAAGTAATTATTTACCTGGTGGGAAGGGAAATCAGCACAACCATGGGAACAGAGGGGCACAGCTGCTCTGGATGCTCTGGATGCTGCTGCATGTGGTTTTTCTAATCCTACATAGGATCAAATGATAATTTAGTCCGGACGTGTCAGACGTGTGTTTTCATGATCAGAATTACAAATTCCCGCAGATCAGATTCATATTGGCATGAATCAATGTTTGTGTTTACAGACTGGTGGTGTGTTTGGTGATTGTAAGTCACACATGCATTTCCTCAGTCCATGGGGACTTGAGTCCTGTATTGACCAAGAAAGTGGACTGGCAGCTGGAGAGTGCCAGTGCCAGTTTGACTTCAGGGCACTGCTGGGTTGCCCTTGAGCAAGGCACCGTGCCCCCAAAACTGCTCCAGGGGCGCAGTTTTGTGGCTGCCCTGCGCTGACCAGCTGTAATGTGTGTGTGTGTGTGTGTGTGTGTGTGTGTGTGTGTGTGTGTGTGTGTGTGTGTGTGTGTCTGTGTGTGTGTCTGTGTGTGTGTGTGTGTAAGAGGGGCACGCAAGACACATTTCAGATTGACGTGTTTATTGGGTGCATGTGATTTGACCCAATAATGCTTCTTCTTCTGCTTCTTCTCATGATTAAGAAATGACTCATGTATATTAAGAGTCCCTGCATATACATGACTCTGGTTGTGACTCTGGTTGTGACTCTGGTTGTGACTGTGGTTGTGACTCTGGTTGTGAGGGAGCAGCACTAACCTCTCTGGCGCCATGATAATTGTCCAGTATGTGGTGAATAAGCCCGATTTAAAATTCAAATTGCTGAATTACGTTTGAGGAAATTGACAAAAGAAGAGAGAGAAATGTCTTCTCCCTGCTAACAAACCAAAGATGTGCGTGTAAACATACTGTAGCATAAACTGTGCTGCACATTATCCAGATTATACAGGGACTCTTCATCTCACCAGAAGCCTGCAGGTTTCAGCTTTTTAATCAGTCTGTGCATGTACTCATAATTTGAATCCATTAGAATGTAGCCCTGCCGTCATTAGACTCAAACCTCTGGGGTAAATTTAGATGCAATTCATGTTTTTCGAGACATTTGCAAGACTCCATAAGTCAGCGCAGCAGGGCTCCCAATGTATTTTCTCTTTGTCTCACATGACAGGCTGTGAAAATAAATAGAGCAAACTGCAGACCTCAGGAGATCACCGAGCCCTCTGGAGCCCCCAGATCTGCTCTATCATTAATAAACACTTCATATCTTCATTCCTTTTCGTCTGTCGTCTGCAACCTCGCTCCTTCCATCTCTGCATTCCTGCACAGGAGAGGACGAAGCATTGACAGGGTTTGGTTCCCTTTTCTTTTGAGCAGATGCTGAGAGAGTTAATTGCCTCTATAATGAAAGGACAGCGTGTTGTTAGTGTATTGATTGTTGGGGAGACGACTACCTATAACAGGTCGTCTAGCTTTGTTCTAAACTGCTGATAAAATAGAAGGATTTAACTTTAATTCTAGTTAAATTTCAAAAACAACAAGAGGTTTTTTTGCACTTTGTGAACCACTCAATCGTTTCATCTAACACTATAGTATACATTATTCCAGAAGTAACCCCTCACCTTCAGCAGAAAGCTATTTTGCCCGGCCTTTACCATCTGTGATGTTGCTCTCAGGTTTACTGTTCTCCAGCAGACAGCTTGGCAGTTGATGGAAACATTGCTGCTGTTGTGGAGATTAAAACGATGACCTTTCAGCTGCAGAACGCTCTCCATACAGCCGGCCTGTACATGTGCCACATTATATACATGTGCATTTTAATGGCTTCATACTGAGAGACAAACCCACTGCACAAGTGTGTGAGACGGCTTTGTGTGTGTGTGTGTGTGTGTGTGTGTGTGTGTGTGTGTGTGTGTGCCATTAGGAACGAGCATCACCACCTCGACCAACCAATGCAGTCCAGACAATCACTCAGTTAGTGTTTATAGATGATGTGATGTATGTGACACTGTAGAGGACTGCAGAATATGAAATATGTCTGAATTTTGTTACAAATGATCTTTAGCTCTCTTTTGGTAACAGCATAATATTGTCCATCAGTGGATGTCTTCTGGATCACTTCCCCCTTTCCTCTCTAATCTGGCTCATATCAGAACTCAGAGCCTGAATAGTAAACAGTTTAAAATTGGATCTCCTTCAATCTGTCTAGGAACACATTCATGAGTGGATAGCAGTTACACTTAATAACTTTGTCCACATCACTGATGACTGTCAAATCTTTCAATCACACAATCTTCAGTTCTCATTGGCATCCAGACGACTGGAGCAAGATTATCAATCAAAATAAGTTCATGCATGCCCAGAGACTGACTCAGGCCTTCAGACAGTCTGAGCCTGGTCAGACTGAAAGAGGTGATTCTATTTTTCGGCATGCAAATTGACAAGTAAACTTATAAATGGCTATATTAGTTTGACACCAATTTCCAGCCCTTCCTTATAACATACATTCTGTGACGATGTCTGGCATAAACATGAACCTCAGCTCCCTTGAATGATCGCCTGATGTAATGTGAGTCTGGAGCCAAAGCTGGAGTAGCAGCAGCTTAACTCATCAGACATGAGAGAACTCGGGAGGAAGAAGAAGTGATTCATCTGTCTATAAAGATCATACATATACAGTATATGTCAAATATTAAGATGGTAAAGAACAAAATGCAGACACTTTCAATCGAGTTTTGGATAGAATACAAGCGTGACATGTGCACATCAGTCAAGTTGAATGGACATGCTTGAGTCGCCTGTATGTATCAGATTACAGATAGACTCTTTATGAAGACAGCAACATGTTCAAGGAGATACTTCTGACCAAAGATGAAAAGTGTTCTCATAGTTCCTCGCCTTAAAACACAAAGTCACTGTGGACCTTCAAAGATGCTTCTGAAAAGCCTAATTTGTGTCCACTGCAGAATAAAGGGAGTAAACATCAAGAAGTGCAGTGAGAATGAAGCCATGAATCACAGAAGAAGGTCAGAAGCAAACAAAAGTCCCCACACAGACAGAATATTGAAGTTTCTTACAGAACAATGAGCTTCATGTTGTGTTGCAGCTGTGAGAAGGAAGGAACAGCACCAGACGACTCTTATACATTATATATATTGTGAATAAGAAACATGGGCTAATTACCGCCCATTAGTGGAAGTGTTGCTCTGGCAATTTTACAGAAGAGCACAAAGATGACGAGCAGAACAGCAGCAAGGCTCAGCGGCTAATTGCTTCGTCTGAAAGCTGAACAGGAGAAATCATTTCTGTGGCGAGCGCCGCATCACTGAGGTGTCTCCACATTGTGTGTTCTCTCCTTAAAAAGGCCAGGCGCTCCACTCTATTGTGGATTGGCCCTTCTGCTCTCTGCTTGACCCTTCTGCTCTCACCTTTCACCTCTGTCCATCACAGCTGCTCCCGTGTTATGATTGATGGTTGTTTTGTCAGAGATATGGGCTCGGTTCTCCGGGCTCACAGGTGATTTATGGAGTGCAAATAACAGAGAGCTTTACTGGATGCTGCTGCTGCTTTTTACTCATGGACAAAAACAATAAGAGGAAAGAAAGAAGTGAAGAGATGAAGAAAGGCGGCAGGAGGAATGCGATGATGGGAGTGAGAGGAGAATGAAAATTGCTGCGGTGATATAAACAGTAGAGATAAGCTATAAAAGTTAACATCCCTGTGACTCCATTTCCATTAAAACACCTCTTTCATTGTATTTCCCAGAGAATGGGGCCTCATTAAAATTCATTGCCACCACGGCAGCTTTAAAACATATCCTTACACAGACAACAACACTTTTACAAATATAAGCTTTTTTTGTTTTTCAAAGCCCTCAGAAGTCTAGCAAATGCAGATCTAGTGAACGAGCGGCCGGGGGCTTTGTGACACGGCTGAAACAAGAGGTCCAATTCACACTCAGGGACCACCAACAGCCTATCAGAGCACAGTGCTGAGGTGGGCATCAATCACTTGGAGCCAGGGCTTCTAAAGCAAAAAGGAAAAGGCTTTGACAAAGGCCCATTATTCAGCAGCTCATCTCCCGTCGCCTCACCCGTCACCTGTCAGCCTGATGGCCGGCCTCATGTTCAGAGGTCGCCGTCGGTCATCACTCACACCCTCCGCAGAGGAAATCACATCATTACACACACATCCAAGCCTGTGTTTATCCATCTGTCTAACAGGGCAACAGGGGAAGTCATTCAGCAGGATGCGACAAAAAGGGAGAGAAGCAGTTAACACAAGGATCTTCACCAACAAGACAACAACACTGGGGAGGATAAACTCATTTGTAGCATTTTTGGCTTCCGTTTGCTACAAAGCTGCAGTGTGCATTTGATAGACAGGACAACTTACGAACCTATAACAATGTAACCTGCAACAAACAATGCTTACAGAGAGAGAGTGGGAAGGTCTTCATTAGAAATGCATCTCACATCAAAATCGGGATTGTTTGCCCCCTAATAGATGACCACTGTTCAAGTGTGTGTCCTTTGGAAAGAGAGACAGAGTTGTGAGGCGTTAGACTCAAGAAGCAAGCAGCCACCCAAGACTAAAACACAAGAGTCCATGGGAGGGGGGGCAGGACGGGGGCGGGGGGGCAGAGGGAGGAAAGCAAAGCAAAGCAAAGCCAGGTGGAAATGAAATGGCATTTGTTGGTGAGGTGACATTTAGAGAAATCTCAGGTCCATCTCCTTTAAAGGGAAACGCCTTATCTTGATCTCACAGGGGGAGGAAACAGTTTAATGTGTATCCTTGTAGCAGCACGGGGATAATGGCTAGTATCTATGTGGCAAGTATTTTTGGACAAGTTTGATGATTTAATCGGTGTAGAAGTTTTTAAATGAACGCTTATGGAATGAGATATTCTCTGATTCGGGCAGAATTCCTATGTGGAAGTAAATCAGATCCGCCAATTTCCTTGCTTTCCTGGCTGATATGTACTACTTTGTCTGCACTGGATGTGGTGATTGATTGATTGATTTATTGGTTGTGCTGTAGCTGCTCTCGACCTTCTGATGGTTTTGGTTTGGACACTTCTGAATGTTCTTTAAACACAGTTGCTTGTATAATAGGTTTGGGCCATCATCATCTAAAAGGTGCAAACAAAGGCATCAGACATGGACTCATTAAGAATAAAAATGTAAAGTGGCCGGCAAAGAAACACAGATAAGGAAACAAATTTGAATTGAGCTTCAAGACCAAACATGTAGCCACAAATCACTGAAACAGATGAGAAGCAGAGAACATGAGCTCATCCCAATGTTCAGCATGTACAGGATCCATCTATTGTCTGTAACTGCTTGAAGAAACTTCCTCTTTTGCAAACCTGTTAATAATGTTAGTTAATACTGTTAAATCTGTCCTCTGGTGATCACAGGCAGAGGTCACAGTTCACCAGCTTGATGATTAACAGCTCTGTCACTAATCACAGCTAACTATGGCCCGAGCTCAACAGGAGCAGTGAGCGGATGTTTGTTTCCCTTTCAGGGCCACATAGGCTTTGGCTCTGGTCTCCTTTTAGTCGCCCTGTAGACACTATCAGCACTGTTGTTGTTACATGTGCTATGTGGGAAGAAGGATCTCAGCTGTTCATCCTGGAGGAATCATCTCCCTCCCCATTCCGGTCCTAGGTGAGCCTCAATACTTACCCAGACCTCCTTTTCCTTTTGGCTGCCATTACCCAAACTAAGCTCATTTGTCGCCCAGAATAGACCCATGATCTGCCTTTTGTTCGTGCCCCAACCTCCCATTCATGTCCCCCAGGAGAGCAGACAAAAGAGGAAAAGACACAGGCCTGAACCCTTTGCCCAGACAGACTGTGGTAAAGCGACCATAAAGGGATGCTGGGCTTGAATGGAGCTTTGCTGTGACGGGGGAACTGTGTCTGTGAAGATGTCCTCCTCTATCCCCCCCAATCTATAATATCTGCCAAAGTCTGAGGAAGAAAGCTTTGATTGTTGTGTGATACTTCTCTCCTCGTTAAGTTTCTTAGACTTCACTCTTGACATCACGGAGCTCATCTGTATGCAGACGCTGCAATGTGCAATATGTCGGAATTTCTTAAAGTATCAAGTTTGTGTTATATGGATTCCTGTAGCGTCCGTTGAGGTTGGAGGCACAGATACAAACAGATTTAAACCCTATCGCTGTAACGCAGTGTTTATAGACTGGGAGGAATATTCCGTACCCCACAAAATGCTAATCCACAAAGCAGTAAAGCCTGACGTATAGCAGCATATCTCTCTATACCTGTGCGACACTAAACATAAGCTGGGTCCACACTGAGAGACAGCTGTTCTATAGGGGCTCCTCTGCAGAAAAGCTTAAAATAGAAGAGATAAGGAGAAAGTCTGGGTGGGGAGGGAATCCATGCTGTTACATATTATTACCACAATTATGTTGTAGGCTGATTCGTGCTGCATGTAGGAATGAGCCGTGCAGAACTGGAATCAGGAGTTGAGAATGAGACAGAGAGAGATGATTGTGATATTAGTGCATGAAGAAACAACAACAGCTGAAGTAAATAACCTGCTTATTTACTAGTAAAGGTCTACTGTGGAGAATGTTCATGATGCCGAGTGCTGGGCTGAGAAATCATGCAGCAGAGGTGTAAGGAATGGATTGAAGTGTCCTTAGGCATGACCGTGACTGAAGATCTGCAAACAGAAAATACAATATGTCATCTTCAGTTTGGAATGCAGAGGTTTGCAGTTTTCTGTTTTCCTCATTCTCATCCCAAACAGACACTGAAGTGGCAGCCGTGTCAGGAGAGAGGACGGTGACGGACAGGATGCCACTGACAGATCCTTAAGTTAAGACAGTAGAAGAAGCGTTTGTTGGAATGGAAGTTGGTGTTTACAACAAAGCTGACAGAAAACAAATTCTGCATAAGAAGTAAGACCTGCAGTGACTGAGACCACCTTACAGGATGTATCAGCATTTAGATTGAACACTTACACGTTGCCTCCATGCAGGAGCAATATGCTGGATAGACCCACATTCAATCTGATGACATTCTTTATTCTGGGTCAGAGTTTGTTCTGTTATATTCTAAAAGGTAACAGACTGGTTTGGATCTCTTGGCTCATGGAACACACACATTTGACAAATATTTATCAGTTAACAGTCAGATGAAAAACCCAGAGTAAACTTTCGTAATGGTGTTGGTTCTGTTGGACTTCAGCTCGTCTGCCTGTTCAGTACTTTTAGTCTTCAGAACTTGAATAGCTAAATGTGTTTTCATATTTCTGTGAGTTCACGCCCTCCTAATTGTACATGTATGATTTTCTCACGTGAGGTATTTCTGTCTGTGACTCGTCTGCTTGTCTCTCACAAACCCCTGCTCTGCTACACACCAGTTTATTGTATTGAGATAAAACAACAAAGTTCTCCTCCTGGTCTTATGGAGCCCAGACACTAAAAACCCTGAAAACACTGTTTATTTCCTCCACTAGCAGGATGTTGTCATGTTTACTTTCTAACCTTTTTCTCCTCTAAATGGATCTCTGGGGTATTTCAGAAAGTACGACTAGTTCAAGCGAATCACAAAAAAAGATTCCTCCACTATTTTCCCAATGCAGACACTTTTGTTTTGGGCCTCTGTCAAGGCTTCCTGTTTGTCTGTTTGTCCGTCTGTGATTCCCATGAAACATTGTAGACAGGTTGGACTTGTGTGCTGGAGTGGTTAGAGAGCTGCCGATCACAATCCAGCTACAAGATGTTTCTACCACCAACAATTGTAACATCGGACATGTTTGTTTGTACACTGAGCTCTTTGTTATTATACTGTAGGTGCGTCTCAGAAAAGATGATGATCAATTCTAGATTGGAGCCACACAAGCAGAAAGCAGGTATCCCTGTTTTGGTCTTAAGCCAAAGCTGCAGGACTTCCACGTTCATCATTAACTTCATTTCAATATTGCCGCCTTGTTTGACGCTTTGGTCTCTGGCAACACATTTCTAATTCAGCCGCCGCTGTCATCACACCCATTTCCTGCAGCCTTTTGTGGACAGAAAGTCGGTCTTGACATTTTCTGGTGACCTGATTGTTACAGAGGGGCGACAGTGTTCCTGTGTGTGTGTGTGTGTGTGTGTGTGATGGTTAAACTGCTCAATATACGGCGTTATACAAAGCCAAGCATGCATAATTGAGCAAGAGTGGAATAATTGAGGGTTTGGGTTGTTCTACCACAACACGTGGCTTCTAAATGAGTGTGTGGTCGGAGAGGTTCTGGTTGTTCTACGTGTCATCAGTGTGGCTTTAAGTTGTTCTCCTGAACCAAGCGACTAATGAGAGTAACAGTATCCTATGGGCTCTGTCAGCTTGACGGCCTGGAGGCAGTTAGTGCAGGTGGCTGTCAGATGGAACAGGGTACCAACTGTAGCAACACAAAAGATGGACGGAGCAGGCTTATAGGGTCAGAGGTCAGGGGCAGCTGTGTAGATACAAGGTCTTGACACTGAGTGGAGGACGTTTACAGGCCTTTTACGCAGATAGATGCAGCAGTCGGAGCTGTGTGTGGTCTGAGACGACAGCTCATCTGCCGTCACCATGGTTTCCTCATCTGAAATAGCACGTATTACAGGAAGGAAGAGCTCGGAGGAAAGGCAGGTTTTTTTACAGGCGTGTGTTTTCACAGGCGTGACATTTGTGTTGGGTATTTGGCTATTTGCCTTTCATTCTCTGGAACTCTGACTCCCATCTCTCTCTCCCCCTGCCTGCTTCCTGTCCACTCAGAGCTTCTGAATGTCACCTTCACATCACAATTCTGTTTCTGTAAACTCTAAACCACAATCCCCTTTTTAAATTAACCAATTTCTTTCACAAATATAATCAAAATAGCTCAGCAAACAACCCCAGAGAAGCAGAACAGAGAGGCTCAGGTCTCCGTGCCTCCGTTTTATAAAAAGCCACTGTGGGGCCCTTTTTTTTTCACTGCGTTATGAATTATGGATTACTGCTAATAGGCTGTTTCTTCCTTGTTTAACTTATTGTGGCCACTGGCTTCTTTCTAATGGCTGATATTTTAGCTGGATATCGTTCCTCAGTGCTCATCAGCAGCCTTATTCCTCCCATCACTGTGTTATTGTCTCATTATTGCATTAAAGCAGCATGGGCTTCCGTATGTTGGAGTGGAGGAGGCAGAACGGGTCTCTGTCCAACTGACCCTCCCTGAGGACTTAACCCACACCGTCCCGGCTCGCTGCTACATAATGGATGAAGGACAGCCATTGGGGAGGGAGGAGAGGAATGGGAGCAGGGCCCTTATTACTTTGTGATTCATTTTTAATGAGGTAAACAGGTCTTTCCAGGTCACCTGCAAGCACGCTCACACCCATGGCGAGGCGGGGTGTCTTCCCTACCGGCTGCCTTATTGCTGCCCGCTTTGACATCCTCCATGGCTGCAGGGGCTCCATAGTATAATTAGGTCTCACTGTCATTGACAGAACGTGTCTCACTTCCCACACTCTTTTCTTTGCCTTCAAGTTAGATGCCTCCAATTATGCAGTTGCAAGTAGACCTTATTATAAGAGCTGCAGGCGACCTTTGCCTCACTTTCTTATCTCGCTGCCACTCTATTAAATGTTCCAACAGCGAGTTATCCACAATCACAATTAAGTTACAGTGCATGGGTTCATAATTGATTTGATCACACATCATATCATAGTTTATTAGATTGATTTTAAATAGGTTGCGGAGTGCAAACATGACCTTGCGGTGTCTTTTGGTATTTCCAGCCAAATGAATGAATTTATTATCAAGGGTGTAATATTTGCAGGTAGTTGTCGCCTCAGTCTGCCTGGCGTGTTATTTTTTGCATGCTGTCTTGCGTGTGTGTGTGTGTGTGTGAAATGACAGCCGATAAAGCCCGAACGTTGTTGTGCACTAATGGAAATAAAATGGTTTCCTTCAAGCAAATGTCTGGCTTCACAGCAGCAGAAATGAGATGACAGGCAAGGATGTGCGCGCCGGTGTCATCTGGGAAATCAATCCTGCTCAGTTCAGTTGCTCTGAAAGTCGGTGAACAGGTACGCCTTCACAAACAGGGAGGTGGAGAACTCCCACAGCAATTCTCTGTGAAGCCTGGCACGGCTGCGGAGGAAAGAGACAGAGAGAGAGAGAGAGAGTGCGACAGGAAGGTGAGAACAGGAACAGATGGAGAGACGCGGGGAATGTACATTTACAACCAGGCTCATTTAAAACAGGTGCTATACATAGCTGCGCCTTCAACCCATCATCTCATCTAAATGATATCATTACAACTAGAAGTCATTAAAAAAGATCCTTTTCCTCTGGACTGTATATATTTCCTCCGTCTCCCCGGGGAGCGAGGATGAAAATGAATTTAAGGCCCCTCAAGTCATTGAATTTGCTTCTTATCACTGGATGGCTGTGCTACATATGTGCCATTGTTCTGTATATGGGATTAGAACGGATCTTTTCTGCCTGACTGCCTACTGGCTCTCAGCAACAAGATGAGGATCATTTCCTCCTGCTGAGAAAAGCCCCTCGCACGCACACACACACACACACACACATGCAAACACACACACACACACACGCACACACATCTTGCTCCATATGGATTCTGAATTGCATACCACCGAACTTTATCAGCGTGTGTGGTTGATTGGTGAGGAAACAAAGAATGTAAGGGTTTGTCTGATTTGCTAAAGAAAAACAATCCTCATCCTCACCAGAGAAGCCCAGAGATTGAGAGTAGCACATCATCCTCCTCATCCTCCTAATCTCTGGTAGAAGATCTTCCAATGCACATCCCTTCACCCTTTGTCTTGAGTCTGTCCCTCCTCACAGAGCCTCTATGGGCACCGGGCGCTCCTGGGCTTTGTTCCCGTGTTTATTTAAGGCGGTTCTTGCTTGTTTACATCAAACTCTTGTGTGCAGAACGAGCGTAATTGCAATCAGGGTGCCATTGGTACCTGGAGCAGAGTAATCAAGAGATGGTTACTGACATGGCTGTTTGATTCAGTGAGTCAGGTTTCCCTTGCCAGAGCACTTAGAGGAAGAATGAGTTCAGTCAGCGACCGAGAGGCCGACACGCAAACACTCCATCTCTCCAATCATCACAATCACATCTGAACCTGTCAGACGGGAGGCAGCTCGTGATCAATGTCAGGAAAGTAAGCACAACAGTGTGACATTGCCAAAAATGTCAAGTTGATCCATAAACACACACTGTATGTATATGTATGTGTGTGTGTGTGTGTGTTTATATGTGTATACACTGAGCTCAGGCAGTCCACGTTCACACCCTGCTCTCAACTTCTTAAATGCTATGTTAATGCCAGGCCTGCATTTACTTACATCTTGCTTTCCATTGGCTTGCCGGGCTAATGGTCCACCGGCCCCCCCCCTGGCCCCCCCCTGGCCCACCCCCCCCCCCCCCTTCCTCTCACACTCTCTTTCTTCCTCTTTCTCTCAGTCAGCCACTCTCTGTCTCTCTCTCTTTCCAGCCTTGAGGCGTCCCGTTTCAGCTCCTTCGCTTTCAGCCACTACTCCGTGGAGGAAGGAGGGAGGGAGGGAGGGGAGGCAGGGGGGAGGGGGGGGGTGAATGGGTAGGAGGGGGGCATTTAAGAGAGCCATAGGTGGGAGTGGAGTCTGACCGCAGAGGGTCCTACTGTTTAGGAGAAAAGGGAGTTTTTTTCTTTCACTCACCCACTCCCCCTGCTCTCTGTCTCTCATCCTCTCTCTCTCTCTCTCTCTCTCTCTCTCTCTCCCTCTCTCTCTCTCTCTCCCTCTCACCCTCTCCTCTCTCTCCTCACTGGCTCACACAACATCAGCCCGGCTCTCTAGGTAGACTGGAGTAAACACTCTAAGAGAACAGGGAGGAGAAGAGGAAAGATGACAGAGCTGTCAGTGCTCTGAGAGAGATACACACTCGTGAGAGCGTTTGTGTCGGGGGCTGCTTGATTTGTTGAGCTTTTTTTTCTCCCCACAACACTGCTGCTTCTTCTTGTTCTTCTTCTTCTGCTGCTGCTGCTGCTGCTGCTGCTGCTTAGATTCTCTGATCTGTGGAGAGGCTGTGAATTGTGCGTGAGGTAAGTCCCCCTCTGTACCTGTGTGCTGCTGATGGACATGAATGGGAGCAGAGGCAACGTAAAGATTGCTTTGTCTAATTGAATTAGCAGGCAGAAGCATCAGACCGGGGTGGGAGAGGTTGAAACTTTACAGCTCCACATTTATCAGCTTTCCCCACTTTCATATTAGTTAATATTTCAACTTTATGAATGAAAAGATGTTTGTTTTAGCCCTGTTAATGTGAGATGTGCTGTGTGTGGCTGTGCTGATTGATCTATTATCAACCCAGGGTGAAAACGTGATCTGTGTCATTAATTAAAAGATTATTTCCATTCATCTGAACAGCTCCTGTGATTCCTGCTCGTGTTTTACAAGCCAGACTGGATTCATTCTGCTCTTTACTGCCTGCACCTGGGTGCCAAATGTCTTTTATTGTGAAGGTTTCCTCTAATGCCGGCTATTTTCTATTTATTACCAGTGGGTAAAAAAAAAATAATGAGCGTCATCAGAGTCTGTGGTGATCCATTGAATAATTCTGCTTGCATTAGATCCGGGGCTGAGTTTGGGTCTGGTGGGACAGAAGAGGAGGCTTGGTGTGTGTGTGTGTGTATGTGTGTGTGTTGGTCCAGCTGTATGTTTTATTGCCAGCAGACAGCAGGCTTCTGTAACCCAGGAGACAGACAGCTGCTCTGCATTAGATGCTACTGGTTGGTTCCTCTCACAGCTCCTCAGCGTACACACTGCCTGTCTGAAAGGCTCGCTGCTGTGAAGTGCCAACCCGCCTGACACACACTCGCTCTGACTACTCGTCTCCATGTGCGTCCCAGTCTTCTGTCTGCAGGTCAGCATCATTTGTTCAGCAGTTGTATCCCACAAAGAGAATCTGGCCGTGTGTGTGTGTGTGTGTGTGTGAACGAGGACTCCCTGTGTCTTATATAAAACTACTTTCTTTGAATCAAACCCCGAAAAGCTTCCTCCTATGTTACTCATGGAGGTGGACGAGCCCCCAAAACGGCATTACGCCACCGAGGAAGAGAGAAAGTAATGAGGAGTCTTTGGGAGGCTCAGCGTGTCTTCAGGGCAGGAGTCTCTGCAGGTGTTATGGATTTACTCTCCCTGTCCCTGAAGCTGTATATGGATTATCATATCCCTATGGCTGCTTACATCCACAGCCTTATACACACCGTATGTCCTAGTGGGAGGGCTGAGAGAGAGAGAGGGAAAGGCTGGTAAATGGCAGAGAGAGTTGAGTGACAGGTGTGGGTGTGCGTGGAGATGTGAGGTGAGCCGACGGAGGAGGAGACCCACAGGATGCCAGGGCAGCATCTGTCGGATGGTAATTGTGCGTGACTGAGGGATGGAAAGACAATGAAAAGGCTCGTCTGTGTTAAGGAGCTGTGACTTAAGGTACACCAGAGGCTTGTTTAGATGTGTCTGGAACTCCATTAGGAAGGATTTCATCTTGTTTATTGAATATTTTCATAACTTTCTGGGGTTTTTCCCTTATTTGGGTTTTGGTTCATTACAACAGGCACAACCCTCTGTTCTGGTTGGTGGATGCACAGAATTGGTGCATGAATGTTTGATGATGCTGTGACTGAGCTCAGAGTAGCTCACTGACATTGACACTCGGCATAACGATGAGTGGGAAACGGGCTTTTGTTTGGACAGCTGTTAGCTCCCGAGGCTCCACACCCTACACAGCTCCCTGAGAGGGTGATTGTGTTTAACCCCACTTACTTCCTCTACTGGTGAGAGAGAGCAAACAATAATTGTGGGTATTCATGATAACTCACAGCGGGCAGGACTCAGGAGAAGGTGCAGTGATATTTGCCTTGGACTAAATTAATGTCAATGTCGGTGCAAACGACACACACACACACCCTTTGCTCTGTGTCGTCTCCTGCTTCCCTTTGTCTCTCATTGTCCTTGGATCCTGCTGAAGTGTCCTGTGTATGACCTTAAATGTTGTGAAGTCCACTGATGTTTTGCCAGATTTTGCTTAATTTATGGGTTTACTTTGGTGTGGTTCACCTAAAGCATGTTGCTCAGTGGATGGAACCACCTGTGGGCCAGATGGTAAACTCAGTGATCCATACAGGACAGGAATACACAAGATCTCAGGAAGAATGTTGGAAAAAGGGAAATTACTCTCTGACGTCCATCTTTTAATATCTTTTAACTGCCTAGAGAAGATCTAGACATTGTATAACACACTACCTGATCTCCTTCATGGTACCAACCTCTTCAAATCTAGTCAATCAATCTAGTTTAGCTCGTATAATTAACATAATCTATTTTATTTATTCAATCAGAGAATGTGTGATGTTATTTAGTAAGATGCACATTTCATTTCTCCAGGGTTCATCTCTCTGAATGTTATTATGGAAGGGAAATACTTTCTTCTTTGAGATTTGAAGGACAGCTGTTGTCTCCTTTCATGTCCAGATATTTACAAGGTTTCAAATTTACACCCAGAGTGTAACGGCCTCACAAAAGTCACCAAAGTCTTTTCCTGTATCCCAGCGAGGCCCGGTAAGATTACTCATCATTACAGAACAAAGACCCCCCTCAGAGAAATGCAGTGTTTTAAGCATCCCAGATGGTTTTTAATGTTCCTGTGATGCAAATGGGAAATGGAGAAAAGGAGTGGAAGTCTCGTAGCTGGGGGATCCGGGATGCCTTTGTATCGCCCCGTCCTCTATTGGAGGCAGCCAATAGACGAGCACATGTGGTAGACACTTCGCTCTGACACTTTGCCTCCACCGGTGACCCTGCACATTGGAATGCATGAGCCATAATGTTCTTGGAACAAGACGGGGCCCTTTTGAGAGAAGCAGACAATTTAAATTGGGGAAAATTGTAAAGCACAGAAGCCAATGAAGAGCAGACCTCAGGGACTGGGGTCATTAGGCTCATACAAGTGTCTGAATGGAAGGCACTCCCAATTTGGACACGCAACACGCTTCAGGCTTTCATCGCAGACAAGGACAAACAGATGTCCTGGTATCACAGCCAACACGCTTGCTTACATTTCACGGGGAGAGGAAAAAAGTCCCTTCCTTCCTGTTTGAATGGGAGTGGCCAGTAAAGCGTCTTAACGTGTTGAAATGTTCAGTCTAGTCTTTGAAGGCTTTGAGAAGTCTGTTCATAAGTCTACTCAACGTTGTTAGAACAGAGGAATGCAAGAAATACACGTCTCCTCCTCTAGAGCAGCTTGAGTGAGAGAATCTACAGTAGGACCAAGGACAGAGACAATCTCTGCTTCCCATTACTGAAATCCATTTACATCTGAATCGTTTCCTTAAGTATACGGAAATATACAATCTGCTTGTGTGTAGTTTGTAGATGTACCATCTCCCTGCATCATGAGACGAAACAGGACAGGACAGTCACGCAAAAGAAGCCAGCCAAAGGTCTGTAGAGATTCAGATAAGATTGTGCTCTCACCTTGCATCTGATTACCTGAGAGGCACGGAGGTGTGAGTTACACGGTAAGTTTAGACGTCTCAACGTCGCGGACATCAATACCTCTGGGTAGCCTGACGACACGGCCGGCCAAGTAGAAAAAAAAGGAGCGAGATCTTTATAGTATTTGCAGTGTAGTGTGAAAACTGAGCAAAGGAAGTGGGTTGGAATGGACAGGGGGCCGCGGTTACATGCGTGTGCAGAAAACAGCAGTTGGATACGCTGTGATGGCTGCCAGCCTCGACTCCACACAGGGGTTAGGCTAATAAACAGTGGGTCACCAGCAAGCAGCATGTTAAAAAGCCAAGGAACAATGACAAGCATCCAATCTCTCCATCTGGAACCCGGAGAGAACAGCAGCAAAAGACAGAGGCACTGCGGGGGAAGAGCCATAAAGAATATTGATGGGCCCCCGCAGCAAGTCGCACGTCAAATCACAATGCAGTAAAAAAAGTGAATTGAGATTTGACTGCTGTCTGCTCCGTGATTCACCCAATCAGAGCTCGGGACGCCGCAACATTTGTCCTCCCTGTATCTCACTGTCAAATTTAGAAATTGCTTTTGGTTTAGGAAATAGACTTTTCTGGAGCAAGTATCACTCAGACGTGTCAAACTCCCAGCTCCAAATCATTCCGCTGATGGGGACTCAGCTCGGGAAAGCGCCTTGCTCGCTCGCTCGCTTGCTCTGAGTATCCAGATAAGTGTTGCTGCTGGTATCTCAGCTCCTGGCCCCCCCATTCCGCCCCTTATCAGCCTCCAACACACAAACCCCCCCCACCGCTCCCCCGCTATCTGTGTCATCAGATCCACCGGGGTCACAGTGGAGAGTGAACCAGCAGAGCATGCCTTTGATGAAAGCTGCCTTCTCTTCATCCATCAAAAAGCCATATTCTCTATTTCATTTCTGTTTAGCTAATTGTATTATTTCTTGACATTTGTGGAGGAATGATAGCAAAAAAGCGTAATGAAAATATTTATACAGCGTATTGATTTAATGTCGGAGCCTTCAGGCGGATTTGTTTTGCTGTGAGATGTGAAGATTTTTCCGGAAGATCTCATTACAACGTGGAGTGGATCTAGATAAAGGAAAACTCATATTAAATGTGTGCAGAACGTATTGGGATAGGAACGGCAATCCAATCTGGCTCTCATTGTGATCGGATCTCCGTGACAACTGGCCAAGTAGTAATGTCATCCGTACAGCTGGGACACGTTGAGGAGATAAAAACCGGCCGACTTCATTCACTCTCGCTGGCGGGGAGTCAGGGGTTGTGACTTCATGTAAATGGCTGTCTGCACCTGAGAACGCCTGTAAATGCGTGATGAGCGGAGGAGACGGGTTTTAATTAGAGGGTTTAGATCCCATCACAAAGAAGGAAGAATAAAGATAAGGAGAAACACTTCAAGGTCCAATCCAGATACAGAGATTGCATTTTTACGGAAGGTGAGAAATAAAATGAGATAGCTAATATAAAGCATTAGCGTCATCGTGGAAATAACTCTGGCTTCAATAATTCATGATTATATGATGATTTATAAGTTGTCCTATAATTTGAAATCAAACCTACTTCCACACGTAAAGCGTTTCAGTGCTGTAAAACCGAGAGGCTCTTATTTTTGTGACTATCCGTGTTGATTTGTGGGAGTTATGTGACATCAGTAATTACATTTTAATGCACCTGTCCAACAATAATTTCCTGCAGGCCAGAGAGGCGTCTTCACTTCATAATCTTGTTCCCTGCATCTCCTGCCTCATTAAACCAGCGGTAAAACTTCTTCATCAGCAGCCTCCGCTCCGCTTATAAAAGAGAGAAAAGAGACAGATGACAAAGTTTCTTGAGGAGATAAAATTTGAAAAAGCTTTTCTGGGAACGAGCAACAATCGTCCCATCGATCGAGCGGCGAGCAGTCAACTCCTGCTACGTGCTGCTTCCTGGAAATTCATTTCTGTGTTTGATGATTATAACTCACAGCCATAGTGCTGCTCTCAGCAACTCCCTGTCTCTCTGCTTATGACCTTGGTGGAGATACAGCATGAAAATCAATGCGGGCAGAGGACGTGTGTATGAGGCGTCTTTCACCTTGCAGGCAAATTGATTAGAATGTATGTTTATCAGCAGGTTTCAGTGGCGGTGGAACTGTGACCCCTTGAGTGATATGATTGCCCTTTAGCATACGATTAGGGGGAAAGGCGTGAGTGAGTGAGAGAAGCCCGTTTGACAGTAAAGCAGTATGTCAAGGTGAAATAAGCCTCAGACAATAACCCCTCATTCAGTCCTCACCCGTGACCCAGATTTGGATTCTGTGGCACCGAGAGGAAGCCGGGGTTTTGTCACGGTGACCTACAAAACTAGGCAAGCTTGATAAATTCTTCCCAAATGAAAAGAACGTCTGCGTATCCCATCAGAACTGTTTAACATACAGTCCTGGGACTTGGGTTGTAATAACAGTGATTGAATATTTACAGCTTTAACGCGCCAAGTGGGCCAACGCTGCTTCGTTATTCACTTTGTGTTGTTGTTATCTGACGGATGCTGCGATGTCTGCTCACCCCCGGTTAAAGCAACGACATCAAACCTGTCTCCCCTCTTGAATAGACAGGACCGACTCTGCGTGCATGATGGTCCACCTTTAAACGACCTCACACACTTCTGCTGCTTTTAGAACCACACTGATAAAACTCCTCTTTGTTCTCCGCCGAACAAATTGTATTTTCTGCTCAGCACGTTTTAGAGATAACCACGGCTGAATACGGGCAGATTGAAACTTTTCTGCTCTGATTTATCTGGGAGCCACCATATGGCAGAGTCTGAGCTGTAGTAGACTACTGTGACAGTTAGGGTTTGCCGGCATGGGGCTCTGGCTGTGTATGAAAGAAATCCTGATGATGAACGACATCCAAGATGTCTGCAAAGAAAGTCAGCTCATCAATCTCCTGTTGAAATGAAAGTACAGGTTGTATCTAAAAGATGGGACGGAGGGAGGAGAAGGAGGAGGAGGAGGAGGAGGAGGAGGAGGAGGAGACGAGAACACTGGTAAAGTCATCAGCCATCAAATAGTTTTTCTTCCTCTGTATGAACAAACAAGCTCAATGCCAAGTGATATACCACCACCAAGACAGATCTTACAGCAGCATTTAATGTTGAGAAGTGTGTAATGGAGATTTATGCTGTCTGGGTTCTGTCCTGGTTCTTCTCTCATCTTGATCCTCTCCGTCCCCCCTATGTGTGTTCTCCTCTTGATTTAGTCCAGGACTAAGATTCTAGACTTACACAGCACGGCGGTTAAATAAGAAGCAACATCTAGGGACACTTCCTGCAGAGGAGGATGTTATCTCTGGCTGAAGAGGGCGGAGGCTCTGTGGTTTATACGTCCACACACTAATGGCAAAGTCAAGAATGTTTCAGACCTTGCAGACTTATGTAACCAGGCACTTCTGTGGATTTCATCTCAGATCTGGTGCAGTGACAGTTTGCTGAGGCAGGGATGTGCATTTTTTTAGCTGAGTGTTGCAAATGGAATGTACAAGTACGTCTAATCCATAACAAAGACACATTTCGTTGCCATGACACCTAAATACAGACACTGCATTTAGGTTGATTCAAGTTTTTAATCCCAAAAAATGGTAAATGAATGAATGAACCCCAGCTGGACATTGAAAACACTGATTCCCTTTCTTTCATGTTTCATATATAAACTAAGTCTTTCCTCAGCGGGGCTCATTTAGATCAGCTGCATTAGTGTGTATGCCAGCACGCCTCCCCTGGTAAACTTCCCCGCACATTCGATAAGGCAGCTAACAAGCCTTGTTGCTTGTTGCGAAGCCAACTACAGAGAGAAACCATGTGGGAGAAAAGCAAAGCAGAAGCAGTCAGACTGTGTCAAGTCCGTGTCTATAGTGCCAGAAACCAGCTATATTAGCTTAGTGCCAGGGCCACAGGGCGCTTCTGAAGGAAGTCCAAGCGGGGAGGATCGGCTCTGTTTCTCTGGGTTACGCTCAGATTCTAATATTGGCGTTGCCTTTTTTGCGTATTTAAAGGGCGGTAGATGGTAGCTAAGAGGAGAAAAAGTCAAATCAAAATATCTCTAACTCTCTGGAAGTTTCCTCACTTCGTGTACGCTCTGCCAGAGCAACAGATTTTCACACAAAGCCTGCTTGGGGCTCTCAGGGTCGCCTCGCTCAGAGGTCTATATGGAGAGCAGCCAGCCTTCAAAGTGAGAAAGCCAACCATCCGCCCATAACTAAAACCTTAGCTGCAACTCAAAGCAATTTTCTGGCTGTTTTGTTGATTTAATCCCTGGTTTGTGATGCTTGGGCACAGCAGTGTGGCTGTGTGTGTGTGTGTGTGTGTGTGTGTGTGTGTGTGTGTGTGTGTGTGTGTGTGAGACCGGGTTGGGGGGCTCTGAGGGCCCAGATCTTCAGCGCTTCCATCAGCAGGCCACATTAGCACTTTTACAGTGAACCCATCATGGAGGCGCTCATCCCTGTCTGTCTAATCAGGCTGTAGGTGGGGATGGGGAGGAGGGTGAAGCTGTGGGATCCGTCCAAGCAGAGCTCATCTGTCAGCCTGCCTAATCACACGTCAGCCCAGGAAGCTGAGGAAACCCAGAGCTCCTCAGCCTGGGATATTACCTGCTGACTGTCAGCCTCCCTGCTCCAGCAGAGATGCTCCTTGTCACCGTGTCCCAAATCAATCCCACCAGGTCAGGGGCACCAGAGGAAATTAAATCCCTGCGTATCCGAACATGAGGTTAGAATATGCTGGATAGGACCGAACGTTCACATCAGTGCTTATCCAGACACTTTCATGTTGGCTGCTAACAGTTGTTAGGAAGGTTTGGAGCAGCCGAGGCTTACGCTGGGTTTATTATAGGTATGAAATGATTAGTGTCAGCATCTCTGACGAAGGGGAAAAAAAGTGCAATTATATCAACTCAGCCTGAGCCACATCATTCCAAGACAGGAGGTTTATTCCACTGCACTGAGACTGTTCACTATTTCTTCCTCGCAATTTGTAAGAATAAGATTTCTGCATATAAAAGATTAGATTCACGACGTACTCCTAATAAAGCTGTACCAATTGAGTTTACCTCCAAGACAAACGTGTCAACTTCAGCACATTTCCCTCCAGCAGACTGTTACTTTTAAAAGAAACACCCAAGTCTCCCAAGACGAAGGGCGAAGCATCATGTTACCAGACTAAAACAAAATCCAGTCGATGTCAGGAGAACAGTCCGGGAATGCTGACCTGCTGGTTTGTGGTTGCGTGGAAAGTTGCAGACCTTTGTGCTTACAGGAAGCCCACAGATGGTCTAACCATGCAGCGGCATTCATCTGTCAGCTGGGGTTGTGGTGGGAGACACACAGAGTAAAGCTCCCCACTGTGCAGGTGTTGCTGGCTCTTTGTGGCAACCTGTCTCAGCGTGGTCAGAAAATAAAGTGTTAGATCTCCAAGGTCAGGCACCGCTCTTGCTGTAATTGGTGCTCTTTTTCCTGTGAGGCCTTGTGAAAAGAATGGCCCAGTGTCATCTGCTAAGCGTGTGTGTGCTGTACTGTGAGCCCAGGGGCTGAAATGGGTCAGAGCCAGCGGCAGGATTGGAAGGTGGTCTTTTGTTCGGCGCAACAGAAGAAGGTTAATTGCTTTTAGTGTGATATTATGATATTTCACTGCAGCCGTGGTCCCTGGTGGGTGTGTGAGTGTGTGTGTGTGCTGCAAGGGCAAACCAGAATGAATAGGAATGCACTTCTATGGGTAGAACACCGAGGAACTCTGGTGAATGTGCTTTTTGGATACTTTTAAGTTAGAACACCAGGTACTATGTGTCCAACAGTTTGTTAAAGATGGAGACATGTTCTTTACCTTTTCTCCTTTTTGTCATTGTAGGACTTGGATCGAGAATACTAACAGTCAGGTTTGATACCTCTACGGTCTACCTGGGCTCAGATTCTTCATCCAGCTTCCATTAGAGGCCCCAGTGCTCGGGTGTCATCATGGGGATGAAGGGTGTCCTCATAGGCTGCCTGACAGTCGTCCTGCTCTTCCAGCTCTCCACCGCTGGCCTGGTCAAGAAGGTCATCCGCCATCGTAGAGAGGCTCTCATGCCCAAGAAAACCCAAGAGAACATAACCTTGCCCGACCCTGACCAACCGGTCGTATTCAACCACGTCTACAACATCAACGTACCGTCCACCTCTCTCTGCTCCGTGGACCTGGACTCTCCCAGTGGCACCGAGCTCAAACACAAGAACGACCCGCTGGAGCTGCAGAACTCGGAGCACATGGAGCACACGGTGGACGGGGACAACCAGATTGTTTTCACTCACCGTATCAATATTCCCAAGCAGGCGTGCGGCTGTGACAACCACATGCCAGACCTCAAAGACATCCTGAGCAGGCTGGAGATGCTGGAGTCTGAGCTGTCCAATCTGAGGGAGCAGTGCGGCGGTGGAGCCGGTTGCTGTGCAGCTCAGGTTACAGGTACATCCATACTAAAGACAGGCCCGATCGTTTGAGCTGCTGTACTGCTGTCAACATATGGAATGGATATGATAATAATATCATATTGTCTTACGGGGACATATGAAGCTTATTTTCTGTTCCCTTTGTAGAGTAATACAGTGGGAAGAATGTGTTATACTTCATTACAAACCTTAATACGTATACTTAGAAATGCATCCAGTTCTTAACAGGTCTATTTCTAGTTGTTAACATTTTGACACACACACAGGTCAAGCCAGACACAGCTGATCAATCAGATCAACGCCAGTTTATCAGTGCCTAAACTGCAAAGGTTTAGATACATAAAGAGTTTAGACTGACTTCCTTACTCCTTTAGTGGAGTAGTAAGTTTAATTTCATTTCTGCATTTTATGAAAATTGACTTGCCAAGACTTTTTGAAACCCAGCCTAAGGCCTTTACTGTCTCAATAAGTTTCATAGCATATTGAAGAGAAGTCAAGCCAATGGCATGAGGTCACTGTATGTGCCATTAAATCACATATTGCCATGGTTACTTCCTATAATGTTGTTTTAATGGGCTTTAACATCTCCTCTTCCTTTGTTACGTATCTATAGGTGAAGTATCTACGAAGCCGTACTGTAACGGCCGTGGAAACTGGAGCACCGACACCTGCAGCTGTGTGTGTGAGCCAGGTTGGAGGGGTCCCAACTGCACTGAGCCTGAGTGCCCCAATGACTGCCAGGATCAGGGCCAGTGTCTTGATGGCAAATGTGTATGCTTTGATGGCTTTGCAGGCGATGACTGTGGCATTGAGCTGTGTCTTCTAAACTGCGGGGATTACGGCCACTGTGTCGACGGTTACTGCCTCTGTGAGGAGGGCTTCATCGGCGAGGACTGCTCCGGGACCAACTGCCTGAACAACTGCCTCGGCCGTGGACGCTGTGTGGACGACGAGTGTGTTTGTGACGAGCCGTGGACGGGATTCGACTGCTCGGAACTCATCTGCCCCAATGACTGCTATGACCGAGGACGCTGCATCAACGGTACCTGCTACTGTGAAGAAGGCTTCGCCGGGGAAGACTGCGGTGAACTCACTTGTCCGAGCAACTGTAATAACCGTGGCATGTGTGTGAATGGCAAATGTGTGTGTCAGACTGGCTACAGTGGCGAGGATTGCTCCAAACTCACCTGTCCCAGCAACTGTAACGAGAGAGGCCATTGCTTCAACGGGATGTGCATTTGTGATCCGGGCTTTGAGGGTGAAGATTGCTCCGTCCTCTCATGCCCCGACAACTGCAACAACAGGGGCCAGTGCATTAACGGAGAGTGTGCATGTGACATAGGATACCAAGGGGAAGACTGCGGCGAGCTCTCCTGCCTAAACAACTGCCTGGACCGTGGCCGCTGTGTTAATGGGAAGTGCGTCTGTAACAAAGGCTACGCTGGGGAGGACTGCAGTGTCAAGACCTGTCCAAAAGACTGCATGGGCCGGGGAGAGTGTGTGGATGGCAAGTGTGTGTGCTTCGTTGGCTTCAGAGGGAAGGATTGTGGTGAGCTTACCTGCCCTAATGACTGCCTGGACCAGGGCCATTGTGTGAATGGACAGTGTGTTTGTCATAAGGGGTTCACGGGTGAGGACTGCAGTGAGAAGACGTGCCCCAGTAACTGTCTAGACAGAGGTTACTGCGTTGATGGGAACTGCGTGTGCTATGAAGGGTTCACCGGTGAGGACTGCTCCATGCTGACCTGCCCAGGGGACTGCCAGAACCAGGGACGCTGTGAGAACGGACTGTGTGTTTGTGACGAGGGCTTCATCGGCGAGGACTGCTCTGATGGTGAGATCGCCTGTGCATGAATCCACTTTTACTGCAGTAGGTCTTAGCCATGTGCCACTGAGGCCCAATAGTCTTTGGGTTTTCAAACAGACACAGAAAAAAGGGGAATCAGATCCTGTAGTAACTTGTTTCTTGTTTAGCACCAAAGGTTTGTAGCTAAATTAAGACCAAAGCAGAACAATCGAGAATCGCAACTATGTGGTTCTGAAAGCAAACGCCTTCTTCACACTGCACTGCATTGCATTTCAAGTACTGTGAAGATTATGAAAGTGGAAGACAGTGATGTCTACACTAGCACAGCCACTTTATTTCAACAACACCAACGCACAGCTGAGCTCATGTTGACAGTTTAGCTCCTGAGGGACCGTGCTGTTGTCTAATGTCTCCAACGGAAAAATATATCTATGGCACCAGAGAATGCTGGTCAGAATAGAATCTACTGTGTTGTACTGCAGACTGTCTAGTGCATTTAAATGAGTCCAGGCATCTTTTTTTGGCACTGCTTCGTATTCTGAATAAGTACAAAAGTATAAAATAATGTCAGTTGTCCTCCTAGAGAATCAGTAATGTGTTTTCTTATACACTTGCAGTTCCCGAACAACTGGAAAGTATTAAGTCTGTTCTCTGCAGTGTGAAAGTGTCTAAAGGCTGAAACACCCATAGTTTACTTGGTTGATCTGTAGAAAAATATTAAACCCTAATGCATTTCTACAAATTACATTTTGTCAGGAACATAATATAACAACCATGTGGTTATTTTTCCAATTTATTTTTAAACTATTCTCCACATGCCACAATAAAGGTGCCAGGTACACAGAGAAACATTGATTTGGTTTTGATTGCACATTTAATTTCTGCAAAATGGAACATTGAAGAATGTTAGAATGTCGTCTGGAAACTGCTAGTTGGAAAATTCCACCTGAGAATCGTGTGTCCTGATGTTTAGATGGAGACTTGACTGTGTGTGTCTCTCCACAGTGTCCCCACCCAAGGACCTAACGGTAGTGGAGGTCAACACAGAAACAGTGGACTTGTCCTGGGTGAATGAGATGCGGGTGACAGAGTACTTGGTCACCTATGTGCCCACGTCCCTTGGAGGTTTGGAGCTGGACATGCGGGTACCTGGGGACCAGAAGACGGCCACTATCCGGGAGCTTGAACCTGGTGTGGAGTACCTGATCAGCGTGTACGCGGTTCTCAACAACAAGAAGAGTGTTCCTGTCAGCGCCAGGGTGGCAACACGTATGTAAACCCTCCAAGTCAACTACTGCTGTGATGAAACTACACACAATATGTAATGGATACGTGTTTACTCTCTCCTCTCAGATCTGCCGGAGCCTGAGGGCCTTAAGTTTAAGTCAGTAAGGGAGACATCAGTGGAGGTGCAGTGGGATCCGTTGGACATTGCCTTTGATGGCTGGAATCTCATCTTCAGAAACACTGTGAGTCCTGCTTGCCAATACTGCATCTTCACACAGCTTTTATATTCCCAGAGGTGGGTGGACTTCAGAGTCGACCGCAGCATCCCTCATTTTCCACATTCCCGTCTGGTAGAAACCAAAGATGATCCTCCGCAAACCCCCTTCTTTCAAACTCAATAATTGCCTTATAATGTGTATCAGGGATGAGCATCATGTGGAAAATAGCAAAGCCAAGCCAGAACACAAACAGCCCACAGTTAAATATGTTAGCACGGCCTTCTCTCTTCTCCTGACAGCTAAAACCATAAGGCACCAAGTAAATGTTGTTTTCTTAAAGCGCTTTTTCATCCAAGTACCCACTGAAACCTTCACAGCCCGTTCTACAGGGATCTGCTGCAAGCCACGGTCTATTAATCTGAATCCCCTGTCTGTGCTTAAGTGTTAAAGCCACCCAGAGCGCCACCCAGAGCGCCATTATATATGATTTGGCTGCTTGGTTCTGCACCAAACGTTTGTGCCAGGACTGGACTTTGTAGCGGTTGATGACTGGTGTTTTCTGGTGCCTGCAGAAAGAGGAAGATGGGGAGATTCTGAACTCCCTGAGCCGACCAGAGACCACCTTTGAGCAGTCTGGCCTGGGCCCCGGCCAGGAGTACGAGGTCAAGCTGGAGGTTGTGAAGAACAAAAAGCGTGGACCGCCTGCCTCCAAGAATATTGTCACAAGTGAGTTTTCCTATTCATAACAACTGCTTACAGGCTTTAAGGATGACTGAGAGGGTCAAGATCAATTTGCAATGATTCTGTTAGCTTTGGAAGCCCACTACACGTTGTGTTGCGTGAATGTCTTCAGCAGCCGGCTGTTCCTATTCAACCTCCTCTTAAATCCTGGATTATCTTTTGAGACCATGTCTGATATATGAGACAGGTTTGCGGTATAAAATCTTCAGCTAAGCAGGAAGAAGAAGATCTGGTGGATGAGATCATGACACAGATATGGGTCCAACATTGTGAAGAAGCGGTGTTCCTGCTGAGACGACAAAAGAAAACCATGGTTCATCATTCTTCATCTATATGCAAGGCGGCTACAACAACAAAAAATTAAGACCCTTATTAAATCAAATCATTATTGGATAGATTATAGATCATTATTAGAGATTGTAACTTCATTCCTGAACAGTGGCTGCACTCTGGTAAAGGTTGCTGTAGTGCTCAGACAAAGGTTCAAACTGAAGTCATTGTCAATGCGGTTCTCAAAGTTAAACACAAAGACAGGTTGTACCCTCCGAGCCGTGCATAATGCCGTATACGTTCATTGACATTTCCCTCGGAGTTATCCATCTCACAGTTCCCAACAGAGAATTGAAACCAGCCTGACTTGTCAAGCTTGAGTGATTAGCTCATTATATTTCATTGCATTGTTGTGATTTAGCTCGGGTTGTAAAAAGAGATATGGATTCTCAACCGTATTGACGAGTTATGAGATCTCTCCATTGCCCCATCCGACTGTCGTTATAAAGCCCAATGGTTTGAAACACGCCGAGGAGCTGAGGGCAGGGGGATGAATCTGAGGAGAGGAGGGAGGGGTGGAATCCTCACTCTCTCTGCTCCCCTTGTACCAACAAACCGGCCTATTTTTAGGTGCCTGAAGGTAAAAAGTGCTCCGGCTCGTGTTGAACTTGTTGAATGTGTGTTTTCTTTAACAATAAGGCGCCGTGGCCCGAGTCCCAGGCTGAAACACAAACCACGACTCAAATACTGTTAGGTTTCACCCCGAGGAGACTTCTGTTTCAACTCATTTGAGAAAGGCAAATGAAACAAGCGGGGCAATGTTCAACATATAAAGCACCAAACATAATAAATGGCTGCTCAATCTAACACTGGGTCAGGCTTCCCTTTTGCTTATTTAGTGTGAAAATGTCCTCCACTCTGCCAGAATAAAGAGACATAAGCGTGGAAATGCCCTTTCAGAGCTGTGGTAAGCTTTTTTATAAACACAGGCTCTCTTTACAGTGGAGCAGGAATGATGAATTATAACTCAGCCTACAGCACATTTATCTCTTTTTTAATTATAAACAGTAAATTAATGCCGAATGTGTCACTTTTACTGTTTACATCATAAGGCTATGATTTCTTATGTACTGAAACTGAAACAAACCACACTTATTATATTATATTATTATAGCCCAGGAATGTGACTTTTATTTATATAATCAAGGGAATCTCAATAGAAACATTGTGAAACGTGTTTTTTGCAGTGTAATTTATACATTTTACACAAATTACATTATCTGACAGTGTATACAATTCCAACAGAAAGTGTTGTTTGTTCTCTGTAGTCACTAAATGGTTTTTCTCTCCAGAAATCCCAAATTAAAGACTTTTCTATAAACCCTGAGACACAAAAACTAGTAGATCTGTGCTTCTCATAATCGCTGTCATGATCACATCAGGGCACGCATGTGTTCTCGCACACGTGTGAGTGTGTGTGAGTGTGTGTGTGTGTCAGCACTGGCTGGTTTATGAGGTTCAGGGTTCTCTGTGTCACTCAAGCTTTCTTCCCGTCTCCCATTACACTGTGGCGGCGGTGCACACGGTGGGATTTGCATGCTGAGGGGCTAATTGTGTAAAGTGGGTGCCTCCACTCTCTCCTCCCTTCTCTACTCCCTCCAGCCCCACCATGAGTGGGAGGCACCAGTCAGTCAAGCAGTCAGGCTAAGAGGGAAACTAGGCTCCCAGGGGAATTGTATTGTGACACCCAAACAACACACTTTCAAGCTCTTCAGAAGACAAATCTGTGTTAAGCTTAAATGCAGATTCTTCATTTTATCTGCCCTGCACAGAAGGCTGACTTTCCTAAAGTTGCTTGCGTGTGACAAATCAATTTCCCTGCTGGAGAAAGGCGCACTTCATGGCCCGGGGGTTTGATCTGTAAATAGTTTGAATGAGCTCATAAATGCAGGAGGACTGCTGCACTTGTGTTACCTGCATTGCTGAAGTCACTATATTCACACACATTTAGCCTTTTCAGCCATTTCAACCCCTCGGAGCTACGCTGTCTCTCCGCTTATGGCCAAAGTTATGAGTTCAATCGCCTGTGTAGCTCAAAGGTACAGGAAAGAAACCATTTTTAGGATTAGGTTTAGGGCTGAGAAATATGTTTTAATGTTTTCTTCTGCTCGAATATAAATTCTGTCTGGGAGGAAACAAGAGCTCAAAGCAAACAACTAGCATTAGAACATCTCACTGCTATGAAACGCAGTGTGGCAACAACAAAAAGATCTTAGCCTTAAACAACTTCACTTTGCTTTTCTTCCTTCTTTTACTGTGAAATGTGAGCTCCTTCATGTCCTCCACTCTTTATTGAACCAGAATACAAACACTGTGTTAGAGCAAGTCTCTTCTTTCTCACTATATAATACAATAATACTATTCTGTACTATTACAGTTCTTTTGTATTAAAGGAAGCAGCAACACGGCCACAGTTTAAACATTTATATTCATATTTCCATAGCTTAGCTTCCTTTGTAAGAACCTAGGAACTA
The DNA here is from genome assembly GCF_046128005.1 of Genypterus blacodes. Lineage (NCBI taxonomy): Eukaryota > Metazoa > Chordata > Actinopteri > Ophidiiformes > Ophidiidae > Genypterus > Genypterus blacodes. The sequence continues at coordinate 406,455 of NW_027466959.1, forward strand.
AATGAGGTTCATATGTTCATTAGCTGAGATGTTTAGAAAAACTATAAATACAAATCACTGATTGTGTGTGTGGAGACATTAGGGAGGTTTTTGATGTATAGCAACATTAAATCTTAATTTGGATTCTGCACGTCTTTGCAGAAAAGTTGCAGTGTGTGAAGTCAGACGTTCTCTATTACAGCAGACTGGACCGTTTACTGCAGCATATGTATATACGCCATGTATGCATTTCTCTACATGGAACCTCACTGTAAAGTCTTTACAGCCCCTGTAAGGCTTTCATTAGTTCAAGCCTACATGCCTCTACTTTTATACAAGACAAACTTGTGCTTTTGCATAAGTTTTGCCACTATTAATTAGTAGATAAGGAATAGGAAAAACATTATTTGTAACTGACTTCAGTCCAGTCAAAGTTCAGATTCAGGACGAGCCACATCAGGGACTGAGGGTAGACAGCAGACAGAACCAGAGCCAGAGGAAGTCTGGACTCTGGACTCATAAACGTCTCAGCAACAATTAACATTTACACCCTCTATATATACACGTTTTAGAGAGCTGTAAAGGTAAGGATGTACTGTATATAGGAAGGTATAGGAAATTAATGAAGGAATGAAAGTAAAAGAAACTTAAATTGGAAAAAACAACATATATTAACAGATGATGTTTATTATTGCTCATCTCTCCAGTGATCGACGCCCCGAGCCAGATCAACGTGCGTGATGTGACTGACTCCACGGCTCTGGTGACCTGGTTCCAGCCCGTGGCCTCGGTGGATGGGGTCAGCATCTCCTTTGGGCCCAGCTCCACCCCCACCGACCAGGACGTGATTGCTCTGTCCTCCGCTGACACTCAGTACCACCTGGGAGGCCTCAGGCCCGACACGCAGTACCAGGTGTCTCTGCTGGCCCGGAGAGGAGATTCAACCAGCATGCCTGTCTATGAAACCTTCCTCACAGGTGAGACTGGAGTTACTGGAGATACAATCACATAATGAGCTGTATCTTCATAAAAAAAGCATTTTTATTTTTATTTTTACATAATCGTCCCTTAATATGAAAAACTGTCAAAGCGTTAAGCATTTTATTGCACCAAGCTTTAATGAGCCGCTGTGCTGTCAGTGTGATCTCCTGCTCAGCAGGGAGTCAGACCACACACACTCTGCTGTTGCCAGTGTGTTTATGAGAGAAGAGCCCCTGCTGATGTGTGTACATGCTTATGTTTGCTCATTGAAGCCAGTTCTAATAAGGACCAAACACCTTCATAAGGAGGGAATGATGAGGAAATCTCCCAAAGTGGCTGCGGTTTACCTTCGTACCTTCGTCTTCACTTAAGGACCAGACCGATGATTAAGAGTGGAGTTGATTGTGAGCAGAGTTTAAGTCCAGGAAAGGGTTCAGGTGACCCCAAACTCTACTCAGACCCACTCTCTGTTTATGTGTGTGTGTGTAGACCTGGATGCCCCCAAGGACCTGCAGACAGTGGAGCTGACAGATGAGAGCATTACTCTAGAGTGGAAGAACAGCCAGGCTCAGGTGGAGAACTACCGCATCAAGTATGGCCCTCTGTCTGGAGGCGAGCACAGGGAGCTGCTCTTCTCCCCAGGACCTAAAGACACCACACAGGCCAAGATCACAGGTACCCCCACACAAGCACACACACCATATACCAGTGTGTTACCAGATACAGGTGATGCAAACAAAGATAAGCCTACCAGTGCATCACATGACCCATGAGGTTGGAAGATTTAAAGTTGTCCAGACTGCAGGAAGAGATGTTGCTATATTGGGAACATACTCCCTATTTTCATTCTGTATTTGCTTTGAGTCCAAATGTGTGTGAAAGTAATGGCCGTACACAAATACCTCCTACTTTTTTACTCTCTGTTAAATGGCCTGCCTTTGTTTTTTTGTTGTGAAATGTTTGCCCGTCCACAAAAGGCCACTTTATTAGCAAACCACCCAGGGGGCTTTGGCATTCACACTTTAAATTAAATAACACTGTCACTTGTTTCAGTGTGAGATCTTGCTCAAACAATCCAAAGCAGGCGCGCTTTCATCTATCTGCACCGCTGTCACCATGCTGCCATGCTTTCAGGCGGATGAGGATTTTTTTTTTCCTCTGTTTGTTTCTAAACTATGTGGCCCTGCATGGAGGGATTAAGCACCATGAGAAATAAAAAAAACTTCCAAAAACAGGGTAATGGTGTCTTTGTCTGGCCTGATTCTTTGTCCTTGGGAGGCCCATCCCCTGGAAATAAAGCACAGTGTCCATTCAGCCAACACCCCCCCCTCTACTCCACACACACCTCAGCAGCTCTTTCACACAGTTATTATCTGTAATTGGCTTCACGCTCGTGATTTTATTGATAATGAGTTTCCTGGGCATTAGGTGTAATTTCATGCTGTAAGACTCTGTGTGTGATGACCTCTGTGGGAGTTAATAAAGGAATTAGGGGCACTCTGATTGAGAGAGGTCTTAATAGTAGAGACCAAAGGGCCTCTACGCCCTCCTGGTTCTGGTCGGCCACAATGGCCCTATAGATCCATCAACATAAATACATCACTGATGTTTCACAGTGAACTCAGGCTTTCCATAAAACACAATTAGGCCATCATGTATTGCGCAATCAACACACTTGAGAGCATTTTATGTTTCAGCCCTTGGCACAGTGCCTTTGGTTGAAACAGCTGGCCACTTCAGTCATTCAGTGACATCTAGTATGAATGAAAACATGACATTGCTTTTTATTGGTTATGATGCAGTGCTTTGCTTCTCTCTGGTTGTGCAGGACTGAGACCAGGGACGGAGTATGGGATGGGTGTGACAGCTGTCAAACACCAGCGTGAGAGTCCACCCACCACAACCAACGCTGTGACGGGTGAGATGCTTTTACCCAAACACAGTCTTCTTCTTTCAGACAGATTTCCCACAAAGTTCCCATCTCTTTGTCTCAGTGTATTCTACGGATTTTGTAAATTGCCCGTGCTTAAATGATTCATTCTGTATTAGTGAATCATTAATTTCACCCTCTCCAAAACAAAGATACATTTTATGTCCAGTGACCTGTCCAGTGACCAAATTAAAGGAGAAGTTCAGCCCTAAACTTAACCTCATTGACGTATTGATACTTATTGATACTGTTGTCATCTCAGCCCTGGACGCTCCCAAGGATCTGACTGTAGTGGAGGTGACAGAGACCACCATGATGCTGGAGTGGAAGGCGCCGCTGGCCAAGCTGGACACATACAGGCTAGTTTACATGTCGGCCGATGGTCATAAATCTGAAGAAGTGATCCCAGGGAGCGCTGAGTCGTACATGCTGAGGTCCCTGACGCCTGGCATGCTGTACTCCATCCGCATCAGCGCCGAGAGAGGCCGCAGGACGAGTGCACCCGCCACCATATCAGCTCCCACAGGTCAGCACGGACAAACACACACCCACACGGCCTCAAACACTTGATTAGATCAAAGATACATGTTTGTTCTATTAGTAGTAGTCAATGAAGTGTCTGGAATCAGTGGGAGTCTGAATTCAAAGCTGCATTTGCAGGAGTGAACCCTGATTGATTGTGACGCTGCTTTAGAGGAATTATAGTTTCTATAAATACCCTGAAATATTCCATCCAGACTTTTCATGTCTGAACAAAGTATGGAGGTAAAGTTTGCCTCTGACAGCCTTAAAGCTGAGCCGTGGCCCAGACTGAGAGCAGAGACAGTGGTTCCTCAGAGTGAAGCTCACTGCAGGAGAAAGACCACAACGACTTCTCATTAACCACAGGTGACATTTTCTTGTCCTGCAGTACTGCAGCCAAACCGAGGGGATGAATTGAAATCATTGTTAGCTCCCGACTGTAAGTCATTCTGTCTCTACCCGCCCCCTCCTCCGCCCCCCTCATTTTTTAGCATGTGGGCTTGTTTTTCTTTTTTCTCCCTTTTTGAAACCAGAACGTGAAAAGACAAATGAAGTGGTTGTGGCTATGTTTCTGCGCTGCGGTCAGGTTGCCTCCAAGACAAACATTTCAGGAGTAAATCTTCAAGTTATGCAACCAGCGCCCATTAAATGCATGGCTGCGGGGCAAGAATCGATCCGGCATGAGGGAATAGCTGGTTAGCTCGTGGATAGCCGTCTTTTGTTGCATTTTTCAATTACACGCTGCCAAAAAAAATAGAAGACAGACTTTAATGTGTCTGTGTGTGTGTGTGCACGTGCGTTTGAGCGTGTCTGAGCGTGCGTGTGTGTGTGTGTGTAGGTGGGAGGGTGTGTGTGCTTGTATGGACATGTGCGCTCCACACACAATGTTCATTCATGTGATAATTGTTGGCGTGAGCCCAGCTCCCCTCTGGTTTTGTGTGATTTGACCACGATGAACTGTGGGTCTGTCAGATAAAAGGCCACATGCTGGGACTCCTGTTAAAACATTGTCTCCAAAATCGCCAGCACGCTAATCCCCAGCTCGGCTGATCTGCGGGCTTTATCGTCTCCAGACACGGAGCGCAAACACACATCGCATTCATTTTACAGGAGCGGGAAGAAATTGATGAAAGGAGGAGGGGTGGGGTGAGGTCAGGTAAGGTGTCGGGGGGGCGGGGGGGGGGGAAGCGGTGCTTGGGCCTGACAATCAATGGCCATCGAAAGGATTACAAGCATTTCCTTTTGAGTGTTTCAGAGGACCTGCTAAGAAATAATCCCAACACAAGCCTGTGGTGTTTGGAAGCAGGAGCAAAGACGTAGTCAAACAAAGTGAGAAACCAGGGGGGACAAAAAGTGGGATTATCATAATCTAAATGAATCATCTGACTGGAGGAGAATCATAGACTGCAGGACACGCTGGAGGCCTTTGTTTCATCAGAACACTCAGGGAGGAACGGTGACAGACATGAGGGAATGATAAAAGCCTGAGCAGTCAACCAATGTTCCAATAGCCACAAATCAAATAACAAAACAAATATGTTTGATTTTCATTGTGCATTGTTGTGTGAGCCACGCTGAGGGAAACCAAATCCAGCAATCTCAACCCAGAAATGTCACCAAGTGCTGGATTTTCTTTGTCAGATGTCAAAGTAACTGAATAATGATGTACTGAAGGAAACCAGGAGCACTTTTGGAGCCCGGTGGTCAGCACATGCTTGGTTTCCAACGCATTCTTATGCAGAAATTGTGCATGAAGAGGTGGATAGAGGACAGAAAGCATGAGAGGAAAAGTGTCATTACCCTGCATGCACCGGGAGGATCTGAGGGCAGATTTAGGAGAATGTCCTCATCCTGAAAATGATCTTTCATGTCGTGAACCCATGTGGATCAAATGGCAGATATCTGAATGACTAAGTGATATCTGAGGTCACCATTTGAGGTCACACACTGTCTGCATGTGAGCCATACTGAGACGAGCTACTAACCAGGACTTCACACTGGAATGAAGCAATTGAAGCTTACAGAAGAAGAATTCAGCATATTTTCTAAAAGACTTAATGGACATCATCACATTTGGACATTTAGCCTCAAACCTTTCTACAGCAGGAACACATTTACCAGATCAGTCCCCACAGCCCCCTTCCACTTTCCCTAACTTGAACCTTATTCTTCTTCTGATATGTGACAGAAACTAAAGACCCCTGCTTTGTGCCAGCTTTTTAAAAAAGTGGTTTTGATTCAAATTCAATTCAATTCAATGGAACACATATTGATTCTCCCATAATCAGTTCCAATAATCTGGTTGTGATTCAACTTCTGGACTGAAGTTCACCACGGCTATAAGCAACATCAAACACAAAGCTGACTCAAACAGTCACCAGGACCTGAAATCCATCAGAACTAAACAGCAAATCCATTTCCCTTCATAAACCACCTTAGCTGAAATCATCCCCTCATATTCCTGTTTTCTTCCATCCCATTTGCTCTCTGTCCCACTCTGGAGCACTCAGTGAGAGGGGGATAATGGCAGCCTTGATGTTTACCTGCACCATCTATCACCATCTCTTTCTAATCTACTCTGAATGCTTGCACACACAATGGACTCCAATTACAGGCTGCTGCTGCTGCTGCTGCTGCACGTGGCCCCGCATGCCTTTTCCCATAGATTTGAAGTGAACAGTGCACTTCTGCCGTAACGGCAGGGCTACACTGCACCTTCAAATGTTAATGGCTCATTCACAGCCATTAATGCACAGGAGCTGCATCAGCATGTCTTTCTATCTATATGCCTTTCTCTTCCCACTTATGTGGTTATATGGAGGAGATGGCTATAGGCAGTGGTTGATAATGAGGCTGTTTGTTCAGCCGGGGCTTTTGTAGTGGAAATCAGATAATATTTCCACTCCAGACAGAAGTGAAGACCTCTTTTTTTTCTCTGGGCAGGAAATGGAACGACTGAAATACAAATGAGCGATCATCAATGACGACCCTCTTCTTTTTTATATGCAGCAGATTCTGAACAAGGAGGACAAGGAGGACTCCTTCTCTTTGTTTGTGTGTTTCCTCTGTGTGTTTTATATGTTTCACAATGAACACTTGGGTCAATAAGCAAGCTTCAAAGGGAGGAGACTGTTCTGGGTCTGTGTATGCATGTGTGTTCCAAGGTCAGACTGATGAATGGAGTCAATACAAAACTTTATCAAACTGCTAGATGATGATTCTATAGTTAACGCCATCCTAGGCTTCACTCTGAAACTTTCATGATTGGCTTTGATGCTTCCATATCAGTCTGAACCTTACCTCTGTGTGTGTGTCTGTCCCAGTGCTGTAATGTTGTGTTTGTTGTCACCCAGAGGAGGAGAAGCCTATTGTAACCAACGTCACCATCAGTGAAGTGTCGTGGGACAGCTTCCTCCTGTCCTGGTTCGCAGAGGACGGGGCCTTCGAGGCTTTTCTGGTTGAGGTTACCGACGCAGAGATGGGCGCCGAGTGGCAAAACCACACGGTGTCTGCCGATGCTCGAAGCCTCGCCATCTCTGGCCTCTCCCCCACCACATGGTACAGGGTCAATCTGTTTGGCTTGTACAGGGGGGGCCTCTTAGATCCGGTCTTTGCAGACACCATCACAGGTATCAACGCCGTATCACCTCTGGGACATTTCTCTTTCCTTTACTCCTTTCTTCTACTGAATTCATCGGTGTTGACTCTCCAATACTTGCGTACTTGTCATCAGATGTTGTTTGTCTATTCATAGAGCTGTGGTGTGGATGTTCAACACCACCCTGAAGTGTTACATTGGCTCTACTGGGTGTGGGTTTGGAGCAGAGCTGGCATAGCGTTGATTGTTATGCTGTCAGGCTGAAATGATCACTGCTGAGTTTTCCACGCTATTTGAAAAATGCCTTAATATTCCCAGCATTATTATGATGTTTATAGAGGAAGCTTCAGCCTCTGTAGCTTCACTTCGCCTACAGAGAAACAGAATCGATTTTAAGTTGAAATATAGACGCAGTCAAAGTGAAAACCTCTTTGGCTCTTGGCAGAATTTCTCTTTCTCTCCCTCTGTTTAAAGAGAAAACAAAAGAATAGAAGGTGATAAGAAAAAGGGCCAAGCACAAAGACAAAGAGATTATTTCACAGCACAAACACTCCTTCCATGTTTCTCTCTGTTCATTCATGTGGACTCATCTAAAAGTCATCTAAAGACAATCTACCTATCAGCCACTGTGGTGGAATTTGTTCTTCCTGGTGTAAACAAACGCTGCTTTCCATTCAGACGGCAGTGCCTACACACACACACACACACACACACACACACACACACACCTCCCCATCAATCATCCATCACGCACACATCCTCCCTTTGATGCTGGGATTGTGAAACGAGCCAACACTCTTTCCACAACACCCACACTAAACCAATTCAATCCACCTTAGTCCTGCCGCAGATCCGCTCCTGATCCACCTTTGATCCACCTTTAAGCTGTCAGTCTGCCTGTTGGTACGAGTCCAGCCCTGAAACAGCACCTGGTGTGTAATGTGAACAGGGAGGACCACATGTTGTAATAATGGTCAGTGTGCTGTTAAAGTGGAACACAACAGGTGCGCTGGTTTCCCCTCCCACTGCAGCGATCACAGTCATTATCAGTGCTTAACCTGCTGAGATTTATGCTCTAATGACCGGGCTGAGCGCAGTGAAACCAGAACAGAACACACCGCTGCAGCTTTAGAATGGCTGCTGAGCATTAGGGGGGGGAAAAAAAAGCTCAACCAAAACAAAACAAAGCACTTTCTCATCCCCGCCTCATTCAGGACTGGAAGAGCAAACACGCGAGAACATTTAGGTCTAATCTGCTCTTATCAATAAGCATTTCACTGACGACGCTCAGTCAAGTGGAGGAAAGATGGAGGAGCGACAGAAGCGCAGGGGGAAAAAAGCCCAACCCTGAGGCGCTTTTGTCACTTTGTGTGAGGCCTCTCGTCTGTATGCATCCCCAGTTCCCCCCAGCCTGGACCGCTCCTCATTCTCATGCTGCCATTGCCCCTGGGCTCTGGTGTGAGGGTGCCAGGGGCTTCTGGGGCCACGCAGAATATGGCATACACTCAACTGGGCCTATTGTCTGCATGCTAATGACCGGAGGAGGAACCGTGTTAACATTTCTACATTAGCATCACTTAATCCATAAAACATTTAGTGTTGTCGATACACGCGGCCGCTCATTTGATTATGGGATGCTCTGTGTCGGTCGATCTGCTGGAAGATGACACAGCAGGGGAAGTTTTGGTTTAAACTTTCTCTAATCAGCGAGCAGAGAGTGAACACGTGCTTCCTTCCCCCCCCCCGAGCTGCTCCTGCTGTTATCAGACCTGATCCAGCTCCGGGGTCCTGCCTGCAGACTCCATTCTGCAGCAGGTTAGCTGGCGCCGAGTACCTCCTCCAGTAACAGACTCCCTTTTGTGAGTCCAGATTGTGTTCCCTGAGGTCTTTGGGGGGGGGTGTGGAGGGGTACGGGGTGTAGACGAGTGAGGGGGTGTTGGAGTTGTGGGTGAAATCGGCAGCTAGCTAGCGCGTTGTAGCTCCCTCTGATGGATGCGGCCCTCCCTCTCCTCCACTGACCAGCTAAAGCCGCCTGGCGGCTAATGAAGAGTGACAGCTCCCCGGGATTTGTCTGCTCTGCTTCTCATTTCCACCGCTTCTTCTCACAACAAATGCCTCATGCGTTTTCCCTCACAATAAAAAAGGGGGTTTGAGGCGAGTTCAAGGACCCCTGAGACCCTCACATTGGGTGCAGTGTTTTAATGAGCAGTGGATCCGGGCTTTATTGAGGCTTTGCTGAGCCCACTAATATCTTCCTCTATCCAGACTGCTTTCAAAGCTCTGTCCGGTCCGTGTGTCCATCTGTGCTGCTACCGGAAGTTTCTCCTGCTAATTAGCTGCAGTGAACTCGTCCTTTAGAAGAAACGGAGCGGCAGTCTCTCTTCCTATCGCTGCCATTAATTACTGCTTAACTACCAGCTTCTACTGCAGCACATGGCAACGCTCACATCCATACGCTTCTACTCACATGTCTGAACTACTACATATGAGAACTCAGCTCAGAGAAGCATAGAAACAGGAAAACCATACATTTTCCTCTAATTGCGTCTTTTGTTTTGCTTTATTAACTCAGGGAAATACTTTAATACTTCCTCAACCATTCTTTGTTCGATACCTTAAATATTATTAAATTAATAAAGTTCACTGTTTTGAAATCTTTCAACTTCAGAAATGAAAACAAATGAATCAAATTCCCGTTTCCAGCCATACACGATGTAAAGAAACATTTCTTTTCTCTTTATTGACCACAGTGGCTTTGATGGGCCGGCTTACTAATGTATTATTGTTGCAATGCACCTGGATTATAACAATCAGCCTCAGTGCCTGAAGATCTTTCTTTGCTGTAATACTCTTCTTCTGTTTTCTCTCTGTTTGGTTGATTGTCTCTGGGCTTTGTTCTAATCAGTACTGGCCTCAGCACATCGTCTAATACGCTCTCTGTCCCTGTCAATGCTTCTGCCATGCTCATGAAATTTCCAAAGCAATCTGCAGTTTCACAAAGAAGGAAAAACTTGCTTTCCCCTGTCACTCAGAGGCTGAACCCAAAGTGGAGGCTCTTCTAGTCTCCGACGTCACGCCTGAGAGCTTTAAGTTGGCCTGGACGGCTGAAGAGGACACCATTGACACCTTTGTCATAATGGTGAGCCAGGCTCAGGGTCTGGGGCGACCCAGAGAGCTGGTGCTGGACAGCGAGGAGAGAAGCGTAATGATCACTGAGCTCACAGAGGACACCGAGTATGAGGTCCAGATCTTTGGGCTGGTTTTGGGACGACGCACCAAGTCTGTAAATGAGGCGGTGAGAACAGGTACATGGTGAAGGGATGGAGCCAAACATGTGAAGTTACTCTGTCAATCATTTTCTGGACGTGTCACGTTTGTCTTTGTCTACTAATCCTGATCACAATGAGTCATGTTGTTTGTTTAAAGCACTTAACGTAGCAGCCTGGAAATAGATTACGGACAGAAGTTAATGTTTGATGAAGGTCTGTGTCTTTCTGTGTGGTCTGTTCACTTCAGTGTGTTTATCCTTGAACTGTCTTGTCTTGTCAATGCTCTTGAGTGGTTCCAGTAGAAAGCACCAGCACTTCTCAGCAGTGAACACATTAGAACACTTCCCCCTTCACTGTACTCCTTAGAACTGCTGGCTTCCTGTCAGAATGGTATGGGTTCAAGGGTCACAGCCTTGGTTTAAGAATTGAATTTGGGCAAGTCTGATATGAGGAATCTGAAGCATTTGTATTGATCATTTGAAAGATACTGGTTCACTCTAAATTATCCAATTTCACACCAAACCAGCTTCACAAATTCTGAATGACTATCCAAAACTCCATTGAGCTCTTTGTACCATTCTGTTTCATGTCGTCTCTGTCCGGTTGTCTCTGTCTGCCTGTCTCTCTTTGTAAAAGGGGGGAAGTTGTCTGCGTCCCATAGAATGGGTGTCTGCAGCTCCGTCCCCTGTCCTCCCTGGGGGTAAGGCTTTACTCTTGGGTTGCGTGGCGCATGTTTCACTTTTGTGTTTCCATGAAATGGGGGCAAGTTAATCTCCTCAGGTCTGTCACGCAAGAGACTGTGGTTCACTGTTGCTGGGCAGGGTCGCCATGAGCCCGGGCTTCCCCAGGCCCTCTTTGTTTGTCTAACTCACTCTCTGTATTCTTTCACTCCTTTCTGACATAAGTGCCTCTCTGTGGTGGATCTGCCCCTGCTACAATAACAGAATACATGTGTGTGTGTTGTCTTGTCTTCTGCTGAATGAGACACTGGAATATCCTGATGTTCACTGACACACATATGAACTTCCGCCTTCTAACCAATCCCATCTCAAACAGACATCACACACATATTGACCTAGCTTACCTTTTGTCTCGTTTCCTCCCCACTTGTCCTCTGCGTCCTGTGTGTGTGTGTGTGTCAGACCTGGGCTCACCTAAAGGCGTCCGATTTTCTGATGTCACCGATACGTCTGCCACCGTTCACTGGGTGGTGCCAAGAGCCCGAGTGGACAGCTATCAGGTCACCTACGTGCCTGCACATGGAGGTCAGTGTCACTGCATCTGTGGAAAGAAAACTCAATCTAGCACTCCCTCAAATACTTAGTTTTTTTTTCAGAATTAAATGGAATATTTGGCCGCCAGAACCATAACAAATAAAGTTTAAATACGTAAATGTCATTATTTTCAAGATGTCCAGCAATTATTATTATTATTATTCCAGAAGTAATGTAGGCTTGTACACCTATGGCACAAATGACCTACATGTGTTGTATGTATGGCTACATGGTTGAACGTCACATATGTTTATAGCACAAACCTGACTCTCAATATAAACTCTAATAAGGACTTTGACCAGCTTGAATGAGCACAATGTGGATGTGTGACAGTAACTACTGCACCAAACCGTGGCAAGGTTACACAGTGTGTGTTACTTCTCCACACAAAAACGCCCATGAATAGATAAATTGTAATTTCGCAATCAAATACCAAAGTAAACAATGTGGTTCAACCCAAAACCCATTCATTCATTCATTCTGAAACAAGGAAGAACTCATCACTTACTTTGTAGCTACAACCTCCAATCAGTGATGACAAAATACTGCAATTGATCCAACAAGCAATGTTGTGTGTCCTTTCAGAAAACCTCATATTAACTACTTTATTGTAGTTTGGTGCTACTTTGCATAATGTGAGATATTCTGCTGGAAGGTACATTATAAATATTCTTGTCATGGTAACTGATCTCAAGTGAGTTAACTACGCCATAAGCTCTAACACTCACTTTTTCTTTTTTGCAATTTGTTTTTATTGAAGCAGATAGTGTACATGACATTGTGCATACAGGTGTAGGGTATTTTGGAGATCATTTTTTGATATAGAAAGAGGGGAAAGAGGAGAGAGAGAGAGAGAGAGAGAGAGAGAGAGAGAGAGAGAGAGAGAGAGAGAGAGAGAGAGGGAAGAAGGTTGTGATATCCCTTCTATTGTTGTTGAACTTTATACATAGACCCTGAGGTAGAGTACAAGTGGGCTGGAGTTGCAATGATGTCATAGGGTACATACAGAACTTACAGGATGATGTCAAACAGCAAAGTAGGCTAGTACAAATCGCATCATAGGTTGTGATAGAGAGAGAGAGAGAGAGAGAGAGAGAGAGAGAGAGAGAGAGAGAGAGAGAGATAGGGGAGAAACAAACAGGAAAGGAAGGAACCAGAGAGATGGCGTCCCACCCCGAAACCCCACCCAACCCCGCAGTCATACACTCTAACACTCACAAGGATAGATGCTTTTGTAACTGTGTGAATTCATCAAGCAGCATTGTTATCTATGGCAGTTTGTTAAAGACATTTTATTAGCTATGAAAATGTGTTCGGCTGTCTCCCTGCTGCTTTGGCCATCAATCTTCAGGCCACTATGCTCCGGTGGTGGATTGATTCTGCCCTCTAGTGGCCAGTTGTTGTGCTTACTGATAGTTAAGTGAACCATTATAATGTAAGTGATGCACATAAGAATACAATAATACAATAGTTAACGCTTGTCATCAGGTAATTTGACAATATGAAATGGAAATGTTATGAAATGTAATCATCTACTTACTAAAATGTGAATGTTTAAGCTGTCATGTTTGGTATGGATGTGTAGGAAACGCTAAGACGGTGACAGTGGACGGCTCTGAGTCTCAGACGGTGCTGCCCAACCTGACACCCGGGGTCACCTACCAGGTCACAGTCGTCGCTGTCAAGGGTCAGAGGGAGAGTGAGCCTGGGTCAGACAGTGTCACCACAGGTACGGCTCACCTGGGACTGCAACACACACACACACACACACACACACACACACACACACACACACACACACATTGTCTTCAGGTGAGGCAGCATTCATTAGAATAGGTACGTGTTGAAAATGTGAATAGGGTCTGCTCACTGACTGTGTGTGTGTGTGTGTGTGTGTGTGTGTGTGTGTGTGTGTGTGTGTCAGCTCTGGATAAGCCTCGAGGTCTGACTGCAGTCAACATCACAGACACTGAAGCTCTGTTGCTCTGGCAGCCTGCCATCGCTACTGTTGATGGTTACGTCATCACATACAGTGCAGACACGGGTAGGTAACGTGCATGAAGACACTCACACATACATACGATTCCCTGATTCATCACTCTCTAGGTCCAGGTTCTGACCCATCCTGAGACCCTTAACCCCCTCTTTAATGTGCATGCATATGTAGTGTAAGTCCCATACCTCAGTCCTGCCTGTCTGCGTCTTCCAGTTGCCCCAGTGATGGAGCGCGTGTCAGGAAATGTGGTGGAGTTTGAAATGGGCTCTCTGACGCCGGCGACACGCTACACTGTGAAGGTCTACGCTGTGAGAGACCTGGCCAAGAGCGCTGCCACGACAACAGAGTTTACCACCGGTGAGTGCTGAGCTCACACCAGCCACTGTGTCACACAGACTGGTTTGATTTGAGTCTTTACTGCTTCAGAGAATAGTGTGTTCAATAAAGTAGAACTTTGTCCTGGTGGTAAATATAGATTCAGTGTGTATTTAAAGCTGAAATACACCACATCTGGAAGTATAAAGGGATACAAGATACAGTATTATCACATTATAGCATACACAGTAGAAAGGTAGCAAATTTAGCAGTTGTGTTGTTGTATTATGTTATGTTATGTTGTGTTGTGTTGTGTTGTGTTGTGTTGTGTTGTGTTGTGTTGTGTACTGTTATGTTGTGATGTATTGTGTTGTGTTGTGTAATGTTATGTTGTGATGTATTGTGTTGTGTTGTGTTGTGTAATGTTATGTTATGTTACGTTGTGTTGTGTTGTGTTGTGTTGTGTCATGTTATGTTATGTTGTGTTGTGTTGTCTTATGTTGTGTTGTGTTGTGTTGTGTTGTGTTGTGTTGTGTTGTGTTTTGTTGTGTTGTGTTGTGTTGTGTGATGTTGTGTTGTGTTGTGTTGTGTTGTGTGTTGAGATTATGTGTTGAGATGGGACTAATGAACTTATCCACATATCACACATGAACGTTTGAATGAAAAGAATAGTGTTTATTATTGTAAAAAGCAACTTTAAAACACTCACAATATTGAATTATTGATTAAATATAATTTAGATGTTGCAATCAAGTTTTCCAAAAGACAGAAAAACATGATGTGTTCTAAATCCATAACAAATAATAAAACTAGCAGAGAGAGAGCAGGACCTCCTTCTAAATGTCAGTTGATGCTTGTTGTGTGTCAGATGTCGACGCCCCCCAGGATCTGGCAGCCAGTAACATCCAGACAGAGAACGCCCTGCTGACCTGGAGACCCCCCCGCGCTGACATCACTGGATACATCCTCAGCTTTGAGTCTGCAGATGGAACCGTCCGGGTGAGTCCACATTAATAAAGAGATCACCTGAACTACACAGGGTCACGCTTCATAAGAGCAGCAATGATGGAAGCTTGTTCATTAAGATTCCCCCTGCGTGAATTAACTCAATGTGTAGTGAAGTGTGTCCCAGGTGAAAGAACATTTAAAATCAGCATATTAATGAGCTGCTGCATGTTTAAGACCCAGGTTGTATGAACCTTTGGTCTCTCTGCTGCCTCTGGACGATCATATCATCATGCTAAACATTAACAAATGTCAGTAAACAACCACTTTTACGACTCTAGTTTCTGATCTGTTATTCTGAACATCTGCACTTGTTAAAGTCGGTGTTTAATGTTTCTCCTAGAACATAAATCAGGCTGGAATAAGCATTAAAGATAAAAATGATAATAAGAACACGGAATGTGGTGAGAAATCAAACTGCTGTGTTTGTTTGTTTCATAGGAAGTGGTGTTGAGTCCCACTGCTGTGTCCTACAACATGGCTCAGCTCAGCGCCTCCACAGAGTATTCAGTCATGCTGCAGGCCATCGCTGGGCCCAAGAGAAGCAGAATCCTCAGAACTGTCTTCACTACAAGTAAGTGGATTTATGCACACTTAGCAAAACAAATATCCACTATTAAATCCACATGAAGCTGCTCCATGCAGTGAGATAATGAGGAATAGAGTGGGTGTGAATGTAATATGTCTAATGGCCAAAAGGGGGTGCTGTTAGTGTTCAGTCCCATAACGCCATTCAGTGTTCATTCATACAGTTTGAACATTTGATCTTAACTCACCTGTGAGGTTTACAGTGTGTCCATCAGTGTGTCCATCAGTGTGTCCATCAGCCTCAAATGCTCCATGTGTTCTGCTAGCTTTATGTTTAATGCAAATTGGTTGACCAGGATCATTAAGCTGACACAATGTCACATGTTTGACTTCCTGTTTGACCACGTACCTGTACTCCAGTCAAGGATACCTGCTGGAAACATGGGTCAAACAGCATCCCATCGCCCAGATCCAGATATTCTCTATCTCCCCGGCTCTATCTGATTAAAATATCTGCTTGGACAGAAATCACGTTTATTATTATTATTATTATTATTATTATTATTATTATTATTATTATTATTATTATTATTATTATTATTATCTATTTATATTGTGTGTGTGTGTGTGTGTGTGTGTGTGTGTGTGTGTGTGTGTGTGTGTGTGTGTGTGTGTGTAGCTGGAGTCCTGTACAGATTCCCCAGAGATTGCTCCCAGGTTTTGCTGAACGGCGACACCACAACCGGCCTGCACACCATCTACCTGGGCGGAGATGAGAACCAGGCCGTCCAGGTCTACTGCGACATGAGCAGCGACGGGGGCGGATGGATCGTAAGTCATCTGCTCAGAAAACACACCTTGTATTGACTTGATTGGGACGGTGATTCATTTGTGTTCCTCCTTGCAGGTTTTCCTCAGACGTCAAAGTGGTAAACTGGAGTTTTTCCGCAACTGGAAGAACTACACAGCTGGCTTTGGTGACATGAACGATGAATTCTGGCTCGGTAATCTCAAACAAACATCACAGTAAACTACCACATGCTAAATTGGAAAGCTTGTTGCATATCAACTTATCAACACCGTCCTTATCAGCGTTTCCTCTGAGACTTAGAGACTCGCAGGTTCAATCATTTCCCTTTGTCCTCCAGGTCTGTCAAACCTCCATAAGATCACAGCCGGTCAGTATGAGCTGCGAGTGGACCTGAGAGATAAGGGAGAGACAGCTTACGCCCATTACGACAAGTTCTCTATCTCTGAACCACGCACGCGATACAAGGTCCATGTAGGAGGATACAGTGGCACTGCAGGTACACGGCTGGCCTCAGCAGCCTACACACACACACACACACACACACACACACACACACACACATCATTGGGATCACAACAGCCTGCAGGCTAAAAACCCCATGACGTTTTTATTTTCTTAATTAAATTTGCACTTGTTTTACTACATGCATTAGAATGTGAAGTCATTATGGAGAAACGCTTTGTGAATACTGTCATCTGAGGTTGGAACATGTATGTACACTTTGCATGTGCGTGTCCTCCTGTTATGTGGACGCACCATGCTCTGTGTTTGGATCTCAGTCTGACACTGTTAATGTCTTCTGTGAGCCTCTACACCTCACACCTATCAGATGCAAGGTGTAGATAAGTAACGTATCAAGATAACAAGATGGGGTTAATCATTCATTATGAAGGACAAGGCAGGAAAACAGAAGTCACCGGCTCGTTTAACAGGATTTAGGTTTTCCTGGCCGGTACATAGACTGATCCCACTTTCTCCCTGCTGCTCATCTCTGCAGGAGACTCCATGACGTACCATCATGGCCGTCCGTTCTCCACTTATGACCATGACAACGACATTGCCGTCACAAACTGTGCCCTGTCCTATAAGGGAGCTTTCTGGTATAAGAACTGCCACCGCGTCAACCTCATGGGAAGATACGGAGATAACAGTCACAGCAAGGTACGGCTTCACACAGCAGCGCCGCCGCTCAAACTGGGAGAGAACCTGAAGATGGATACCTCAACACTTCCTTTCACGTGTCAAATGAATGATTAATCTCTATTAATTCATCTCTAATTTGAGTTCTAGATTACAATGAAGCCTCCTGATGTTAATCCTGATAAATAATGAAATCCATATTTGTCTTCTCCAGGGTGTGAACTGGTTCCACTGGAAAGGCCATGAGCACTCGATTGAATTTGCCGAGATGAAGATAAGGCCATCCAACTTCAGGAACTTGGAGGGAAGGAGGAAACGATCATAGATGATCCTGAAACCCACCACCACCAACAACAACAACAACATCAACAACACTAGTATTTCTCTGTCTGGACTTTCACACATACCCACCCACCCTGCAGCTACCAAAGCCACTGCCAAGAGCCCTGCTGCGTCCACACTAACCCACACATCTTCCTCCCATTCGCTCACAAACCAGTCTTCACCCCTAACCAACCGCCGCCGCCCGCCCTGTCCCCCTTCTCCAGTGAACGTGTGAAGGTTGTGTGCAGTTGAAACACTGCAGGTGTGGAAATTAAAAAAAAAAGCACATTACAAAATGGACTTAAATCAAGCCGCCGCAACTGATTCTATTCATGCACCAAAGAGAGCAAACCGCACCACCACACAACCATTCATGTGTTTTCCATTTCTGTTGTGTTGCAGCATTGGCGGGGAGGTGCGTGTGCAGCTTGGGCATTATGTTGTGTACAGTCATTAATACCATTCCCTATCTCACGTCACAAAACCACATATAGTCACATTTTGGGGTTTCACAGACAGGAAAAGCTGTTTACACTTTATGTGGTCTTGTTTAGGTTCAGGGCCTCTGTGGATAAAATGGATAACACAGTGATAATTTAAAAGAATTATCATAGAAATGCTATTCCTTGTACAATATTGTACATCTGTACATGTGATTTAAACATTTTTAAGTTGAAAAAAGGGATTTTACTCAGAAGGCACCTTGCAGATGTTACCTTCATCTAACTAAGCCATTTGTTTGTCTTTGTGCGACTTACCAGTGTCGGTGTCACTTTAGCCTTCCCACTTTCCCTCGATTCCACAATCCCTACTTTCAACACCAGACATCTGACTTCTGATGGAAAGGAAATGAAACAAAGTAAAGAAAAGTATTTACCCATCACATCTCATGTCCATCTGGATGGCAAAGGTTCCCATTCTTTGTGTGAGCCCCTGAACGCATCATGCTACAGCCACAGTATTGTGTTTTTAAAAAGCTAAAGAAATGGCGTTGTTTCCTTTATGAATCTGAGGCAGGACCTGTTATTCAGTATAGAATGAAATGAGGAGATTCATGTTTTTAGTACAGTACATACGGTACATGTGGAACAAGAATGTTATGTGTTGTTAATGATGAAAATCAAAAAAAGACCAATTAAAATTGAATTCCTGTCGATGTGGTTAAGATCTTTATGCGTATATTGCTGAAAATAGTGTTTGGGCAGGCCAAAACTTTACCACTAGTTATTGTTTCTCTCCCCACATCCCCTGGTTACTAAACCACTGACCCTCTAAAGAATGCCTGTGTAAATTAAGTTTGTTTTTATTGTTTTGTTTGTTTATAACTGGGTGAACAACAGGTGTTTCTCTGTATACTGTATTACAATAAAACAAAGTTTGTTTAAAAGTAAGATGGCATTTTATTTCATTGATAAAGTGAAGCACAAAGTAAGGAGATGTCCATAATTTAAGTTTTTAGATCTTAATAAGATTGTCTTTCTGCCATAGACAAGCGTTCAAACTGTGTTCATATCAGGTCACCACTAGATGGCAGCAGACCCTGAGGACGGTTCAGCCGGCCTTTAAACTGTGGAGTTTGATTATAAAAGGCAAATGTACACAGAAATACATGTTTCTGGGTGAAATGGTAAGAGAAAGAACAATAAGAAGAAGAAAACACATTAAATTGATAATATAATTATATTATCAGTTCACCATATGCAAAAACCTATCTCATGCTGGCATCTAAACTCTTAAGTCCACCTTAAAAGGACAATAAAGGCGTTATTGTAGGTCTGTGGTGATGATATACATCAATCCTCTGTTTCACATTATTAAGTCGTTCTTGTTCAGTATGAATAAAAACTAAATAATAAAACCTGAATAGTCACGTTAGGTTAGCCAGACAAACTGCTGAGGTTTGCTGGATGGAAAACGAGATACTTGATTGTAAATGAGTCTTCTTCAGCTGAATGCATATTTGCCTTGCACATATGCAAGGGGGCGGTGTCGTCATGCCAATGGAGGGGCGCGTCCTGCCTCCCTGCCGCGTCCTGCCTCCCTGCCGCGTCCTGCCTCCCTGCCGCGTCCTGCCTGCCGCTTCCTGCCTGCCGCGTCCTGCCTGCCGCGTCCTGCCTGTCTGCCGCGTCCTGACTGCCCCGCGGGCAGTGGGCGCGCCGCAGTGGCTCCTCCCCCTCCTCGCCTCTCACTGTTCTATGTGGTAAATGCGCCCTGGGAGCGGCTGCACTTCCTGGCAGCGCTGTGTGTGTGTTTGTGAGTGTGAGAGTGTGTGTGACTTTCCAGAATTCTCTGTTCGATTCGGCTCAACAGAAACTGGAGACTGCGGGCAATGAGGGCACCTTTTTTTTCTCGCGTGTTGAAGATCCTGATTCTGGTAGTGCTCGTCCTGTCTGCGCATGTGTTAGTATGCCGCGTTACATTTCGTGGTCCGCTGCCAAAGCCGACCCCGGTACCGGAGGAGCACCACAGGCCTCTGAACCCTGCGACATACACTTACATCCACAACCAGCCCGCAGTCTGCAGGGACAAGAGCCCCTTCCTGGTGTTTCTGGTGCCCATTGGTCCTGGACAGGTGGCAGAGAGGGGGGCCATCAGGGCAACATGGGGCGCTCCAGGTCCCGACACTCTGACTCTGTTCTTTGTGGGACTCCCTCAGGTGGACCGGGCATCAGAGACTCAGAACCTCCTGGACCAGGAGAGCAGGAAACACGCTGACATCATCCAGATGAACTTCCTTGATATTTACCACAACTTGGTCATCAAGACCATGATGATGATGAACTGGCTGGCCATCTACTGTCCTAACTCCTCCTTTGGCATGAAGGTGGACGCTGACATCTTTGTGAACGTGTTCTACCTGCTCAGACAGCTGAGGAGCTCACCCTGGCACAGCTTCATCACAGGATCAGTGATCAGAGACGGGAAACCTCGCAGGGGCAGAACGAGCAAGTGGTACCTCCCAAAGCTGTCCTACGCCAAGGACAGCTTCCCTGTGTACGTCTCAGGCGCTGGGTACGTCTTCTCCACAGATCTGGCCAGCAGGATCACCTGGGCGTCCAGATTTGTGCGGATGATCCCACTGGAGGATGTGTATGTAGGTCTGTGTCTACAGGTGCTCGGGGTCCAGCCTGTGTACTCCAGAAGCTTCCTGCCCATCAGGGACCTGTTTGCAATCCAAAGAGTTGCGTACGACCGGTGCACCTTTGCCAAACTGGTCATTGTCAACGGGTTTAAGCCATCAGAACTGCTCACTATTTGGCAGGACTTCTCCCAAGGGCATCTTAGCTGCTGATGACACATTTTTATCACAAGATGTGCAACTGCAAGGGAAATATAGCCATGAAAGGAAAAACAGCCATGGGGGGGGGGGGGGGGGGGGGTCAATGGAACAAACACATCTATTAAGGAATGACGTCATCTGGATATGAGATCATTTTACAGATGGCTCACTTTACAGACGTGTGGATGAATGTATTTGCCTTTTTCCTGCACCTTATGTTTCAGAAACGACCGCTTCTGCCTTTAAACACTACACAGCTATGGAACCAGGAAGGTCAGAGGTCAGAAGGTCACTGCCTTTATGAGACGGGAATACAAGAACTTTATATTTATTTATATTAGGACTCAGTTAGTTTAAACCAAAGATAAAGTGGGTGTAGATCCATTTTACCCAAATTGCACTGACGGGTCCTTTGTGGTCCAAATCTTGTGTTAATTACACATTAAAAGGAAAAAATAAAACGAGGATGATAATATATATCTATATATTCAACTATGCCTCAATGCAATGCAAGTTAATTTACTGCCTCACTGTGCAATTAAGTGCCTTATTTGCTTGAATACTTTATTAGCTTGTGTTTCTGGTTTTGCCTCTGTTTTGTAATTACATGTTAGAACCAGCAGGTGGCAGCATAAACCAGTGTACAGGGTAGTTTTCACTGGATGGCTCCAAAAAGAAAATAAAGTCCATGGCAGCGATCAGACAATTAATGAATATTGTTGTATTAATTTGAGTTAAAGTTTGATGCTACCTGCCTGTGACACACACCAAAGTTATTACCCAGATTGATCTCATGTCATTATGCACCATGATGTGACTGGATCGTTCATGTTGCTGTAAGAAATGACAACAATGATGCGCTCTATCAACTCATTGTATAATTATTCCTCAACTTTTCCACCTTCACAAGAATAAAATGATTGGAGGAACATTGAACCGAGGACATGTTTTGCTGTGAAAATGAGCTATGGGTTGTTGCTATGGTAACATTGTAATTGATCGAGTTAGGCGTTAGACTGCTGGTTTCAGATGAGTCACAATCAGATCAGCCGCAGACCGGACAGTGGAGGACGGTGAGACCTGAAGGTAACACGATGAGATGCCGTAGTGACCGAGCTGCAGTGAGGGGGCTCGTAAATATACAACCGCTGATTCATGAGCCACCAGCTGGCCAAACATCAGCAGATGGCCTGGTGCAAACTCCACAACACCTACAGTGCAACAAGCTCACAACTCCACAATACTCTTTTTTTCTTTTTGACTTTCTTTTTATTGAAGCAAACATTTGACATGACATTGTACATAGTTATATTTGAGATAATTTTTTTTATACAGAAAGCTGGGGAAAAGGAGAGAGAGAAAGAAGGAAGGTTGTTTTATTATCACTATTGTTGTTGTTAAACTTTATACGTAGATCCTGAGGTAAAGTAGGCAAATATGAGGTACAAGTACCGCCGTAAACCGCGGCCGCTGGAGGTTTGTGAGAACATGGCACAGTGGTGTGGGCGCAGAGTCCAGGATGACATCAGTGATGTTGATGCGATGATCTCATAGGGTAAAAACAGTTCTTACAGGATGATGTCAAACAGCAATGTAGGCTGGTACAAATGGCATCATAGGCTGTGGTAAAGAGAAGGAGAGAAGAGAGAAACAAGAGAGGACATCCCACCCAGAGACCCAACCCAACCTCACAGTCACACAACCCCACATCCATACAATAAAGCTAAAGCAATAAATTACATTCAGCAATTTCATTTTGGATGACATCATTAAGGATCTTACTGGACATCAAATTGGATTTCTATCTTTCTTCTTTGTTACTTATGAGAGTAATAAAACAGTCTTGGCAACGTCTGTAGATGAAATGGGTTCAAGTGTAAAGCTTCATGTGGGCTTCATCTTCTTCCAGCTTCACCTGTTAGGAGTCACAACGTCTTCATGCTCCTCAGACTCCTGGCCCATCCTGTCTGTCAACCTGTCCATCACCACTGCTAACGACAAAGGGCTCAGAGCAGATTCATGATGGAATCCCACCTCCACCTTGAACCCGTCTGTCCTTCCTACCTCACCCCTCCTCTCTGCCACACTACATGTGTATCACCACATCTCCTCTCCCCTCACACCTTTTCCACAAATACACAATGGTAACTCTATCGGACCACCTCTATAATTCTCCATCTCACTGTACATCTCCTCTCTTTGCTTCCTCTACCCTTTCCCATAACTTCACCTTGATATCCTTGAAAATGGGCAGCAGTACACTTCCTCTCCACTCCTCAGGCCTCCTCTCGCTTTCTAAGATTGTGTAATTTCTCCACAGGTATGTCATCTGGCCACTCTTCATTCTCTTCATTCCTGCCCTCACCTCAGCCTCGTTCACCCACGTCCCCACATCATCCAACCCTTTAGTCTCTCTCTCATTCAGCAGTGGCATAGTTTGTGTTGTTGTCTCGACCAATCCGGTATGAAAATCTCATTCATTTGCGTATTTGATTTGACACCAGATCCCTTTTCCTTCACAACCCCGGCTTTGGGACCCAGAGGCTTAATACTACAGATACATTTAAATCAGCCTAAGTAAAGTCAGAAGTAGCAGTGTGGTCTGACAGAAACGTCTCCAAATGTGGCAGATATTAGTCTTAGGAGAGTAAAGCTTCAATCTTATTTAGGGAATCGTTCTGCCCAAATTATGCAGATCATAACAACAACGACAACAACAACAACAACAACGCCATAAGGTTAGATTCTATAACTCTTCACACAGTTATGTCCTCTCGTCTGTCTGCAGCTCCTTGTCTGTGTTTCTCCCATGTGTTAATAATTCCTCTGCCTTCTGTTTGGCTCCATTCATTTCCCACACTGACTGCGTGGGAGTTTATGTTCTGACTGAGCTTCAGCACTGAATTGTTCAAAAATACTCTCACGTCTTTGGAGATGTTACTCACGGTTAAAACATGGCTGAGAGGAGTGGACATCTGATATTCATATCAATGTTTAGCAAGGATAGAATAGAATAGAAAAGAAAAGCAGAAGTCCCTGGACATCATGCGCATGTCTGATCCCTGCAGGCCTCTGACTCTGCCTGTGGGTGGCGCTGTGTCATCTGCTCGTGGGCGGAGTTGCGTGGAGAGCAAGGTGCCGAGGAGGACAGCCCATGAGACACGCATTTACATTTAGCGAGTGTGTTTTCACAGGGAGCAGCACACACACACACACACACACACAGACACAGAGAGAGACTTTCTGCACAGCAAACAGCAAACTAGGAGGAAGGATATGAAGCGAGACGCTGCAGCGAGAACATAAAGCTGATCTGCTCTCAATCTGCAAACCACCAGACTCAGACTGACTCCATCTCTGTAAGTCTATAGTTTAGATCGCGTGTTGTGTTTGTGCGTATTTCTAAAATATTCTTTTTCAAAGAAATGTTTAACGAACTGTAGTATAAAATCTAAAACTGGTTTAAATTAGATTAATTTTCTGAATGTAGATGGATTGTGAATTTACCAAATTATAATTTGTGTGATGTTTTGATACGACAGGAATAAAATAAGTGTCATTCAGGTTTAGTGTTAGTAAAGAAGA
Source organism: Genypterus blacodes (assembly GCF_046128005.1). Taxonomy (NCBI): domain Eukaryota; kingdom Metazoa; phylum Chordata; class Actinopteri; order Ophidiiformes; family Ophidiidae; genus Genypterus; species Genypterus blacodes. The sequence goes on from NW_027466959.1 coordinate 430,992, forward strand.
AGACTACGCATCAAAGTGTGACTGTGGCTTTAAACCTAACATCAGCTTCAGTTATTTATCTGAAATACACACTAAAAAGACATTTAAGAGATAATGCAAACTAAGTATCAGTAAAGTAGTAAAGTATTTAATGATATTGTAAAGATTTTATAGAGGTGTCCATGGAGAAAGACAGAATTTGCTGTTAAATTTATTGCAAAATCAACGGAAGGCTTTTAAAAATGCATTGGACACTGTATGAAGCAACAAGTGTGTGTGTGTGCGTGTGTGTGTGCGTGCGTGCGTGCGTGCGTGCGTGTGTGTGTGGCACATTGATGTCCATTCATGTGTTACCAGGAAACAAAGTAGTCTGAGGCATTTGAACGTTTCCTCCATACTTTAAATTCATCTCCATCGTCCATCTCCTGTTTAAATGTCGCTCTTGTCATTGCTCTGTCGTTGCTTTGTGTGAAGTCAGTGTCCGTGCTTTGGCTCATTTGTTGTTGCATGTATGTGGTTCCTCCTCAGTTTCTGCACGGAGACTTCTGGCTCTGTCTCCTCCCCCACGTCCACAAGATGCATATGAATAGCTTATTAAATCAATGGAGTAAGTATTAAACAATATAAATACATTTCAACTCTTTCTTCGTAGACTTTACCCTGCTAAAGTAGCTCTGTGATGCACGTTTGATGTTGGAATATCCTGTTTGGACCGCCTAACCCCCCTCTTCTTCATGAGCCACAGAGCTCTAGTTCTGTGTTGTGTCTCCCATTCCTCACAGCTCTCAGCAGCAAACCATTCTAATGAATCTGTGCAGGCAAGCAGGTGAACCTTGAAAGCCTTGGAAATGTGTGTGTAGCTGCACATTGTTCTGAAATAGAAAGGCCTTGTCTCAGCATCCTGCCTCTCTCACCTTGTTCATAGAGAAGTGTTGTGTTACCTCCATGTTAACACATCCTGATCCGTGTTGGGTTTCTACAAATAATCAAATGTTTTCTCCGTTCTTTAGCTTGAATATTTCATGTTAGATAGATTTCTAAAGGGCCAGTTGTTTGTACCTAGACCCATTTTCCTGAATGTAAGGATTGCTGCAGTACAAACACGCATGAGACGCTCTGAGACAAAGCCTTGAATGGCAATATGGCATAAAATAATTTGGATTCTTCATTTTGCACGTCCAGGGCACTGATCTCATGACCAAAACAAAGACAGTTAGTTTTGTCTCCTGTCATTCTCACAAACAATAGAGGAGGATCGACCCTTTTGAACCAACACTTGAGTTAATGTCATGTTGACTCATGGTGATGTCAACGTGACTGTATGTAAACATTACTGTACATTTATGCTGAAGCACTGAGAGGTGTTGCTGCTTGGCGACAAGCTTCATGTTTGCAGTGTGCAGTTGTGAGCCGTCTGCGTTGTGTAACGCACAGTGAGTGAGTTAGAGCTGGGTTGCTTTTGTTGTTGGATGGATGGATGGAGGGGTAGAGACAGAACCTAATGAACTCTGGAGACATTTCCTCTGCTATCCATGCTGTTGCAGGGATTTGACAGGGAATCCCTCTGTCCTGGGATCACATTGATGATCAGCAGCCTAAGCCCCCCACACACACACACTCACACACTCACACACACACACACACACACACACACACACACACACACACACACACACACACACACACACACACAGATGGTGAAGGCACAATGAGGATAATCTGGGGGTGAAACTGTTGAATCCTGTGAACTTCACATCTTGGCCCTGTAGTTTCTCACTCAGCATCAGTTTAATATGGAAAGGGGAAGTTAGAGCTAAGGATTCCTGCTTCCTTCATTATGACAGCCTGCATGATTTAACCTGATTTAACCTGATTTATCCTGCCACACCAGTTGATCATTCTCTCTTTACTCTTTGTGGTCTGGAGAGCCTCATCAGGTTTTGCACACGGATGTAATTTGAGCACAATAATCCTTCATATCTCTCTCCTCCGTTCTCTCTAAACTCAGCTGTTGGTTCTGCTTTCAAATCTTCTAAATAGAAAAACATGGCAGTTGTTTGCAAATGTGAAATATTTGCCAAACCACCCACCCAAACCATTTCTGTATAAATTGGATGAGTAAGACGTTAGATCTTTAAGTGGTTGGGCACTTATGTCACCTATGCACTTTACATTCTTGCACACAAAGGCACAACGCGCTTCACCTCCACCTTACATCTCACTTCTGTTCAAGCAGTTGACATTTCTGCTGCTTCTTCTCATCAGCTGTTTCACTTTAAAGCGACGTGTTCAGGAATGTTATTAGCCTGTAGCACATTTCTCTCACATACTATAAGTTGACTGAACAAACAGTGAAGGTGGGCTCGTTCAAACAGCGGCTGAGGTCAGGGGGGGCGAGGGGGGCGGTGGGCCGGAGGACGGGACAGAGATACATTGTGCTCTTTAAATCATTTTGCTTTCCTCCAGTGTTTCCCGCCCACTCGTCCGTCTCCACAAGTGCCATGTTGTTCTCAAAAGTGATTTCTCTTTGTTAACACACAAAAGCGTTAGCACACAGCTGATTCATAATGACGAGTGAAGCGTCCCTCTGCCAACGTTCCCACCAGCACGCAATGTGTTTGTGTTGTGATTGGATGCCATGCATAGTCATGGAGGGATGCGTTTGGCCCGTACGCCCCTGAATGTTGTTGTCCTCCGAGGAGTCCAACCTCGATGATGCAACTTGTTTACAAAGTTGAGCATCGCCGACGATTTTTCAAGGTGGACGACGCAAATGGTGCAGATCCCATTACACAGCTGGCTGCCTGATAACCATGGTTACAGGGCCTCTTATGTCACGGTGTGGCAGTGGAGAGGGCACGGCACCCCTGGACATAACCTGATCCCCGTTCATAGAGTGCAGGGTTACAATCGCACAATGAGAGGCCGATCTGATGGCCGGTGAATTATTCAGTGATTGCAGAAGGTTTATGCAGTGTTGCAGTGTGAAATGTTTGTGTGTGACTTATTGTGATTGTGATGTCATTCTGTCTACTATTGACAGTCACTATGACTTTAAGGGAGCTATTTTAAGATCAGGTCATATTATACATACGTATATACATGCAGGCCTGGGATCTGATACACTGGAATTTGTATTGGTTGCACAGCCAGCAAAGTGAAATGAACATACGTGTTCACGAGGACGGATATTCAAGTCATTACATCATAGCTACATTATTGGTGTCACACTGCTTTTGGTTTCCAGTGTTCAAGTTGAAATGAATTTATAATGGGAGAGTTATTATGTGATCTAGTTTTCCTCTTAATGTTCTCCAGTCTTTGTTCTGAGACGACCTGGAGAAGGAGGCACAACAGAAGTGGGCACATGGGCACGATGGCTTATTTACTTTAGTGACCTCCATCACGCAGGCTGGCTGTGTGCTGGCTTCTGCTTCTGTTTGTATTTCAAAACAGAACATCAATCTAAACATAAATCTAAAAATCTGGCTCGTTTATGCCACATTAGACGATCAATAGGTGCAGATTCAGATCAATAACATAAGGGATTGTTAGGATAAATACATTCAGATTATTCAGGTTATTTTTGCTCTTCATCACTTCAGGACGTCACAGTTCCACATTAGTCAGCTCTGTTGTCTTAAGTCTTATTTGTGGAACGCAGAGAAACAATTTCACCGCCAGCATTTACTTTTGATAGATGGATAAAGTTAGTATCTTATTAGAATAAGGATAACTTAGGCCCTTTTGGCCTTGGGTATATTTTTAATAGTTTAAAAGTCCCATCATGTAGCACAGAGCACCATGCAACCACGGGGTACAGACTGTAGACAGCGTTAAAAGTGTAACCTGAGCTCAGTCAAAGTAAATGGAGAAACAAAGTGAAGTCATTGGAGCAGGAAACCTGTGACGGACACAACACAGCGTTTAGCTCCTCGCTTTGTTGTCTCTACAGATTCTCACCTACACAGAATGAGCGGTGATCTCTAATCCAAACAAAGCAAATGTGAAATATGCACAAACTATTGTGGCTGAAGTCATTAATTAACATTTAAATTATAATTTTCAGTAATTAATGATTACATTTTTAAGAATTGACACAATATGGACTTCTGCTGTATATGTGTCTCTCTCTCTCACACACACACACGCACACACAGCTGAAATCTCAAGACTTCAAGACACTCGTAAAAAGAATGTGTGTCAATCGGAGGCGCAGACTGTCGGTCTAGTATAAATGCAAAGTTCATGCAAACAGACTCACTAAGTCTCTGCTGGACGTCCACTTTGACTCAAGGATCGTCCACAAGGAGCGACTCTGTTATGATAACATCAACCTGAGCCCTTGGTTTGTTACATAATGAGAATTCATATCATTTTTGGATTTTGTCTTTGATTCGTCATATAAAGCTGTCCAAAATAATTTAATAGACAGAAAATATCACAATGTTTTCTTATTAAACAAAGCAAAGGAACCACAGGTCTGATCTGAATACAGCCTTGGTTACTTCCTCGTGTAGCTCTGTTCCCTCTTCAGAGCAGCAGGCTGACTGACTGAATACACTTCAGTCATAACTTCATAACTACACACAGTAGATCAGTCATGGTGTCCAGTCATTGCATTACCAGTGATGTCTGCCCTGTTCATCATGATAACTGGACGTGCGTGTGCTCATCTGTGCATCATAGAACACTGATGTAGCTGCAGGACCACCAGAAGAGAGGCTTTGACCTCCTGTGTGTTTGTATCAGAGTGTAAAGGAAGGTCAATAGTGCATTAGCAGGGAATGATTGCTCATCACACACACGTTACCCAGCAGCTGAGGATCGATCCAGTTTGTTGAAGACGTCATCCAAATTATTTCCGCGTCTGTGATTTGAGATGAAATCAGTCTGAAGCTGTGCAGTCTGGCCTCTGTACATAACAGAGTCTCCATTTGGAATGTCCTTGCAAAAACAGCGGCCTGTGTGGAGCCACAAACACCCACACAGGCCTGGGGTGAAATGCTGCAGCTTCACTGAGTAACATTACATTAAATGAAACTGGAACCGACAGAATATCGGTGCTTTGCTGCCAAGGGGATGGAAAATATTGGAGCTCTGCCCCTCACATAAGGTTCATTAATACCTTATGGTGCGTTACAAGCTTGTTCCAAACAAAGCACCTGATCTGTTTATTAGATGGGATTAGAATAACACAGGATGTATTGTCTCTTTATGTTCTGTATTTGTAAACGAGGCTCAGGGTTGCAACATGAACATAAAGACCAAAAACTCACTTTACTGCCCAAACATGCCTGAAGAATGGATTTAGAGTCACATACTTCATTGAAAAAGCCCAGTCAGCATTTTGCACATTTACCAAAACCTGATATCTGAAAAAAAATAAAAAAATAAATAATGGAAAAAATGTCACTTTTGGCAATTTTTTATTTTTTTATTTTTTTTAATTTTTTTAAATTAAAGTTTAGATGTGAAAGCAGCTTCAGATGAGCACATGGAACCCAGGTTGAGATCAAACGCAGCAGCAGTTTGATAACAATGATGATATTTAAAGTCACCACACAGTTTGCATGTCTGGCAGTCAGCGTTCTTTGGTTTGGTCCAGATGGCAGCAGGGCACAGAGACTGAGACTGGCTGATATCTTTCCTCATCCTTTGTGCTCCGCTAAGGCCTCTCTCCTGGCAACAGAGTATCAGTTATGTGTTCATACAGTTTGATCTCCTGCTGCTTAGCCTGATGGTCTCAGCTGTCAGGCCAGACTGGGATGTTATTGGTTAAAAAGCTTTGTGCTGCTCTGTAAAAGTTGACTCACTTCCTCTGCACTGCTGATAGGAATCACAGTGAATTCTATCCTCTCACTGCAAAATTGTCATTAAAATTGATTGTTTTAGCTTTATGAGTCATGGGAAACTTTGCAGTGTTTTGGGCAATTAGTGATTTTATGACTGACAAATGGAGTTCAAACCATTTCTGTGTGGGCTTGACGCCAGATCCAGGCCCATCTTCAGTCTGTGTGTCTGGTCCTGGATGTCCTGTATCGATCGTATGGTGAGCTGCTGATCTCTCATAACACTGAGCTCAACCTTCACTCCCTTTCAAAATGCTGCAGACGCAGACAGAAACTGTGGAGTTACTGTGGCTCTGAGAGTCTCAGCTCACTTTGGAAAGCAATTAACAGTTACTGTTGCTTGGCTGAGGCCAGTTAAAGTGCTTGGCTCCCGTGCTTTAGGCTGGAGCCAAGAACGTCACGACTCCGGGGCTATAAGGGAGATGAATGCCCTGCTGTGGTGAGGTTGCCCACTCTGTGAACATACTTTACTCCTGAGATCAGTGGGGCTCAAAGGATGCTCTTTCCCGCATTCAAAGGGAGTCACAATTCTAGGCTGCGTCCTTGGCTGTGTGTGTGTGTGTGTGTGTGTGTGTGGGCGGCACTTACCAGGTCTGCTGCGGAGTACGACTGGAAATAACACATCTCCTGTTTGTGCATGCACGGTTGATTATATTGAAGGTCTCTGGCAGTGTTTGCAGGCTTTGGTGCTTCAGTGTCATCAAGTTTATTAGAAGCTAACAGATCAAGCAGTTGGCAGTGTGAACACCTGAGTGAGTCACCGCCTACACACTATCAACTGATGTGAAGCTGCCTGTGTGTGTGAAGTGACATGTGTGCGTGCGTGCGTGCGTCAGCTCAGAAGTCACTCTGGATTCCTGCACACACACACACACACACACACACACACACACACACACACACACACACACACACACACACACACACACACACACACACAGACACACACACACACACCACCTCAGCTTCCTTCCCCCTACAGAAAAGCCTTGTGCTGACGGGACGGAGCTCTGGGGAAAAGTTTCACGTTGGTGTGAACAGATTTTTACTGGTAAACGTTCCTAACTGGCATTCCTTATCAACCGGCCGTACGTCAGCCGGCCCTGATAGCTGTGTTGATGCTCTGTATGGTCACAGCGGGCCAAAGTCACAGCCGGTTGTGATTGACGGTCTTATTTCCTGCGTGTTGCTTTCCTAACCTTCTCATTCATGTGGAGACGGACAGAAAAGATCACAGTGGCAGCTTTACTCTCTACAACCTCACTTTGCATTAAAGAAACATCTGACTTAGATCAGAGCTGTTAATGGAATTTGTGCAACCAAATTCAGGTGAGAGAGAGAGAGAGAGAGAGAGAGAGAGAGAGAGAGAGAGAGAGAGAGAGAGAGAGAGAGAGAGAGAGAGAGAGAGAGAGAGAGAGAGAGTTGTGTTATCCCTACTATTGTTGTTGAACTTTATACATAGACCCTGAGGTAGAGTACAAGTGGGCTGGAGTTGCAATGATGTCATAGAGTACATACAGAACTTACAGGATGATGTCAAACAGCAAAGTAGTGGGCTAGTACAAATCACATCATAGGTAGAGAGAGAGAGAGAGAGAGAGAGAGAGAGAGAGAGAGAGAGAGAACAGGAAAGGAAAGAACCAGAGAGAGTGTGTGTGTGTGTGCTCATAATGACACTGCTACAGATGATGGAGAGATGGAAAGAGAAAGGGGGAACATGGAAGGAGAAATGTGCTGCAAAACCCCTGGTAGTTCATCTGTCAATCATGTATTCACTCCAAAAAACATAGATTGCCGCAGCATATTGCAAACAAAGTGAGATTTATCTGGAAGAGTCTGACAGATAGAGAGGTGGGGGAGAGGTGGGGTCGTTTCTCTCTAACGCAGTCGCAATTGTGCAGCGATTGTTTGGTGCGGCAGCGAGGGAACAAAGGCAGCAGCATGAATAGCCGGGGTTGATGCCTTTTGCTTGATTGACACAAAACCCCCCCCTGCCAATTGTGTCGGCGTGTCAGCGTGCGCTTCCCACCGGCGTCACCGCAAAGGCTGTGGCTGCGGAGAGCGAGGCATGCTGGGATAAAGAAACTCTGACACTCAGCTGCAGTCACAACAGTCCTCTATGGCCGGAGTGAGGTCAGGACCGTCTGCTGCTGCTCGCCAGTCCAGTCCAGTCCAGATGACTGAAGAGACTCCACTAAAACCTCTGAAACTACAGGAATGTCATCTTAGACGTGTCCAGTCTCTCTCTCAGCCTTAGCTGGTAGCTTTGTTCCCCCAGTCTTCTCCTCACATATGCAGCTCTTCTCTAGTTGCTGAGGTCTTAGACGCCTTCTTATGTCACACAAACGTACATTCACTGAGACTAAATGACATAACATTTATTACTTCTGCATATTTCTTTGTGGTTCGAGCTACTTTGTCCTCAAAAGAACGTAAATGTGCAATTCAGAGAGGAAACTCAATCTAATACTTACATAGAATTCATCTCAAAGTGAATTCTTCTATCTCTTCTTCTCTTCTCTTACTGCCAAAAGAGATTCTGCCAGTGTGATGATTAACAAGTCAGATACAATTTGCTTTTGATTTTGTGTGCGCCTGAGCTTGGTTGTTGTATAATTTGGCGTATTGTCCTCAGTGCTCTCAGGATGATCAGCGTCAGGTTTAGGACCGAATGTGTTCAACACTTTATGTAAATCGCTGTAAGAAACACGTTCAGTCTCACCTTCTGCTGCTTTGTTCTCTGATATGTTGAGCAGCAGACTCTTATTAAACCTGGTTTACAGATTAGATTGATTGAAGCCCCACTCTCCCTGTCAAGCACAACTGGAAACTCACTTTAGATCAATCAATCACAAACACATTTCACCTTAAATGGATTTTAATTTCCATTTGAATTGAATATCATAAACAGGGGAAGGGTTTATTGTACGTCTTTCATTTTGGTTGTCACCAGATTACACAGGCGATTGATGATAAACTTCAATATAAAAATATAAAAACATCTACTTATACACATCTTCAATTATTCTAATCTGATTCTCTTTCATCTCTCCTGTGAATCCGTCTCAGATAATGAGCTTACACCTGTGTGTGTGTGTGTGTGTGTGTGTGTGTGTGTGTGTGTGTGTGTGTGTGTGTGTGTGTGTGTGTGTGTGTGTGTGTGTGTGTATGTGTGAGAGAGAGAGAGAGATCATTACTACGTCTCCGGAGCACAAACAGCTCACTTGACCGCTCTGCTCAGTCACCAAACCTTTTCTCCATCTTCTCCCGTTTCTATTCCTGGCCTCACATTATTCGCCCTCTTTTGTTTTACCGTGTTAAGTGGAGCCACTTTTCCTTGTCCTCACAGCCAATAAGAGGGAAAGTGAAACGAGAGCTTTTGTGAGCTTCTCTTTCATCCATCCGAGCCTTTTGTCGGTGCATAAATTGCCAGGTTTGGCTCCGGGGCTCTTTTGTGTCGGTGTGACCACTTTAGCAGCCGAGTGTGTTCCAGTCACTTCAAGTAGGGAGAGAGGGCCGTACAATATCTGGAGAACAATGTTGACCTTCATCCAAAACAATAGCAAGGCGACGTATTCTGCTATTATGAAGTTATGAGGAGTTTGTTTTGATCCATGCTGCGTTTGTTCTTAGATCTTTACTTTCATAACTTGTTTACATCAACACATGTAACGCAGGAGGACCAGGAGGGACGGCCTGGGGTCTGTAGGTTGTCCCTCCTGCTTATTGGGACTCTCTCTCCCTGCTTCACCTCTGCCTCACCTCTCTCTCCCTGCTTCACCCAGACTTGATGAGCTGAACTTGTCACAAAAGAGTTCAGGAGAAGATGAAGGGATCAAGTGCAGACAAAGACGGAAGAAGTCTTCAATTCTCTGTACAACACATAAGGGAGAAGGCAGAGCAAACTAAAATTAGAACAAAGATGGGGAGAGGCAATGTAGGATAACAAGACAAACAACATCAAGTCCAATGGGAAGAAAAGCAGGTGGAGGTGTAACGTCTGAAGTAGGAACTCACAGCAGGACGGAACAGGACGGCTCTGTGGGAGACATGCAGGGACGAGCTGCTGAGCATGACAGGAGACACGTGACTGACAGGCAGGAGAGGGAAAAGACAAACAATGGACAGACACACCAACACACATACACACACACACACACACACACATGCATGCATTTGGAGAACTGGGAGGAGCAAACAGGGACTAAACAGGATTATGACAGATTGAAGTGTGTTTAACCAGTTTAGAGCCTGAGGGTCCCTCAGGTCTCACTGGGGGGTCCCTCAGGTCTCACTGGGGGGTCCCTCAGGTCTCACTGGGGGGTCCCTCAGGTCTCACTTCAGTACTTTCATCAGTTGTATTTGGCATAAAAATGTACAAAATTAACCTTTTTTTTCTTCATAACAAGAAGGTGATCAGCACCTTCAGTCCAAAATTAAAGGTAATGACAAACTTCAGATCCTAACTGTGTGTGTGTGTGTGTGTGTGTGTGTGTGTGTGTGTGTGTGTGTGTGTGTGCGCGTGTGCGTGCGTTTGTGTGTGTTGGTGCTCTCCCAGCGGACATCTCCAGGATGTGTGATGTGGACGTGTCGTCCCTGGAGGTCACCAGTCCCACCCTGTGCGGTGAGGAGTCCTCAGACCAGTACAACCAAGTGGACCGCTGGCAGAAGCTACGCACGGCCGTCCGCAAGCTGGAGTTCTGGGAAAACTTCACTTCTGAGCTGATCGGCAGCGGCTTCTTCTCCAACGTCTATAAGGTATTCCCTCTGTCCTCTCCTGGTCGTTATGGATACCACTGCTTCTCTGCCAAAGACTCGTCGGGCGCTCCCCAAGTCACGGCACCAAACAAACCTTTGCATGCCAGGATGGATGTCTGCGGTGGTTTCATTTGACTCTGATGTGTTTCATAGGACTGACAGCTGAGATTACCATGTCTGAGTACCAGACCATTAGTGAGACAGGTAGACAGACAGGTGATCGTGTAATGAATGGAATCAGAATGTTAAAAGATGCTGTCAATCATTTAAATTAGTACAACTTTCCCCTGATGAAGAATTGACCTCCAAACCCCTTAATATGTAGAAGAACACACAACACAGCTTTGGCCTCCTAGAGCTTTGATCCCCTCATGTTAGATTACAGAGGTGCATCACAATCAAGGCAAAAGAGAAACAATGAGCCTATATAGTCTATATGTCTAAGAATCAGCTTTGGAGATGAGTGAAGTCGGTTAATGAAAGGAATTCCATCCCTAAGTGGACCTGTGGAGGCACGGTGGGGGGGCGGGGGGGGCGTTCTGCTCCGGTTGGCAGAGCCGTCACGATCAAACGTGTGTGAGCGTGCGTGACTCTGCGGTCAGTGCGGTCCTGGCAGCGCAGCAGTGGGATCCATAACAACGCGCTCTCTCCTGATTTGCCTCTGTGAGCCGACCTACGCGTGAGCCGTCATCAAAGCCTCCTTTGTCCCTTTGGGCCACTAATTGGGACATTCCTGCCATTCTGTGATTGGCCCACCAGCTTTAGAGGCCACGGGGGCGCTGTAGTCGTTTCCAACCGGGTCCTTACATAACTCAGCCTAACGCTCGGTGCAGTGGGGAGAGAACTGATTTCCATACGTTTAAGCTTTGAGGAAATGAGGTAGAATGAGGCCACGGGGAAGGATGAGAGCTTAGGAAAGGAGGAATCTACTGAAGATAGATTTGATTCAAGATAACAACAATAAACATGTGCTCTTGGTTTCCTTGATACATTTTGTGGGTCGACTTTAAAATCAGCTGCTAATCCTTTGCATCATCCCGATGCTGAGTTTTGTTGCTGCCATGAATGCAAACCATGCATGTGTGTGATGTTCAGGTGACACACAGTACGAGCCACAAGGTGATGGTGGTGAAGATCTATAAGAACGACGTGGACCAGAACAGCATCGTGCGTGAGATCAGCCTGCTGCAGAAACTCTCACACCCCAACATCGTCAGGTAACGTTTCAGCTCACCTGCACAGCCGTTTACCAAACTGTGGCAAAGCAAAGAGTTCAAGCAATGATTGAGGACTTCGTGTTTTCTGCACTGAAAAAGAGAGAAAGTACTTGAGAAATTCCCTCAGTAACACACACACACACACACACACACACACACACACACACACACACAAACACACACACACATCCTCTCCACTCACTTTCTCACTTTCATTCTCTTCTCCACATCTCAACTTTATGATCTGAATCTGCTCTAAACATTCATGATAGTCACACACAGATACAGATAGAGTTTATTCTTATTTGTCATTTAAGTAAAGACTGTGTGTTGTCTTGGCAACCATGCTCTTTCTGCTCTTGCATAGAAACACTTGCATCCCAAAATCCTCACCCTCATCCATCTAAAGCAACATTATGCAACGCACTGCTGCACATTTCCTTTATTCTGATGGCTTCATTCTGTTGCAGTGCAGCTGTGGTTCGCCTGAGTCGCTGCTGCATTTAATGTCAACACAAATGAAATTGGACCTTGGTGCGTTTTTATATCAGCCGTTGCTTCTCCAGCGGTGACGTAAGGCGTGAAGCCAGACGGGCACAATGTGTGCTTAAGCAATCTTATTTTAGCCATTTAGCAAGGTCACAGTGCTGAGGCTATCACACTGTGATCTATCACACACACACACACACACACACACACACACACACACCACGTACAGTACACACAAACCTGCTGCTCTGTGTGGGCTGGGACCAAACATTAGGTGTGTGTGTGTGTGTGTGTGTGTGTGTGTGGGTTGGTTGAAGCTATTGTTCCCAGGCCTCTGCTGAGTTGACTTTGATAATGAATGAAACATGCAGGACCTATAGGAGCTCTTATATCAGTTATAAGATAAGATAAGGCATCAACTGTTTAAGAACATGCATCATACAACTCCAAATGTTTAAACTTAACTATTAAACGTATACAGATATGAAGTTATGCATGACACAGTGACTTGTACTTAAAGCAGATCCACCACACATCAAACTGAGTATGTTGGTCATGGGAGCAGCAGTAAGCCTGGGAAAGCAAACATCTGAAGGCTTTTGTGAAATGACAGGGAGGCGTGTTTGTGCAGTGAAAGATGAACGTCTTCAGATTTCCTGTTGGCAAAACTCAGAACATTTGAAACCTGAAGCCACAACCACATGTAGAAAACTGAATGAAGGTTGGATTTCTATTGCTTTATTGTTGAAACGGTTGATTTCCCAGACTGTTGACAAAAGACCAAAACATTACAGTTGCTTTCAAATGCTGAATCCCCCAAATTAACATTTTAATCTTCATTATGAGCTCACTGATGTTGCCATAGCAGCAGCTGTTCCTTCCTCATCAGTGAATGCGTACAATGAGAGAATGTTGTATGCAGGGAAAATGAAAGAACATGTGTTTAGTGACGTGAAGGACAAACGAGTAAAGATCCCGGTTGTTCTGATTCTAGATATCTGGGGATCTGTGTGAGGGAAGACAAACTCTATCCCATCTTAGAGGTGAGTCCTACTCTTTTTCCCTCTTCTGTATGTATGTTCAAGCCAGTGAGCTTCTATTCTGTTCTATTCTATAACATCAGAATAGTGAAGCAAAAGATGTTTCCTATGTGTTCTCCATCACAGTTACACAATACATGAGGGGCCAGACTACTGATTGATTATAAATACTGGCAGATTATAATTAACTCCTTTTAATACAATGCAGTCTTGTATAACCAAACTGTTGCCAATAGTAACCATGGAGTGGACTCAGCACCTCCCTGACACAATGTCAACAACAAAGTGAATGTTATCAGCTTCAGAGGGAGATCTACAGCAAGGGTGTGACATTGAATGGTATTGGATTGTGTAGGTGTGTGTGAGTAGTTACTGAGTGTAAGCTGTGGTACATAAAGACAACAAATGAATTATTGTCTTCTAACCTTTATGTGTTCTTAATATTGGTATTGTTCCAAGTGTGCTTCTCTGTATTTGAGGAGATGTAAGTATTAGATGATGTACTGTATGTGTTCCTCCCATGTTTCAGTATGTAAACGGTGGCTGTTTGGAGGAGCTTCTGGCCAGGAAGGAGGTCCTACTCTCCTGGAAAGAGAAGGTGGACCTGGCCTGTGACATCAGCAGAGGAATGATCTACCTGCACTACAAGAACATTTACCACAGAGACCTCAACTCCAAGGTGAGACCGTGGGCCTGCGTCTGACTCTTTAGTGAACTCTGTAGTAAACACGCTTCGCCTGGAGTCTCACACAGACATACATTACATACATCACACGCATCTTCATCACCTGAGGTCCTCAGGTAACTCTAGTCCAGTGTGAAGAGGCCTCTTGCTGTGGGATCAGACTGCAGGAGTTGGGTAGCGGTAAAGTGAAACACCGGCACCGACCCATGAAGTCATTTCTCAGCTGGGGAAACTCTGACACTGGTAATGATTTGAGGGACTAAGCAAGCGTTGAACAGAAGAGGGTGAGACTCCTCCGGCAAAGGACACCTGTACTTCACAGGCACATTGGGAATGGGATACTCTTAACAACTCGATGACATAGTTTGTTTGGAATGTGGTCTCCAGAAGAGGCAGCGACTGAAGTGGGACACGGTGAGTGACGAGCCTCCAGCGGCCTAAGGTGGTTTCCTCCTTGAGATGGATCATTTGCACTTAAGAAACACCTGAAACTACTGAGTGAGTTTCTCCTCTGCAGTCCAGATTTCATGTGTGATGCAGTAGAACAGTAGTATAAGTGGAAGAAACTTTATTGGGTCAAATCATGCGAACATGTCAACCTGAAATGTGTCTTGCGTGCCCCTCTTACACACACACACACACACACGCTTTACAGAGGGGTCAGCGCAGGGCAGCCATGATATGCCGCCCCTGGATTTGGGGCGTTTGGGATGCATAAGATCGTCTCCGTTCTAGTTACTTTCCATCAGAACTCAAATGCACGGTGGTCGAGAACAAAGCAAGGTTCGCCGCCTTGCTCAAGGGCTCCTCGGTAGTGCCCTGGAAGCAAACTGGCAGTTGACCTTCTTGGTTCATAAAGGACTCTAACCAGCGATCCTCCAGTTACCGCCTCAAACAATAGCGTCTCCCTGTCGGGGAATTGAACCCCGGTCTTCCGTGTGACGGGCGGAGATACTGTCCACTATACTAACTAGGACCTTGTTAACTGCGCGTCCTGTATGTGTGTGTGCTGTGTGAAAGAAGAATAGGGTACCCCCCCCCTCCCCCCCCCAGCTCTCTCCCAGGCCGGTTGACCCAGAGGAGAGAGGGTGCAGGGCGGTAACAAGAGGAGCAGATGTGGAAACGCCACCCAAACCCAACATGCATAAATGAAACAGAAACCTTATCCAGTGGGTGTTTGGGTCTGACCCTAAATAGACCCCGAGGATAATCAGACCCCAATCCAAACTGCAGTCAACCACAACAAAGCATAAATAGAGACAATAGCAGGGTTGAACACAGAAACAAGCAGCTTTTGTTCCTGCAAAGAAAGTCTCTTGTCTTTACTGCACCTTAGTTCACACACACACACACAATTCGCATCTCGCCTCTAACAACACATTCAATGGTGTGCTAATCATCCTGCACCACGTGACATGAGCTGGTTGAATACATAATGACGCACAGACCTGAGGCAATGTGGTGAGACCCGGCTGCCTGATCCAACCTGAAGGAGAAGGAACCGTGTGGATCCAGGAAGACCTCGGCAGTGGAAGCTCAGTCAGTCAGGCTATAGAGACAGATCAGTGGATTTATATACACTTACAATGAAACACACACACACACACACACACACACACAGGGATAAGCAAAGAGATGGAGGATGGCTCATACAGTCAGCTGTTGAATTGATGAAGTTATTCCTGGACATGTATTATAATTTGATAGGTTTTGGTGTTTTTGTAATTTTGCCAGGCAAATATGATGAGAGCAGATTCTCCGTGTGGACATGTGGGTGTGAGAGAGCTGGAGCCTGGACTGAATCCTCCCAGGACTCATTTTCCTACATCATAAAACCAATTTGTGGTTTTGTTTTGAGCCTGTTTCAGTACCAGATGGCTTCGGTTTCATGGGCCAACAAAACGAACGCTAGAATGTTCCGACATTCACAGAATTAAAGGTAAAATTATACAGGGCAAACACAGCAGGGGCCCATTGTTGTTCTGTGGGTATGTTTGCATGTGAATGTGTGTGTGTGTGTGTGTGTGTGTGTGTGTGTGTGTGTGTGTGTGTGTGTGTGTGTGTGTGTGTGTGTGTGTGTGTGTGTGTGTGTGTGTGTGTGAGAGAGAGAGAGAGAGAGGGTGCAATCCGAATCTCCTGGTGGTTGCCAGGCTGCACTGAAGTGACAGTCAATAATGCAAAAGGAGGAGACAACATGGCAGTCAGCCATTGTGGTGTTAGTAGACTGTTGCTGAGTGTGGTTGCTGAACACCATGTTGTTGACACACAGACACCCACACACACAAACACACACACACACACACACACACACACACACACACACACACACACACACACGCACACACACTCTTTGTGTGAGTGCTGGGTGCCTGCTTCATGCTTCATGCTCCATCTACGTCACCCTAAGGCCCGACTCATTCACCTCAGGTTGTTCACATGGATTGACGTCACAGAAAAGGGGTCAAAGAACGTCCATCACATGAATCCATCACACAGATTGATAAGTGAAAGTAATTAGATTCAGACCATCATTGATCGTGACCTGATGTCATTTCCCACGCTGTGAATGAGCATAATAGTTTTTTTGTTTGTTGCTATTTGACTTGATTTAAACACAGATAGGTTTACATACTAACAAGTAAATGTTAGAATGTAGACAGGTCCTCTGAAATATTCTTTTTCTGTATTAATATAAGGGCTTTTGTTAAATTAATGGATTTAATTAATGGATTTTATTTATCATCTTTGTTTATCACTGGATTATTGTTTTTAATTATTTAGTTCTTTCTAGAAATGGACAATTTGGAAATCTCTTAATGTTAATTCAATCATTCAAAAAACTCTAGATCCATCCCATAATCTGCGTAATGCTCCACAATGCTGCCAAGATTCTATTTCCATTCTAATTCAGTTGAGAGTTATCCTGCTAACAAACAAACAAACCAACCGAGCAGCAGAAACATGACCTCCATGTTTCCCACTGCAGTATTTAAATGACAGGATGTTGACTTTCTCTCTGCATGGAAGCATTTCTACTCCTTTGATATAAGGAGTCCATTAATGGCTCCAGCAGAGTGATGATGGCGGATGCATAAACATATGATGAAACGTCAGGAGAGTTCAGCTGATTTAAGTGCATATTTCTTGGAGCCTGTTTGTCTGCGGCACACACAGCATCTCAGAGCTGCAGAGTTAGACATTATGCTTCTTATGAAACCATCATTATGAGGGAAACAGCCGCAAACTCAGCCTCATAGAGGAGCCTGGGAAGTGGGGCTCAACTCCATTTTGCAAGGTTGGTAAACCAGCGTAGCGTAGCAGCTCCATTTCTTTGGCTTCTGACAAAGTTCCACAATATCCAAAAGGCGAAACACATTCCACAGCTCCCTTGTGAATCTGCTGCCTCAGTAGCTCTGCCACATACTCCAATCAGAGTTCAATCTCTTCAGAACGATGGGGCCCTTTTGTATTTGTGCTTACAATCTTGTTTCCATCCCTGTTTATATGAACTTTTCGCCATTATTGGCCAAAACGGTTGCTTTCCCTGGCAGGAGAGGGGCCCGGCCTAAATTTAGCGATGTGGTCTGGGGCTGGTTTTTCCCACGAGAGCCTCATAATGACGGGCTACTGGATGGAAAAAGCCTCCGGTTCAATGAAAGCCAGATGCCTCCACGTCACATCCACACACACACACACACACACAAACACACACAACACCACAAATACTGACGAATGATTTAGATTGACAAACTCACTGCACAACACAGTGGTACAGAAATCAGCAGTTTGCAGTCAAAAAGAGATCTGTAATGCAAATAACACACACACACACACACACACACACACAGACACAAACATGCAAATCACTTCTCACACACCCGCATTGTGTGTGTACTGATTTGCAATTTGTTATTAAAAGGCCTGGCATACCTAAGTAACACAAACAAATGAGACCTGCATCACCTAAAGTGTAACCATCACCAACACACACCTGTGCCCGGTTGCATCTCATTGTTGTCATGCACCTGTAGTTGCTACTGTCCTCCTCTCATCACACCTCGGGGCCCTCAGCCTGTTCAAACACACACACACAGTACGCCCGGATGCACCTTTGGCCCGTTTGTTATGAATCAGACTCTGGCCCTTTGTGGCTCACCTTTGATCTAACAGCGCTTCACACACACACACACACACACCACAGCCGGTCAACCTGACTCTGTGTGGTGCCGCCACCAGCTTGGGTCAGGGGTGAATTATTTAGTTTGCTGGCCCTGACAACAGAGCCCCTTGAGTGGATTGAGAAGTAGAAAGTCTGATTGTCTGGTGCCTGGACGGACACTCTGTACCAGGAAACACACTTAAAACAACCCAGGGACTTTTTAATGATAGAGAAAGAGACAAAGGCAAACTATGAATCAGGATAATGGCTCAAATGTTCCCTGACTGTGTTACACCGCCCTCTACTGGCAATATGACTCATTGCATCTACTTCCATTGTGCTTCTCCGTCACCGCTGTTTACTCCAGTATCCATTTCTGTCTCACTTATCCGACCGAGTTGTTGTTGTTGTTGTTGTGTTTGCGTGCAGAACTGTCTGATCCGGCTGACATCTCGGGGTCGAGAGGCTCTGGTGACAGACTTCGGCCTGGCCAGAGAGGTGGTGGAGCTTCCTGTCAAAGACCAAGGCAGGAAGCTCTCCCTGGTGGGCTCGGCCTTCTGGATGGCGCCTGAGATGCTGAGAGGAGAACCGTATGACCGCAAGGTAGCACACACACACACACACACACACACACACACACACTGCTGCCAGCACTATACACTCTTGTCTACACACTCCTGTTTCTGCTCCATAAAATGTATAGAACTGCTGTTTAGAGTAGTGATGAGTAAGTAAGTAGAGATGGTCAGTATTGACAGTATTGATCCCAGACAGCTCTTTCTGCATGTATTAAGTTTTAAATCCTTCTACAACTGGAATAAAAAACATATTCTGCCTTGTCTTACATTGTTGACACTTGTCTCTGAGATTGTAACATTCAGTGTGAAACTGAACAGCTTCATCATGTGTGGCTGGCAGGTTGACGTCTTCTCCTTTGGCATTGTTCTCTGTGAAATCCTGGCCCGGATCGCCGCCGATCCAGAGATATTACCCAGAACACCGGTAACACTGAAGGAAACGACTGATAATCAGACACCACACATGCACACACACACACACACACACACACACACACACACACACACACACACACACACACACACTTAAAATGGTGCAATATTATGCTTTGGAAGTATATTTTGTTGACTGATTGCTGAATGATTCCAAGCTGCAGAAGTGAGATAAATGTGTGTGTAATGTGTGTGTGTGTGTGTGTGCTGTGTTTCAGGACTATGGGCTGAATGTGACTGAGTTCGGGGAGCTTGTGGCTGGTTGTCCTCAGCGTCTCCTGGAGGTGGCATCCAGCTGCTGTATGGTGGGTACAACAACAACAACAACAACAACAACAACAACAACAACAACAACAACCTTTTCATTTCAGGACTGACTCCTATTGACTTTCATGCTTTCTCCCTTTTACAATCAGATGGAGTCCTTCAGGCGGCCGGCGTTCACGGAGGTCCTGGATGAGTTAGGAGAGGTGGCGGAGAGCCTGGAGCCGCCGCCACAGTCCGACCTGACCACCAGCTGAGCTGCGTCCCCACCCATCCACCCGACCACAGGATAGGAGCCTCTGGGGGGTCTGTTGCTTGATTTGTGGAGACTGAAGGCTGGACTGTACCTGAGCAAAACATCTAAATCTTTCCCCCCTCTGGCATCATCATCATCATCATCATCATCATCTCTCTGCTCTGCTACATAACACATGAAGGCGGCTGAGCTGAGTCTTAACTGAGGTGGCACATTGTGATTCTGATGATATATTTTTGCAGATCGGTGGAAACTCTTCATTGCATTCACAGAGGCACATGGTTTGATGTATTTGTGTATATATTTGTAGTTTGAATCATAGGAGTGGATAAATGTGTCTGTTTCTGTTGCAGCTCTTATATTACTAAACGGTCTCATCCCCTCTCTCTTGGTTCCTTGTATTCTCTTGTGAATAGCTTTGTGTTTTGTAACCGACAACGCAGACGGAGACGTTTGCTGATCTGTTCTCTCTGCTGCCAGCCTGAACTCTCATTTTCTGCCTCTCTAACCAAGCAAAAGTGCATTTGTCAGCTGAGGAGGAACGTATTTCCCTCACTGGACCTCACTCAGATCCAGGCTGCATCAGAACGCACTGCAGCTGTGGACAGATGCAGGGTTTCTACAAGATTACTTCACTTTTTCAGCTCACAATTCACATTTAATCTCTGTTTACTTTCAATTTAATTAGCTACAACCACCTTTTCTCTCCATCCAAGCTTTTTCCAGACGCCTCTTCCAGAATGAGGGGAATCCTTAAAGCAGGTTTTCAAACATGGACTGCAGAGTTTGGTGTTGATGAAGTTGTAACAGACATATATGAGTTGATTGATTTATTAAGTGTGTACATATTGAAGCTTTTTATTTGCTGTCACCCTCTGGGGATTTAAAGGGCCCATATTTTTTTCAAGTGCACCAAAATGTACAATGTTTAACTCTGTGTCTTCTCATAGTGGTGTTTAGGCAGCTGCAGTATGAGATCATCTTTCTAGGCTTATCTGTGTATTTATCTGTCTTGAGGGAGGCATTTCTTTGAATGTGCCTCTTCCCACATTTACCGATCGTTATCTTCCTCATGCAGGATGAAGAATCTGTTCAGTGCTGCCACAGATAGACTGATGTACGTTAGCATTCAGTGGCTTTCAGATGTTGTATATACACATATTCTACTTTTCACTTCATGTTATGGTAAACTAATGAAACCTTTATTTTTCATTTTCTTTAATCTGCTTAAATAAATCATTTCAAAACAAAAATGTTGCAGTCGTAGTAATTTATTGTCATTCATTCAATTCAGATTTAAGTTTCTGACAGTTAAAATGTGTGAGAGAGGGAAACAGAGAAAGAGAGGGAGAGAGGGAGAGGAAGGACGAGACAGAGAGAGGAGAGAGAGAATAACAGAGAGGGAGGGAGGGAGAGAGAGAAAAAGAGAGAGAGAGGAGGGGGATGGAGAGACAGAGAGAGGAGAGAGAAAAACAGGGAGGGAGGGAGAGAGAGAAAAAGAGAGAGAGAGAGCAAGAGAGAGAGAGAGAAGAGGGGGAGGGAGAGAGGAGAGAGAGAAAGAGACGAGAGAGAGGGAGAGAGAGAAAGAGAAAGAGAGAAAGAGAGCAAGAGAGGGAGGGAGAGAGAAAGAGAGAAAGAGAGAGAGCAAGAGAGGGAGGAAGAGAAAGAGGGGAAGGGAGAGAGAGAGGGGGAGAGGAAGAAAGAGAGAGAGAGAGAGAGAGAGGAAGGAAGAGAGGGAGAGAGATGGAGGAAGAAAGAGAGGGGGAGGAAGAGATGGAGAGGGAGAGAGAGAGAGTTCATGAAACTAGTCATTTCTGAGTGACTGTATTTGTTCTCTCTCTTTTACTAAAATCCCGTTTTTAGATGCAACACTCGCTCTTATCGTTTGAATGAGTCATCATGGAGCTGTGTCAGACAGCATTAGACTTGTGTTATGTTGTTTCTGTCTAATTTGCCTTCATCGCTCTGCTTTATTTACATTTTAGTCATTTGGCAAACGCTTTTATCCAAAGTGACGCACAGAGATAAGATTTAAATACAACACAAGCAAAGATCTGGACCAGAGAGAAGAGGAAGAGGAAGAAGCAAAGTCCAACAACAGGACTAAGAGAGTGGAGGAGGTGTGGATGAAGGTTTGTTGGTGTAGATCAGGGTTTGTTGGTCAGAGTCTGATGTTCCTGGTGTTATGTTTATCTGCATGACTGAGAGACTGAACCATTGTGTTCTTTGAAGGGTGGTTGGGGAGGCACTAGCTCAGTGGGTAGAGCTTCCGCCTGGGAACCGGAGGGTCGCCGGTTTCGAGTCCCTGCCGAGATGCCCCTGAGCAAGGCACCGAACTCTCAATTGCTCCCCCCTCTGCGAAGGGTGGTAATATAATGTAAGTCGCTTTGGATAAAAGCGTCTGCCAAATGATCGTAATGTAATGTAATGTAATCAATCTTGACACCCAAGTTCCTGGCGGACTTTGAGGGATTGACCTGAGAGTCAGGAAGTTGGATCCTGATCAGTAATTAAGTATTGGCTGGGACGGAGCTCAGTCTCTGGTCCAGCATAGGAAAGAGAAGCCATGTGATCGCACCGAGTGGGTCGGTCCAAGCTCTGACCCCTGAGGTCCCCCTGTGGACAAGCAATTGATTTGGTATCAACTCAGACATTTCCTCTCCTTGACACTCTCCCTGATCTCCCTGGGAGACAGGAGGCAAACCAGTGGAGAGCTTTGACTTCCATCCGGAGGGTTATTTCACTCTGAACTGTGTAAACACGTTTATCTGTGGAGGACCAGACTCGACATCCTACGTTACAGAAAAGAAAGCGTGGCCACTTGATATCTTAGCAGAGCTTCGTTTCTCCATTCAGGATGGTGGTGGAATAGTAAACGCTCAGGTAGCCAAAAATCTAAACAAAATGTCCCTTTGAGCGGTTACAGAACCTCTAGTTGTTCAGCTGTTTGTGTGTGTTCATGTGTGTGTGTGTCACTTGTTTTTCGTGCCCACCTGGCATGAAGGTGCTGCACAGATACATCAAAAGAGCATGAAAGATTCAGTGGCTCCATTCAAGGTTTCCACAGGAGCTCCCACTCCTCTCCTCCTCTCCTCCTCTCCTCCTCTCCTCCTCCCTCAGCTCGTCACAATATAAAGACTCCTTTGGTTTGATGCTCATGGATTTATGCACCGCTGATCTATTTCTGTGGCTGGGTTTTGTCTGAGGATGAGGATCATTAGCATCGTCGCTCTCTGTTTGTGTACGATCAGGCAGGCAAGAGAAGGTTTCAAGTGTGTGTGTGTGTGTGTGTGTGTGTGTGTGTGTGTGTGTGTGTGTGTGTGTGTGTTGGTCAAAATAAATCTTTCCAGTCGTTCCAGTTACTCCAGTTTCTTAAGTATGTGTTGAGCTTTGTGAGGAGGTGACAGAGAATGAGAGAATAAGACAAAAGAACACATGAAAGAGTCACGTGCAGGTTCTCCTGTTCTTCTCTGTTATTGATATAAACTAAACTGAGTATAAAACATTAATCTTTGCACTGTGGGATTAAAACCTATGCAAGACTTTTGATAGAAGAAGAACAATAACAACAACATAAACCTTTTAATGATTGTTCCTGAATGATATTGTTTTCTACCTAACTGAGTATAAAATAAAGATTTAACATAAGAAAACATTCAATAGCCTGTATTTGTTTCGATAAATGTTCATTAGGCTTTAGTAGCTCTACATAAATAAGAAGATCACATTCGCTGCGCTGTTCCCTGACGTTACCTTATTTGTCCACTGAGGGGCGCTGTTTCCTCAGCTAAGTCTCTCCAGGTCTTTTTCTACTGCCTTTTCAAAAGCTGCTCCTCATTGAGGTTACGTGTAAGGAAACATTACACTATATTTTTGCAGGAAAATATATAATGTTATTGATCTAAGCCATTCAAACATAATGATGATGGCTTAGTCTTCAAGCAAGAGTCCTGTGACTGATTCAGGCCAGTGTCTTTCTGTCAGGTCTCCTCCATGTGCTCCACTTTCTAAGAAATTGCAGGTCAGGTGAATTGAACTCTCTAAACTGCCGCTGGGAGTGAAGGTTTATGTCATAGACCAGCAGCCTGTCCAGGGTGTCACTTCCTCTCCCTCAGTGATTACTGCTTCAGGATAAGTGAGTAGAATTGATGGGTTTACCACAAACTCTGGTTGTTTTATAACACTTAAAAAGTCTATGTCTCTGGTTTAAAACTCTGCCCATGGAGAGGTGTGTGTCGGGTTTTAGTGTCAGTACATCACCATTAAACTGTTACCTCGGTGTGGTCCGAGTGAACAAAGGGAAACTGGGATGAAAATGCCAGAGAATCTTTGTTCCTTTGGCCGGATGATTGATGAATGTGAAGCGCGACGAACCCTGGTGGTAGAATGTGTGAACTGCAGGCTGTAGTATAAGTAGTATAATGTATAAGTATAATGTATAGTAAAACACTAATACGCATGGATAAACAGGGTGATAAAATGATTGTAAAAGGTAACAAACAACAAAAGAAGGGCACTGAAAAGGAAAGTATTTAGGTATCTAAGAAAAATGTTCAATTACTATTTCAATTTGAATATAGATATAGAAGAAGTTTGTGTGTGCGTGTGTGCGTGCGTATGTGTGCGTGTGTGCGTGTAGGTGTGTCTGTGAGTGTGTGTGTGTGTGTGTGTGTGTGTGTGTGTGTGTGTGTGTGTATGTGCTTTCATGTCTGCCCAGTTTGATTTGAAACCCTGAACCCTGCAGAGATTTAGCCTTGATGACATTTGTCCCAGTTATTACCTACAAGAGGGTCGGTGCTGATCTTTGTCCCAGTTTGGTGTTTGAAGTGGTTAAGGACCGCAAATCAAATATCAGACACGTGTGTGTGTGTGTGTGTGTGTGTGTGTGTGTGTGTGTGTGTGTGTGTGTCAGGAGTCTTTACCTGGCAGGATAATGAGTTCCGGGACCTCTGTGTGAGACGATAAAGATTAATCTGTAGTTTCTGGCTCACTGAACTCATGCAGAAAGCAATAATACCCCCCAGTGTGATTCAACTATATACATGCAGAAACAACATACAGTGTGTGTAGGAGGTGTGTGTGTGTGCATGTGTGAGAAAATGTGTGTGTGTGTGTGTGTGTCGCTTTATGCTCAGTATAGCAAAATAGAGATCCTGCTGCTTTCTGAATGCACATGTGCAGAAAGCCTGGGTGTGCACGTGTGTGTGTGTGTGTGTGTGTCTCTGTGTGTTAGCGTGTGTCATAAGGGTCTGAAATTGAAGTTTGATTGCTCAAATAAAAGGCAGTGGTCAGGTTTTCTTTATGAGTCTCTCTCCTGTGCCGGGTTCAGGAGTAATCAGTGCTGCCCAGACTGAATGGCTTCCAGTTTAATGTTGTGAGTAGAATGGAGGTGATAATAAGAGTGTGGAGGGGCGGAGCAGAAGATTTCACTGCTGGATGACTTTGGTGTATTTATGATGACCTTCAGCCTTCACCAGGGGCGACAAACTCAAATACACACTGGGCCAAAATAACAAACTGGGACTAAGTCGCAGGCCAGACTCCATATATCTTGAAAAATTACTTAAATTTAGCTTTAATATTAAGTCTGGAACAAGCACAGCTTAATATAATAAACAGGCTCTTATTTTGTCTTAATGCTCTTTATTGCTTTGCACTTTAGACTTTGCTGCTGTAACATGTGGATTCCCCCGCTGTGGGACGAATAAATGATTATCTTATCTTATCTTATCTCTTATCTTAAGACAGTGAGCTGAGGTGCAGTGCTGATTGTATTCAATGTCTTACAGATCCTGCAGATTGTTAAGTAAACTTTCAAAACTACACACTTGAGTGGCCTCATTTCAAAAGTGAGCAACAGTTAGAGAGAACGATCATTTCACACACAAACAATCCAGAAACTTTGCATCGTGTGTAAGTCTGTAAAAAGGAAGAACCTTCCTCCAAACCTGCAGGAGGAAGAGAAGCAGCAACAACAGCTACAGGAGGAGGAGGAGGAGCAACAACAGCTACAGGAGGAGGAGGAGGAGGAGGAGGAGCAACAACAGCTACAGGAGGAGGAGGAGCAACAACAGCTACAGGATGAGGAGGAGGAGGAGGAGCAACACGAGAGAAGGAAGCAGAAGCTGCAACGTCATATTCCTGAAACGAAAGTCAGTCAGTCAGAGTCCAGCAGAGCCTCGACTGAAGCAGAAGAGAAGCCAGAGGATCAGAAGTTTGTCAGGGAGGCAGTGGCTCAGAGCTTCTGCTTGGGAACCGGAAGGTTGCTGGTTCGAGGCCCTGCCGAGGCGCCCCTGAGCAAGGCACCGAACCCTCAATTGCTCCCTCCTCTGCGAAGGGTGGTAATGTAATGTAAGTCGCTTTGGATAAAAGCGTCTGCCAAATGATCGTAATGTAATGGAATGTAATGTCCAAGTTTGTCTCTGCAGCGTCTCTGCAGCGTCTCAGCCAAACTCTGGTGAGTGCAGACAGAATCTTGTCAGTTTCAGCAGCAGCATGAGGTCCAGGCTGAGCTGCTCTCACATGTCTCACTTCACTGCTTCAGTCTTAAAGGCTTGGCTCTGGTTCACACACGTTGGTGTTTGTAAACACACGGCAGTTTTTACCGTCAGAGCAAGAAAAGAGCGTCAGGAAGTGTGTGTTTATCTGTGTTAGTGAGTCTCAGCACTGAGCCGCACCCACGGCAACAGGAAGTGAAGTGAGTGCAGCCTGTAGTCATGGTGACCTCATTTAAAGGGAAAGTTCAGCTCCAGAGTGGGGAAACTTTAAAGTTAAACAGTCTGAATAGAACTAAAGGGACAAAAGCTTCATGTCCTGATCAATACACAATCAATCCTCATGAAGCTGAGCCTGAAGCTGAGCCTGAAGTCTTTTCATGACGTTTCCTTGAGCGCCCCCTCAGGACAAACCCCAGTCTGCTCATAATATCCATCAAGAACAAAGTCGTCTCTCCTGTTTACTCTGTGTTCGAGTGTTTCTTTATGGTGTTGACCAGAAAAGTTGAAGATGGTTACACTTGTGGAAAGTGTGTGAAGTGTATAGGGTTAAGAGGTGTCTGAACGATAAGGATGAACTTATTTCTACCTTTCTCTCTTTATGACATGTGGGTCTCCTGAGTTCTTATCTGTGGTGTCATTTAGTCTAGGAGGTGTTAAACTGACAAAGGATGGAGAAGTAGGGGGTTGAAGTTCAACAGATACGCCAGATGTTAGGTTCCGGGATGGCCATAAAGATCGAGTCTATGTGATAGATTTGCTCTAACACTCTGACATGAACTTCAGGAGCTTTAAGACTTCCAGACTCTTCATCCTGCTCAACAATCAGTGTTTGTGTCTCCAGAGATGTTTTCACTCATGTTCTCGTCTGTTCTCAGTTTGTAGACATGTCTGCTGCCAGCTGTCTGCGGTCTGAAGATCAGTTCCTGTGCTCCATCTGTCTGGAGGTCTTCACTGATCCAGTCTCCACAACATGTGGACACAACTTCTGCAAAAGCTGCATCACTCAACACTGGGACAGTAACGTCCAGTGTGTGTGTCCTCTGTGTAAAGACACTTTCTTCACAAGACCTGAGATGAAGGTCAACAGGCTCCTATCTCAGATGGCCGCTGAGTTCAGACAGTCGACTCCAAAGGAAGCCAGCAGAAGATCAGAGGAACCAGCTGCCAAACCAGGAGAAGTTCAGTGTGACTTCTGCACTGGAACCAAACTAAAGGCCATCAAGTCCTGCCTGAAGTGTGAGGCCTCCTACTGTGAGACTCATCTGGAGCCTCATCTGACAGCAGCACGCCTGAGATCACACCAGCTGATCCATCCTGTGGACAACCTGGAGGACAGGATGTGTAAGAAGCACAATAAACCTCTGGAGCTCTTCTGCAAGACCGACCAGACCTGTGTGTGCCTCATGTGTCCTGTATTAGACCACAAGACCCATGAGTTTGTTCCTCTGAAAGAAGGATATGAAGGAACGAAGTCTGAGCTGGAGAAGATGGTAGCTGAACTTCAGCAGAAGATCCAGCTGACACTACTGAAGATCCAGGAGATGAAACAGTCAGCAAAGCTCAGCAGGGAAGCTGCAGACAGAGAGAGAGCAGATGGAGATCAGGTCTTCACCGCTCTGAAGCAGCTTGTGGAGGAAATCCAGGCCGACTTCAGGAAGACCATGGAGGAGAAGCAGAGGAGCACAGAGAAACAGACTGAAGACCTCATCAAGGAGCTGCAGCTGGAACTCTCTGGGCAGAGAGAGAGAACTGCTGATGTGGAGAAGCTCCTACTCTCTGAAGATCACCTCCACCTCCTCCAGAGCTTCTCATCCATCAGCTCTGCTCCTCCCACCAAGGACTGGACACAGGTCAGAGTCCATCAGAGACATGAGGGGAGTGTGGTGAAAGCTGTGGCTCAGCTGGAGGAGACCATCAGTAAGGAGGTGAAGAAGCTGCTGAAGAAGGTGGAGCTGAGGAGGATCCAGCAGTTTGCAGTGGACGTGACTCTGGATCCTGATACAGCTCAACCTGCTCTGATCCTGTCTGATGATGAGAAACAAGTTTATCTTGGTTGTGTGAGGAAGAATCTCCCAGACAACCCACAGAGATTTAATTCAGGTGTTAATGTTTTAGCAAAGCAGAGTTTCTCCTCTGGAAGATTTTACTTTGAGGTTCAGGTCAAAGGAAAGACAGCGTGGGCTTTAGGAGTGACCAGAGAGACGAGCAAGAGGAAGGGACTCATCACACTGAGGCCTCAGGAAGGTTACTGGACTGTAGGGTTGAGGAATGTAGATGAGTACAAAGCTTATGATGACTCTCCTGTCCCTCTGAGTCTAAAGTCAGAGCCAGAGAAGGTGGGCGTGTTTGTGGACTATGAGGAGGGTCTGGTCTCCTTCTATGACGTGGATGCTGCAGCTCTGATCTTCTCCTTCACTGGCTGCTCCTTCACTCATAAGCTCCTCCCATTCTTCCGTCCAGAGCTGAATCATGATGGTAGAAACTCCGCCCCTCTGATCATCTCAGCTGTCACTCTACCTAACCTGCAGGAGTTTACATGAAACGTTTCTGTGGTTTAAGGGAACTAAAGTACAAAGGATCAGCTGATCTTCCCTCTTTACTTTGTCTTTGCTTCACATTCTGATGACATCATATTTGTTTCTGGTTGCTTCTTACTGCTGTAACACAACAATTTACTCACACTGATCTAAGAACTGTGATTACTGTTCATCAATAAATCAATCAATCAGAAGCTTTGATGTTTGGTATCAAATCTGAAAACATGTTTGACTTTCAGGTTTGAGTGCAGAGCTCTGTTCATGTAAGACTGTATCTGTAATCTAATAAACAAAACCAGAGCTTTCCAATCATGTTTAACCCTTTAATCCATGCTGTTTCAATCACACATATAAGCACAGAGGGGAGTTTAAAAGTGTAAAATGCTGGACTGAGTTTTAGTTGTAGATGATTCTCAAGCCCTTTGCTGCTGACTACATAACAAAAGTGAAATAGTGGAAATGGTACAAGTAGGCGGGGCTAAAGAAGGCTACAGTAAATATCAAACATCCTCTGTTGCTCTCTCATTACCTCCAGTGATGTCTCTCTCTCTCTCTCTCTCTCTCTCTCTCTCTCTCTGTGTTCTCTGTGGTGGAATCGACCTCCATCTGGACTTTAGATGCATTTAAGCTCTGTAGGAAAGCGGCACGTGGCACATGCATCTTGTAACATTGCATTGCACCAAGAAGTGAAGAACATTAACACCACGCTATAACATTTATATATATATTGTTTACCATCACCTACTGTGTAAAGGAGTCCAAAGTGTGCACAGGCTGCCGCCATGTCATTATGGAAACATGAACCATGCATAGTCCAAAGATGCCAACACAACCGTGTGTGTGTGTGTGTGTGTGTGTGTGTGTGTGTGTGTGTGTGTGTGTGTGTGTGTGTGTGTGTGTCCTTTTAGTTTTTCCCCTTGGCAGCAGATTCTACTGTATATAAAAGCAGAAGTGGGAGATATGTAATATGTACATGTTATTTTCTCCACAGGTTTTTTTTCTTATCCAGTGAGTGAGAGGAAAGTGCGTTGGTTTAGTCAGTCTGTGTTCTTGCATGTTCATGCCCACACCAAACAACACAACCATGTCAGGGGTCACTTCAGCTGAGGTCAAGGCTTTTACATTATTTTGGTGGGGGGGTGAGATTAATCTTTGGCTTTGACTCCCTAAAGGTTTCATCTCCAGCACATACTTACGAACTACCATGTAAGGCTTACATGGTAGTTCCTAAGACGGTGTAGGCCCTACACAGTCCTTCACACACACTGGAGGGAATCTGTAGGTAGTGTTCATTTGAGTGTGTGTTGTACTTTGCTTCATTGTCTCCTTCATCCTGAATTCTGACATCTGCAGCACCATCAGTTTGTGTTTCTGGGTAAAAACGCCTTCATGGCGAACTTCAAAATATCTTCCAGCTAAATAATGGAGTCCTGTGATAAACCAGAAGTAAAGTACCTGAAACAAAATGCTTCCTGTCTGTGATTGAACTTTCACCCTGCCAGGAAACACACTGTAGGGCTCTGTATGTGAGATTGTGCGTCTGTATTGTGTTGTTAAAGGAGAGGTTCGGATTTGTTACAAGTCTATTTGGATGTAATAGAATAATGGAGTGTCAGTGTGTATGATGGATGTGATTGTATCCGATGTAGTCCTTCCTCTTCCTCTACAGGCCATGAAGTTCTTCACTGTCACTGTAAATCTACACCTCTAAAATATTCTGTCTGGAGAGCTGAATCAAGAGATTTAGCAAGAAATACTGTGCAAGAGTTTCACTCACACACAACTATGTGATGTAGGCACAGTTATACAGTATCTCTCTCTCTCTCTCTCTCTCTCTCTCTCTCTCTCTCTCTCTCTCTCTCTCTCTTTCTCTCTCTCTCTCTCTCCCCCCCCTCTCTCTCTCTCTATCTCTCTCTGTCTCCCTCTCTCTCTCTGTGTCTCTCCCCCTCCCTCTCTCTCTCTCTCTCTCTCTCTCTCTCTGTCTCTCTCCCTTCCTCTCTCTCTCCCTCCCTCTCTCTCCCTCTCTATCTCTCCCTCTCTCTCTCTCTCTCTCTCTTTCTCTCTCCCTCTCACACACAAACACACACAGCTCAGTAGGCACAGTCCCTCTCTCTTGCTCTCTCTCTCCCTCTCTGTCCCTCTCTGTCCCTCTCTCTCTGTCTCTCTCTCTCTCTCTCTCTCCCCCTCCCTCCCTCCCTCCCCCTCTCTCTCTCTCTCTCTCTCTCTCTCTCTCTCTCTCCCTCTCACACAAACTTATGGTTGTTCTCCTGTGAACACGACATGTGTCAGATATGTTCATCCATGTACAATGGAAAACGTAACAAAACAAACCTTTCTCTTTCTCTCTGCCATTAGAGATGTGTCTTTCAATCAGATACTAATCGTATCGGCATTGAATCTTTTTGAATTGATTGAATTCTTGGGTAAAAGCACTCAAAATGATGTCACCGTGTTCTGTGGCGACCGCATGCTGCCGCACATGGAGTCATTGATTGATGAACCAGAAAATGTGTGTTGGTGGGGGGAAGGGGGGGGGGGGGCAGATGAATGGCCTGCATGCTTCAGTCAGATGGGCCTGTGAAATAGTGCATGAAGGTGTGCTGAGGGAAACGACCATTTAGATCAATACAGAGGTAAAGGGAGGGTTAGGTCACTCCTCTGTGTGTGTGTGTGTGTGTGTGTGTGTGTGTGTGTGTGTGTGGTCTCACCTCTTGCTGTGTTAACCTGCTTATGTGTGATGTGATTGATGTCCAGTGCTCCACATGCTCTGACTGTTCCATTCCCTGAACATGAAACAGCCCAGAGGCCACAGTTTACTTAGACGATGTTGTGATGTTGTTTTTGTTTTCAGGTCAAAGTCAAGAGTCAAGAATGGCTTTTGTGTGAGTGTGTGAGCGGGAGAGTAAAGTAGGTCAGGTGGAGACTCTTTGGTTTGAAGAAAGGAAACTAGCGAAGGTGACCTAATATCGACCAATGACGCACAGATAGATTTTGGAGGATGGATTTGTTGGAAAGAAGTTATTTTCATACCGAGTCTACATTTCTGTGTTACACAACCCCTGTGGAGAGGAAACCAGTTCATCGTGAGGGCCAACTGCCTCATCCACTTCCTGTAGGTCCAAACCTTGGGGTCGCACTTCTCAAAAGCCCCCAATGTCCTTTTCTATCTAGTGAATCTAGTGTATCCAAGGAGCCCAAGGAGGTCAAATCCATAATCAAACAACAGAGATCAGCTGCATCGAATAATACTCAAACCTACAAACTAAAGCAAACAGTCTTTCCTTCAATTAGCTCTGCTACATATGAAACACCTTTCTATCCATTATCTAATGAGATAGCCATCATGGAAGACGTTCCCTTGGCCTCCAGCACCACTTTAAGCACATTCTCTCACAGAATGATGCAGAAACACTTGTCCACTCATTCTTCACCTCTAGGCTGGATTATTGTAGTTCATCAATATCAGGCTATACTGCATAACACAACATGTAGAAATAAGTGGCCACTTAATCAGAGGGAATTAATAGTAATCCAAATTATCTCATTCCTTTCAGTGACATTTATTCAAGTAATGCCCAATGTGCTGGAGAAGAGTCGTTGGGTTCGATGTCAACTTTCGATTAATGGTTCTGGGTGCCAGTGAGGGCCAGAGACATTCATTTGTCTCCTGGTGTCTTTCTGATGTCCTGTCCTAAAAGTGCTGAGAGAGCTGAACGTTAGAGTGAATGTGCCAGTTGGAAGAGGATGTCTATAAAACGTAAACTGTAGCTGAGGGAGGGATGGAAATACGAAAACAGGGAATGTGGCCAATCCTGAAGGTCGTCCAGAGCAGGTGACATCACGAGTGAGTGCCCATCTCACCCCCCCAGAAACGTCACCAGTATTCTGGGAAAGCGTTGCTACGGCGCTCAGTAGGTGTAAACGGGGGTTGTACATCAAACGTGGGTTGTACAGTCACGTTGTGTTCTGTAATTGGAGTGTGGCCGCTGACAGAGGATTTACTGGTGTGCCAATAGCAGATGATTGAAGACAGATCAGGGCTGGCAGAGCTGCAGAGGATTGTTGCTGGGCTTTGGTGACAGAGCTGTTTGTCATCCACTGACCACCAAATCTGGCCTGATGCCGGCTTGAGGTCTCCAACAAAGGCAATGTGAGCGAACAGTGATGAACTACAGGGGAGGAACGTTTAGAAGTGACTGCTGAGTGGCCGTCCAGAGAGGATGGAGGAGGAAAAGGTGCACGGAAGCAGAAGGGAAAGGGGACATTTGTTGGTTTCTATTAGCGGATTTGAAGGAAACTGCCAATAGACAATGTTTTCTGCATTTATTCGAGGAAACTTCACCTAAATCAATGTTTTTAGGTCAGATTATGGAAAGTTTTGCAGCACACCTGCATTCCCAAAGCTTTAAAAGTGTTATTTAACTTTCCTCTACCACTTTGACACGTCTAACCCTCTGTGACATCAGGAGGAAGCAGTATGATGCAGGGATCTTAACTTAAATAGCGCTTCATTAACATAATAACTTACATTGACTTTTACCTCAGGCTGTAATTGGACACTTGTGCGCTAAGACACCCGAGGGAAACTTAAATAAATGAGCCTCAGTTATCACAACATTTATTTGGCTGTTTGTAATTAATGTAATGATTTTTTTATGAACTACTCCCATAGTGTGACTGCAGGCTGCTTCTTCTCTCATTTCTCACCAGGGCAGAACACTGACAGCCCCCAGATCCAGAGCAGGGGCCCCCCGACCAACAGCTGCATACGGTAGTGATGTAGATGGAAGTGAAGGAGATGTGTGTTCAATTTGTGATCTGACCCCAAGATGCATGTACCTGTGCGTAGATTGAAGTTATGATGTCATCTAGAAACAAATCCTGGATCTACTTAATACAAAAGGCTTCATAACAACTGGCACACTTTGTATTTTTCTGTCCTATGATGAAGCAATCTGACAGTGGTTCATTGATTTTCAGGCCGTTTTTGGCTGAACTGGGTCACTGACATTGTTTTCTTGTAAATTGTAGCCTTCTAGTGATTTACCAGGTCTGTACTTCTTAGAAATGGACCCTTGTGGACCAGCAGAACACAATCATTAGAGCACACTGGGGTGCCGCTAACAGCTACTCCCTCAATGTATACGGTTGAGTACATTTTCTTGAGTAATCCCAGGCAGCAGCATCTCAGAAGTGTTTTTCTTGGCTTTTCAAGTATTTCAATCATCGCAGTGAAAATTGCACCCAATGACCTACATACATTCTACTGATCTGTTTTCTTGTTATTTAAATCAACGTCATTGTCGCGCTGTGATAGCCTCATCAATGTGCTGGATTGGAGTTAATGGAGGACAAGTTGATGTCACTGGAGGCTGGAAGAGAAGAGGGAACAGGATTAATTACAGATACTGTTTGGAGAAAATGTGTCAAGTTGTCTCAAAGGACGAAGTGAGAGGATGAGGAAGTAGATCAGGGGCCTGGGTGTAGTCATGTAGACACACACACACACACACACACACACACACACACACATGTTGTAAATTTAAATCAAAGTCTGTCGACACTGACATAAGAATAAAATGTTTTAGAAATGCCTTTATTCTTGTGTAAGTGTGTGTTCCCATTTAAATGTAAAGGTAATGAGTGGCAGCATCCATTATCTATCAACACATTTAATCTAACCTTTATCTCCCCTTGAAAGCGTATTATCGTTGTACCATTTTCTACCATCGAGTCAAGTGTTTTGTTCCAAAAGTGAAGAGGAATGGGCAGCGTTTCTCTATGCAAATGTGATTTTTCAAAACCCTAGATAAGAGTGAGAAGAGGAAAAGATGGAAACGAGAGCAATGGAGAAGAAAAGATGATATCTGTTGGAAAGGAAGCAGGGAGATATACTGTACATGATGGCATGCATTTTCTGGGAGTATCTGTGGTGTGTGTGTTTGTGTGTGTGTGTGTGTTCTATGACCGTACACTTATAGGCATGCTATGCAGCAAAATAAATTAGATTTGTAGATACTTCTAGAATAGAATAGCTAAAGACTGACATGGGAGATCAGACCCTAGGATCATTGTGAATGGGGATAGAAGTAAAGGCCAGACAGGGAGGCTGCAGACACACGGAAGACAGTCGAATAATATTATTGAAATAATAATAATAATAAAAATATTAAAATAAAGAAAATAATAAATAATAAAAATAAATTTAAAATTTAATATTAACAATTGAAAAATAATAATAATAATAATAATAAACATTAAAATTTCAAATTTAAAGTTAAAATTTAAAATAAGAAAAAAGTAAATTAAGAAAAAATTACAAATAGAATAAAATAAAACGAAATATATCCCAGCTACAATTATATATCCCAGCTCACTTGGAATGTCTTGGGATGCCCAAGGAAGATATAGAAAACAATATAATAATAAGATCAACAGAAAACTCGAAGGAATCATACAATGCAGGCAAAATACTAGGGCAATTCAATAATCCCCTGGGTAAAAACGTTTAAAGACATCATAACATTCTGTATAAACTAATACTGTGTGCCTAGCTGCTCAGAATAATCTCATAATGCACTTTTACGAGTGGTGATGTATTAGGTACTAAATGTGAGCAGCAGATTAACAAGATGTGGGTTCCAGTACACACATCTATATGCTGCTCATCATGCTGTAACCACAGGGAAACACAACCTGGCTCAAGGCAAAGATGAAAACAGCAGACCAGTCATGCATACAGTGAATATATCAGTTATAATAATAATAAAAACAATAATAAAACTCACACAAAGAAAATAATGAAGACAAACAGAGAATCAGTGATATACTGTACAATAAATGGTGTATGGTTGATGATGAAATATAGTGCAATATGTGAAATAAAGACAAAAACAAACCAGCTGTGGGGGAGAGAGTGTGAGAGTGTTTGACACATTTGGATTTTTAGCTGCAGGGCCAGCACAGGTGAGTCAACAGATAAGAAGACACATGAAGTTGAGATCCAAACGACGGCACTAGAGAGGTATGATGCAACCGCTAACACAATAACAGCAGAACAGCATTCTGGGAAAACATGAAATATTGAAATGTAGCGGATGTTCTTATTAAATTAAAAGAGTCAACCTCTGAATGCATTAAATGTTGGATGAAACGCAGCAAATCAATTGTTTTAGTCAAGCAAATAATCAATATCAGGGTTTATACCAGTATTGGATTCAAGAGGACACTCAATCAAACCCAATAGCACTTACAACAATTAGGACAAAGTTTAGATTTGGCTGCTTTCCTTACAGCGAGGTTAATGTGCTGGAAAACAGCCTCTAAAATAGAATAATGGTGAAGGAAGAGTTGAGTCCGTCCTTGTCTTTGTCTTTGTTTTATGGCCATGAAAGAAAAGGCATTAGAATGAGTCTGATCAGTGTGTTAGGCTGAGTGGACAGACCAAGAACAGTCACACATCCAAGTATAGATCAGGAGACGCCACTGAAAGAGAGGAACTATCTCTAAACTTTCTAATCTGTCCTGCAACTTCAACTTCAAGTCTTCACATGATTTGTTTGTAGAGACATATGTTTGTCATAACAAACTAATACTAAGCTTGGACAGTACTTTTCCATTACAGTGAACAAATGAGCATTAACTCACATCATGTAGAAAGTGGATTGCTCTGGATTATTGGATTATTGATCAAATCCATACACCGGATCCTGAACTAAAAGTCTATTCACTGAGCGTCACATGGTTACAAAAGTGAAGCCAATTAAAATCAGCTGTGTGTCGCACAGGGGTGTGAGTGGAAAGCCTCCATGGTGGATTGATCCTTGGTGTGGGGAAAAGGTCAACTGATGTGCACATGGGAGGATGTTATGTAATCAGCAGCTAATTAGGAGCTTGACCAAGGACCAAGGCCTCTCCTCAGTATAGAGATGACATCACAACACAGTGGATCAGTGAGCAGATCTCATATCTCAGTAGTGTCCTATGAAGTGTTCCCTCTCTTGAGTGGATTAGGAATTATTTTGCTGTGTGTTCTTCATCACTCTGAAGTATCAGGCACTCAGTTGGTCATCCATTTTTTTCTTTTGTATTCAAAGTTTTGGACGCCACAATGTTGGTGTGCCAGTGCTGCAGCAGGCACAACACCAGAGCCATGACACTAACTACACCAGCATGCAATGCAGCCATTCATGTTATTAGTTACACTTCAGTCTGAATAGCCACCCTGGGCAGTAGGTGGGACTTGGGCTGAGCACTGAGCCTTATTTGAGATTCAGCAGAGAGCAGAGGAAAATATTTTGGAGCAACTTTCCCTAAATAATTAACTGATTCATTAATTCATGATGTGCTCTGGATATTTCCCCACTCATGATGATGGTGCTTTTACAATCTATCCATGTCAACACAGATCCAGAGGCAGAGGCCTACAAGATCACAAGGTTTCTCACATTCTCAACAGATATTTCAAGTTTGTTTTTGTTTTTTCTATTTTACCCTTCACCCTGCTCTAAGGCAAGTTTACACTCAATGCAGATGCAAATGAAGAAGCTCCTTAGGGGCCCACAGGAGCAAATTATACCCATCAAATATTTAAGTATCCATTTAAGCAAATTATCTTCTGAGTGCTAAACAGAGTCCAGAATGGAGCCTCACTTCCACCGGGTACAGTCCAGGATAGACTCAAGGCCCCAGAGCCAGACAAGAAGGATTGGTGCATGGATGTTTCAGGCGTTTCTGCACTTTCCATACAAACAATATTGTATAGATGAGTCCTCAATGATCACTGAATAGAAATGAAAAGCTGATAGAAGGTGGTTCTTCTTCTTCAAACAGGTCCATGTTAGACTGGAGACATTTAGCCATGAAAGAGTCCCAATATCCTGTAATGAAGTTAGTTTATAAAACTCACCTAACCTTTGACCTGTCTGACAAACTGCTCAGACTCAAGAGACTCTGAAGTCCTCTGATGCTTTGTGATGTGAAACTGTGAAACTGCAACTGGCATGTTTGTCCAAGATCTAATGAAGCATGACGGATCCTAGTTAGTGCCACACACACACACACACACACACACACACACACACACACACACGCACACACACACACACACACACACACACGCACACACACACACAGAACCACCGCTGATCATCTCCTCGCTTACACGTATAACAGAAGTTATATTATAACGACCAATAGTGTTTAACTGGAATAACTTTATTAGCTCACAGTTTCAGTAATATATTTACAGCTGTTTGATTTCAAAGTAATCACTGTGCTTTAACCAGCAGCTGTACAGATGCAGCATATGCAATGAGCTATGTCCTCTGATATGATTCATCACTGGGTCAAGTGACATTGACTTTATTGTTATTATCTGCAAGGCTGATGTTGTTCTGACAGAAACCCTTCATCACAGTTAAATAGATGGAACATACAACACACTTAAACTCATTTGATTTGGGTAAAATCGAGTATGTCGCTTCAAATCAGCTTTTTTGCAGTTTGAGCACTTTTGGCTCTGACATAAATCTCTGTCATGTGTGTCATTAAAATTCATGAGGTGAATCCATATCACGCATAGTAAAACACCATGACTCTCCTCTACATTTTGTTGTATAGCAAAGCTCCTCAAATAAGTAAATTACAGCTTCATTGTTTGGTACTTTTCAGTTGATAAGTGCCACTTTTGTCACTCGCTCCCGCTGCCTCTGAGGGCCGAGCATGAAAAGACTCCAGTCCCTTCTGCTTTCACTTTGGGTGTGGAAAACCTCTCACTTAGATCTCACAGCCGTTTGCCGGGCACGACTGAGCTGATCGGGCCCAGCAGATCCCCCCCCACCATACTGCTGTCTCTCTCTCTCCCCTACCAACCCAGACCCCAAACTACTCACCCAGCTCTCAACTGCCAGCCGCACAGCAATTAAAAATACCACGATTAGGCAAATGAGCACTGCAATCAAGAGTGCAAATTATTGAATGGACCCAGCTGGAACGCCGATTACACCCCCCTGAAGAGGCTGTTACGCAACCTCTGTGCTGTGTGTACTCCCTGCAAGTGTGAGAGGAAGAAAGTTTAAGGAAATTGATGAATCATTGATACCAAACACATGTATTAGGTCCAATATCTAAATTTGTTTTAGGACAACATCAAATTGATTCCACAAAGTAAAATACGTAAATAAATTGCAATGCCAGAGAATTCCAAGATTCGTCTAGTGTGAGGAGGAGGAGGATGGGAGGAGAGGAAGAAACAAGCAATAGAGATAGAGATAGAGATAGAGATAGATAGATAGATAGATAGATAGATAGATAGATAGATAGATAGATAGATAGATAGATAGATAGATAGATAGATAGATAGATAGATAGATAGATAGATAGATAGATAGATAGATTGATAGATAGATAGTAGACACAGTGATGTCACAAAGAGTGGATCCTTAAAATGTTAAAAATCTTTGATCCAAACATGGATTGAAATGTTGTAACCAGGGCATTTGGGCCAGGGCGGGGGCTCTGTTACTCCAAAAACAAGCATGGAAAGGAAAGGGGTTAAAAATAACAACACACTCAGCAGAGGCTGAACGGACCAGCAGGTGTGCCAGTTCAGCTGACTTTCACTTTCTCCATCCTTCTTGCGTCTTTTCTCTTCTCTTCTCTTCTCCTCTCCTCTCCCCTGGCCAGGCTGAGGTAATGTGCAGCTGCTCCAGGCTCGGTGGCAAAACAGGAACGGAGCGCTGACAGAGCACAGGAATCCTGAGTGACAGAGACAGATAGTGGAGTAGATAGAGTGTGTATTCAGGGAAAACACACTTTACACTTCAATTCAATACAATTCAATGTATTTATATGGCGCTGAATCATAACAAACGTCATCTGGAGACACTTCACATGCAGAGCGTGGATGGAAGATTCATTATCAACATGAACAAACTGAAATCCATCTGACAAAGACGACCTAAACCAATGTAATACAGTTCCTCTAATGCCAATTAGATGTTCCTCGTCTGTATAATGGAATGTGGCGGTCAGTGGTGTCAAATGCAGAACTAAGATCTAATAGAAGGAGCACAGAGAGACGCCCTTTGTCTGATGTAATGATGTAAGAGAAGGTCATCTGAGACTTTCACCAGGGCTGTCAGTGCCATGGTGCAGACGGAAACACCTCCAATAAACTATTGTCAAGTAGAAACTCACATAACTGATGCTTGGAGGAGCTTGGAGAGAAAGGGAAGGTTAGATAAACGTACATGTAAGCCTGTAGTTGGCCAGGATCCCTGGGTCAGCAGTAGGTGATTGAACAAGAGGTTTAATTACAGCTGCGTTAAAGGACTGTGGTACATACTGTGGCCTGTTACTAGAGGAAGATTGATTGCATTAAGCAGAGAAGGGCTAATTGAAGGAAACCCTTCCGCGAGCAGCTTAGGTTGAATCGGGTCGAGGAGACAGGTTGATGATTTAGATGAGGAAGTCATTTGAAATTATTCAGTAAGGTCAATTGGAGAGAAACTATTGAAATATATATCAGAGTTCCTCCTCTCCT
Source organism: Genypterus blacodes (assembly GCF_046128005.1). Classification (NCBI taxonomy): domain Eukaryota; kingdom Metazoa; phylum Chordata; class Actinopteri; order Ophidiiformes; family Ophidiidae; genus Genypterus; species Genypterus blacodes. The sequence goes on from NW_027466959.1 coordinate 471,280, forward strand.
TTGTTCGACCTGAGCAGAGTGTTTTAGGAGCCGAGCCAAGAGAGACTGCAGTCACCGTTCATGGCACGGAGAATTAATCGGAATAGAAAACGAAGGCGACAGAGACAAATGTGAGCGAGCCCATAGGCAACTTCATGCAAACTCACAGGACTAGTTGGAACCAACATCGTATAATGCTGCAAAGATAAGCAACAACACAGAGAAAGAAGGAATGCAACTATTCTAAAAACACACAGCACCGTGTGTGTGTGTGTGTGTGTGTGTGTGTGTGTGTGTGTGTGTGTGTGTGTGTGTGGGTGTAACTCACCAGCATTAATCAACATCAAGGAGCCAGGATGAGGTTCTATGCAGGTGGAGTTCATCTCTGTAACATTTGCACCTGTTTCTCATGGGCTTTGACTCTCAGACACAAACACGCTGCATGTGTCTTAGTAGTTTTATTAACCTCCTAATGGTGAGCGAAGGAGCCATGTGTCCCCTCCCCCACTCTGCCCTGGGCTGTCTAATCAAGATGGATGCCCATGGAGCACCAGGATGAATGTGCACTGTGGGCGACTTTCACCAAAGAGACAGAAGTAGATGGGAGAAGATGGCAGTCTGTGTGTGTGTGTGTGTGTGTGTGTGTGTGTGTGTGTGTGTGTGTGTGCGTGTGTGTGTGTGTGTGTGTGTGTGTACATGCAGTATGAGTCTGAAGTATTGGCCAAAAATGTCTTAAAACTCTATTTTCCATTTAAAGATGGATTCTGTAGTTTGTTTGATGAAAGCAGATGATGGATACCGTTGCCATGCAGAGCCCTCAGTTTCTGCGGCGGTTGCTGATGAGGCCCTCAATGACAGCACTGATGAGGTCAGCACCAGCGCTGTGCTAAAGTTGCTGATGAGGCTTGCAGGGACGGTGGGATAATGACTGCGATGTGGTCGGTAATGACTTCATTGATGAAGGTGGTGATGATGATGATAATGGGGTTTATGATAATGTTCAGGATCAGCAAAGAAGAAGTGCCACTGATTACAGTCAGTATCAACTTCTCACTGAATGCGCTCCTCACCACACACACACACACACACACACACACACACACACACACACACACACACACACACACACACACACACACATAAAGTTTGTTTCTCAACCTGTACTGCTGATTTACCACACACACACACACACACACACACATCACCTAAGGAATAAACACCTGTAAAAGCACATTAAAGGCAGAATCTACACATTTGTCACCATGACTACAGTTGAATTTACTCACCTATGGAAAATCTTGCAGAAAAAATATTATTAGTTTTCAAAATTCATCATTGTAAGCTTGTTAAATCAGTCTATGTGGTCACAAAGCTGTGGTGCTGGGGCTGCTGGTGTGACGGGAACTGTGAATCAAAGGACGACTCATTTTCTTATTGTATGATCAATAGAAAATGGAGAAATTGTAGGAGAAAACATGAAAAATAAAAAATATTTTATTCTTTTGAGTCATCCTGATAACAAGCCATCAATCAATCATCAAACAAAGCAATGAAACAAACAACATCAACCTCCCTGACTGAGATTGATATATATAGATAATATGTTACAAGATCTAAAATGAAACTCATCTCGCTAAAGTGATTTTTGCGTTGATATGTTTGTTTTAACCCTTTATGCCAGGGAAACAAACTCCTGTGATCAGGCTGTGGGAAGATGAGTGAACAATCACAATAGACAGAAGGTAAAATATCTGAGATTTGGTATCTCAAACTTTGAAGCTGTGAAGGTGAAAGCTCAGTCTGTATCTCACTGTTTTGACCCCCGACTCAGTGCATCACTTTGTTTTTGTTTATTCCTTTAAAGTTAAAGCTTTATCCTGCTGCAGAGATATTGAATTATTAAAACTGAAAGGTGTGTGGATAACTCTCTCCCTCTCACACACACACACACACACACACACACACACACACACACACACATGCCCTCTGATTGATCTCGCCAATGTGATCTATACCTGGGGCTCAACCCAATTAACCTTCAAACAAAGGGTGGAGTGTCAGGCTTGGGAGTGTGTGTGTGTGTGTGTGTGTGTGTGTGTGTGTGTGTGTGTGTGTGTGTGTGTGTGTGTGTGTGTGTGTGTGTGTGTGTGTGTGTGTGTGTGTGTGTGTGTGTGAGAAAGAGAGAGAGAGAGAGAGAGAAAAGAGAGAGAGAGAGAGAGAGAGAGAGGAGGAGAGGAAGAAGAAGAAGAAGAATGAACGACGTGTCAGAGTTTGAACATCAGCACACAGGACACAGGAGTTTGCTGATAGAACAGAGACGTTCAATTGAAAAATTGTATTTATATATGAAATGTATGTCTATATAAAATATTTGTCTTAAAAAAGATAAGTTAAGTTTAAATTGAAATGTACTTTTCCCTAGATTTATGAAAACAGCATCAGTAAATAATATAATAAACACTTTGAATAGTGAATGATAAGATGTAATGTAAGAAATACCAAAATCACTGATGATCCAACATCTCCCTGCAGACAGTGAGACCGTGTGCAGAATGTAACGCTGTAATGCTTAGTAGTGATATTACAAAAGCTCGACCATAAGCTGCTGTGAGGGAATCTGAGCTGGGACTGAAGAGGAGAGGGTCAAAGTTCAGAACTGCAGTAAGAGTGTGTAGTTAAATGTAGACCTATGCATCATTCAGGTGGGATCACTTCAACACAACGCCGTCTGGATCCACCTCCAGTTTAAACCAGCCAGGTCGGCTTAGTACTTTACATTTCACTTTCTGTTTTATTAGAGATGAATTTAACTTTGTCTTAATCAGCCTCAGTCTGCATGATGCTTACACAGATGGCTGCACAGAGGGAGAAATCTCAGTTATGTCAGAAATCTCTTACAAGTAATAAATGACACCTCGTGATGATTTCGGGGCTACCACATGAATTTTAATGTTGTGTTAGATAAGAGGTTATGTAACACAACATTCATGCCATGGCCCCAACATTCCTTTATAAACAGTAGAAGGTAGAGCAGCCGTCTAGGGATCGGAAGGTTCCTGGTTCGATTCTGTGCTGTAGTGTTGTTGAGCAAGTCACTGAACACCTAACAGTCAGTGTGTGTGTGTGTGTGTGTGTGTGTGTGTGTGTGTGTGTGTGTGTGTGTGTGTGTGTGTGTGTGTGTGAATGTGAGGTAAAGAGCTCTGGATAAAAGCACTCTATAAGTAGAAACAGTCCATGAAACCGCTGACGTACACACCCATGTCAGGTGCTCTGATCCCCTGCAGGCCATGGGAGCGCCTTCACCTTCAGCTGGAGACTGAAGGAGCACCGCCGGGCGCCACAGGAAGTCCTGCCTGCAGCCAGCAAACTGTATACATCTCAGTAAATCTCTGTAAATCTTACAGTTACCTGCAATCTACAGCGCCGGAGCTGGATCCTTACACACACATTTCTGAGTCAATGGGCCTTTGTCTGTTTACTGTAAATGTATTGACTTGTTTTTGACTCTGTATATTACTTTTGACACTTTGATGAAGCACATCAGGGCACCACAGCAGCCTCATTAGTGTCGCTCTGACAGCTGCGCTATCAGAAACTGCTGGCTGTTACTCAATAATGACCTGCTGCATTTGCTGCTGGTTTAATGCTGCACATACTTCAACATAACTATTTATTTACTGCTCCCTGAGATGAACAGGACGTCTGGGGTTCGTCTCAAGCCCATCTTGGATTATTCTGCATTGTGTTGTTGAGCTAGTAAATGATTTAAAAGCTGGTAAACGATTTAACATTTCAGAATTTTAATAGTTAATCACGATTAATTAGAATTCCGTTATTAACATTCCAGTTGTTGGAATAAGGCTGATATTTGTTTCACAGCGCTTTGAATTTTTTTGTTGTTTTTAACTATGAATTGGTCTTAAGCTGTGTGTGTGTGTGTGTGTGTGTGTGATATTCCTGTCCAGCCTCATGTGAACCGGGTGAAGAACCTTCATGCTTCTCATGTTTTGCTTAATGATGCTCATCTTTTAAATGTATTTGCTTATCTAAATCTATATTTAAGTCATTTTTGCAGTTATTCATGGTAGTTTAAAATTAGAACCCAACCAAGCATCTTTGGTCGTCGCTCACACATCTCACCTGCTGCTTTGAGACGTGTGTGTGGCTCCTGATTGTGATCTATTTTGGAGCGTTGCGTACATGAACACTCTCTTCTCTCCATGCTGTTTCTCTCACTATCCTCCATGCTCCTCCTCTTCTACTCACACTACTATAATTCTCCTCCTCCTCACCCTCCTCACCCTCCTCCCTCTCTCTCTCCCTCTCTTAGCACCCTCCTCGCTCGCTCCCCTCTTGTTCTGTTTCTCCTCCCTCTTGAAAGAATGCCACTGCAGCTTGTCTCCACAGCGATTATCTGTACTTTGTTCTCCAGCTCCTTTCTCTCCTCCACACTTCATCACTTGGTCTTTACTGTAAGGCTTCTGAGGACACGGCCGTTTCCCAGTATGTCCATGCCTGTGAACAGTCATGGTATAGAAACACAGGGAATTCTGCTCTTAGACTCATGGACCTCTCAGACAGACTCTGTTCTGCTCCAGTCTGTAATTGTAAATGTCTTTAACCCAGTTAGGCACAGAGCCAGTCGTGACTCCGGCAGCTTCTAATGATTCTCCATCTGGATGTTTTCCCAGGCTGAAGCTGAGGAGCGCACATCTTCATGCTGCACACATGAACACCATCTGTTTGTCTAGTAAATACATTTGTCGCTCTCTCTGTAGTGATTGTCCTTCCAGGCCAGATCTATGTTGTGTTCCATATGCATCACTAATCATGTAAATATCTATTGATGTGATTTTGCACGTTAGCTGTACGATGCTGAAGCTCTGATGTGCAGGTTTGTCTTGCAGGACTCCTGAGAACACTTGAATGTATCAGGAAAAAGGGAATGGCAGAGGGAGCTGCAGAGTGGTGTAGGTGGACACACTCCAGTGTCCCTCGGGGAGAGAAGCTGTGTATCACTGACACAGATCAGGAGCCACAGAGCTGAGAAACAGCTGACCTGTGGACCCGGCACTCAAGGGTGAGGAGCCCAGGGGCCAGAGAGGGGATCGGGACGGTCAATCAGCTGGTGTGCCTCATCCTCTCACTACACTCACACACACATCACTGAGACAGTCTGTCAGTGTCTGAGCCTTAAGATGTTGGCTCATCACTCCCATGTAAAAGGAGACGGTGCAGGTATCAAAGTAAACTGAAAAGAGGAGCGTCTTTAGGCGGGATTGAAACATTGTTAGGGAGTCTGCCTCTTTAAGGAGTGCAGGAATTGCGTTCCAGAGAAAAGGAGTGCGGTACAAAATGACAAAGTCTTCGTGTTGACCTTTGGGATGACGAGCAGGCCTGTCTGCTGAGATCTTAAGGGTTGCACATGAACGTAAATGGCAATAAGGTCAGAAACTTACACAAGAGCCAGGACATGTAGAATCTGACAGGTAAGAAGTGAGACAGGAAGCCAGTGTAGAGCTGTTAGGACTGGTGTCAGCCTGTGGAGGGAATGAGGCATGAGGAAGAACACATATAGACATAATCCACTGTGGGATTTGCATTTTGTCTTATACGTTGTTCTGTAACTGAATGTCAATCAAGTGTATCAATTGCAATCAACAGTTATCTGTAGTAAAGGAGATCTTTTCTGGAGGTTGAACTTATATAAAATAAGAAAGACAAGGAAACAAGCAGTTTGACTCAATATGGTTTACTGGAAAATGCTTTAAAAACACATTTCCTCACAGGTTATACCATCAGTCTATGATGCAACAACACTTCTTTGTTATTAGATCAGTTACAACAAGTTTCCACCCTGGGATAACTTCTACCTAAAGTCTCTAAGCAGAGGGAAACGCCGACACAGCGTACGTCTCAAATTATTTCCTATTATAGCTTTCAGAATTCTAAAACAATATTTAGACGGATGTTCAACCAGCGCTGAGCCTCAGTTGTAACTCTGTATCACTCCTGCTGCCTCTGTGTTCATCTAAGAAAAGCTTTTCCAAACTACAACGCACAGTTAGACGAGTCTGAAGTTGAAGCAAAGTGGAACAGACATTACACAAACACGTTACACAACTCCCTTTCCCAAATACAATCACGGCCCAACAGGCAGCGTCAGGCCAATCAAAGCAGCCTCAATCCATCATCATCCGACTCAATCACGCTCCAACCGGGCGCCTGGCAGTCTTCACGGAAACCAGCGAGAGCAGCAGGAGACGCCACAACAACTCTTATTAATAATGCAGAGTGGGTGTGAAAGTCTCCTTTTTTTTTTCCAATGGTGACACGGAGTTTCATTTGAGAATAATCGTTCCGAGGGGAAGTAGTCAAAGATCAATGTCTTGATTTGTGTAATTATGTGCTCAGGAAATGGAAATAGCTGCTTCACAGAGTCAGCGTGACAAATCAGAGTGTGTGTGCGCGCGCTGTGTTTGCCTGCTGAACTCCGCTGTAATGGAGTTGTCCTCATTTCAATACAAGCTCTCATTAACGTTCTGATTTGTTCCTGAACTTTGGCTTCTATTTGAAAGTTACAGCAGCAGCCGGTGAAGATGGCCAGCTCGGCACGACTCGACACGTTTCAGCCGCTCTGCTTTCTCCCGTGCCAGCGTCTGACGGACCCACATGACACACAGCTGTCAAGACCACATCTGTAGGTTCGGATGGTTTAAGATGAGCTACACCATGGGGACAGGTGGGATGGAACCCACATTATTTACTTTAAATGGTAGCAAATACATCTGACAAATCAAGAAAGGCATCTTAGGCAGTGTATGGACTCTCACAGGATGATGTCATGAGGCGTTCACACAGAATCTATGCCAGGAGAAAAATATACCTATAGAAATAGCTGATTTAGTGTAATGAGGTCAGTGGACTCTCTCTCTCTCTCTCTCTCTCTCTCTCTCTCTCTCTCTCTCTCAGGTCTGCAGGGTCAGGTTAGGTGGAGTTGGCCTTTGCCTCTGCTCTCATTTCCATGCTGCACTTTACATTAATATGGAAATCATCTTCTCATATCCAGAGGAACCACGTGGGTTAAGTTCTCCTTCAGAGGACGCAGCATATAAGCATCCTCTTCATAAAATCATTCCTCCCCTCCTCTTCTAATCCTCAGGTTAACTCACTGGTTCTCTCTGTGTTGTAAGTGATGCCCACACGTCAGCTTGAGACACACACACACACACTCATTGGCCTCTTCATTAGATGAATCAACATCTCTCTGACGCAGTATCATCACAAACTGAACCTTATTAGCTTCCCAACTGTAGTGTTTGTAGTAAGGGTGTGATATTAGATTGTGTTTGGTTGTGCAGCTGTGTATAATGAAGTGGCCACTAGGTGTACATCTCTTGTCTTCTCATCTTGTCAGACCAAACTCACTGTGGCGTTTCTGCTATCGTAAGCAGTGTCTGTGCAGAGATACAAACTGTCAAGCTCGTGTCCATTTTGAGTAAAAGCCCCACTTGCAATTCTACCCGACACCATAGCAGTATCACGTATATTGACTTTGGATGTGGTTGGAGCAGTTGAGCATGCATGTAATTAGAGCCGTTAGCTTCAGATCACAGCAGAGGAGAAAGCAGAGGAGCTCAGTAGGACCAGCATGTAGGCTGCATATCTGTGGGGAACAAAGGAGCGGAGCGGAGGAAACCAAGCCAACATGAAACTGCTTCTATCACCCACAGTCACTCTAATTCAAAAATCTCTAAATGCATTAAAGACACAAACAATGATGTGAAATAGAGTTCCTATCACATTAAGCAAATATTAGTACAGACAGTAAGATCTAGTATCTAGTAAATTGCTACAGAAGAAGGCTTGGTGCTCTTTAGAGCCAATCAACACAAAGCTAACCCATAAGTGTGCGTTTGCTAGGCTGGCCCCCTGCTGTGCCTCAGTCATGTCACTGTTACTCATGGACTCAGTTACAGTTTGGAGTAGTGAGTGATGAATAGACAGCACACTGTGGCTGGAACCCAGGAGTCCAGTGGATGTTACAGCAGAGAGAAGATGATGCTGAGTCTCACTGTGAGCTCAGGGCGATTCTCAGACCATCAGTATTGGATTGACTGGCCTCAGCTTTCCTTCATTAAAGTGTTTAATCAAGCTTATTCTGAACAGTGTGAAGAAGAATGAACACACTCCACGGGGGCCAGCCTTAGCATTTAAGAATCTAAAGTTCTACTGAGTGCACACAGGTCCCAGAGTTCATCTGTGCTGTGGCGAATCAAAAGCAGTCAGAGAGAAGTGTTAGCTACGGCTTCAGCTTACATCATACCACCCAAACCTAAAATAAAGATGCTTCAAGCCTGTGGATGCTGCATGTGTCGCTGCAGCTCTGATCTTTATACAAACAAACATCACATAGATTCTGAGAAGTCATAATGACTGTGAACATATACAGTAAGTCTATTTATAATATATATATAATAACAATAAATGACTCTACTGACCTGTGGCTCACATGGTAACTGTACTGAAATGTAAAGGACCACTTTATGCTGGAAGGAGTGAAATGCTGAAAACATGCCCTGAAACATGGGCATATTAAGGGTTAAGTTGATATAAATGGTGTTCCAACAACAAATGGATACCAGTATTGCCAGAAGTTGCCTCTAATCTAATACAGAGAGAGTAAAAGAGGCTGTACAAAGTTCATAAAGTCAAACAAGAGTAGGCGTCACCTGTTTATCAAACTCTGGATGCTGATTGGACAGTGAAGGATTCATACAGTGCTACTTTGTGGCAGAATAATCAAAGGAAAGCAGGAGGATATTAACATTAATGCTGCTAGATGAAACAAAATCCAAGAATGCATCCATAATTTAGATCCACTGAACAACATCTGCCCACTCTCATAATGTCAACCACCTCATGTAATAAAAACAAACAGTATTAGTGTTGCCGTGGGAAACAAAGATACAGTAAGTGGTTCGCTTTGTCACATTTCAAAGTCGTGATTAAGTCTCAAGAAAATCAGTCCAGATGGAAAACAGTTTGTTCGCATCATGAACCCCCTGGAGCCTTTATGCTTTTTACTTTAGTTTGTCTGTCCTTTATCATCATCATCAATCATTTAATCAACAGAATGACTTTTTTTTATATTTCTGTCAGACTGTAAACAAGTCTCACACCAGCAACAGCAATTATTGTTAAAATTACAATTTCTTTCCAAATGTAAAAGTAAAATTCCAAGGCTTCAGACTCCAGAGGGGGAATAGTAACATAATCATAAATATTCCCTATAAAGTCACACCAGTAATTAAGAGTATTATAAAGTAGTAAATATGAGTAACACGTTTTTTTTAAATGCACAAAATGTCCCAGTTTGAGACAAAGACCTCCGTATAGAGCCGTTATGTCCTGATGGAGGTATGAAAAGAGTTCCCTCCTTCACCCTAAAGCAACACTTCCTCTATCTCACACAAGCACACACACGCACACACGCGCGTACACAGAGAGGGCTCAGCTAAGTCACACTCACATGAATGAGCATGGATGCATGAACACGTTACACATTCAGGACGCATGGGTGTGGATACAAGCCTCACTTTGTGGCAAGAACCATCATCTAAACTCTCACCTCTGTGTTTTCTGTCTTTGTGAGGTCTGCATGTGGTTAGAAGTACACACACACACACACACACACACACACACACTGTACATATACAAATACACACACAGATGAGGCATGTGTGTTTTCGAGGAGAGATATTATGGAAGGCGAGCAGGGAATGGAATTGTGTTGTTCCCGGCTCTACATGTGTGTTTACATACACACACACACACACACACACACACAGGATACTCACATTGTATGTCTATTCATGGCCCAATCAGGTTATAATCTGTGTTTTAATGTGCATGTAAACATTGGAACTTCCAATTTGCTCCCGACTCGAAAAACATCAGATGCCCCCTTAAAATGCAATTACGTTATATAACCTAATATAATAATGTATATATATATATATATATCAGTGTTAGCATGTGTTAAGCCACTCTCTGCTATACAGTGGACCGGCCCGTGCCTCACACACACGTATGTAAAAGCACAATCCATATCAGAGTATTGCTTTATGTCATGAGGCTCGTAAAATACTTTAAATGTGAAGAACGGCTTTTAGTGATGCTGTTTAAGAAGCTCCGCCCCCTAACAATCACACTTTAAAGCCTGAAGTTCTTCTGAATTAACACAAAATATATTATAAGCAGCTATGCTCTCTCTCTCTCTCTCTCTCTCTCTCTCTCTCCGTCTCTCCGTCTCTCTCTCTCTCCCCTCTCCCCCTCTCCCCCTCTCTCCCTCTCTCTCTCTCTCTCTCTCTCTCTCTCTCTCTCTCTCTCTCTCTCTCTCTCTCTCTCTCTCTCTCTCTCTCTCTCTCTCTCTCTCTCTCTCTCTCTCTCTCTCTCTCTCTCTCTCTGGTCTCAGCTCTACACATGAATAAGAATAAGAAGACTTGATATTGTTAGTCTGGTCTCCTTTCTTTACAGAGTTGGTTGATGTAAGTAAGTTATGTAGACAAACTCATGCAATACACACACACATGTTGGATACACTCCAGAGGATCAGCACCCAGGAGCACAACACTTCAAGAAAGGGTAGCTGGCGTCGGCTCAGCTGGGTCGATTCAGCCGTCCATCAATCAAACATGCAGAGACGCCTCCTGTGTTAGGATGAGGATGGAGACGTCACACACCTGCGTCCCTCACACACCCGTAAAGACAGGACATCCCTGACAGGTCAATAAAGATGACGTGTGTGTGTGTGTGTGTGTGTGTGTGTGTGTGTGTGTGTGTGTGTGTGTGTGTGTGTGTGTGTGTGTGTGTGTGTGTGTGTGTGTGTGTGTGTGTGTGTGTGTGTGTGTGTGTGTGACTGATCTACAGTGTGGTGCACTATGAAGACTAGAAGAGTACAATTCTTAGTATCAAACAAGAGCTTTGTATCCTGAGTTAATAAAACAGTCTGTCTGAAATACGAACACGTTTTAGTTCAAACTAGAAAAGGCTGAGTTAAATAGACATCTCTAAGGGTTAACACACTACTCACCTCACTCCTATAGCGTCACATGTTATAGAGGGACACGTGTTAGTCTAATCTCTGATGCTTCAGTCAGCACTTAGTTAGTTATTAGTTTATTTACATATGCTAGAGTTCCACTTGGGAATCAGGTCCACAGGAAATAAAGACAAAAAAATCATCCACCGTCCTTAAAGAGCAGAGAGAAACAAATCAGTCTCCTCCTCTGGTGTCAGGACCAGGAGGTCTCTCTGCTCTCTGCTGTCTCACCCAACATCAACTCTGAACTCTGAAATCTAGGTCACTCCAGCCAGGGACTTCCAGGGAGTCCCTCGCTTCTTTCTCCTCCTTTCTCCTCATCCCTGTCTTTCTCTGTCACCAAGAGAGGAGCAGAAAGCGAAAATGGCTAAGAGGGGAGAAAAGGTACACTGCTGAATCTACAGGACCGCCCTGGCCTTCGGAGGGTTAAAAAAGAGCCCAGCGGCAGTAAAGCAGCCGCAATGCAGCTCAGCTCCACCACAGAGCCGCTCTTCTATAGGGCCCCCCCCCCTTCTTCAACCAACGCCGTGTCACCACGTTGTCGTCAACTCAGACGTGAGATAACCTGCCAACAAGCCCGACAGAGCTGAGCCGCATCACAACAGGTCATCGTAGTCCAGCAGCTTGGAATGCTGGCGACTCTTCCACAGGCGGAACTGGCGAAAGTCGAAGTACGTCTCGATCATCTCTTTGCCTGCAGTGAGAGGAAGGAAAGAACAGGAGGTCACGGGATGTTCGCTCAGGTTAGATTAGTGTGTGTGTGTGTGTGTGTGTGTGTGTGTGTGTGTGTGTGTGTGTGTGTGTGTGTGTGTGTGTGTGTGGGTGTGTGTGTGGCATCTCATCTCCTACAGGTTTGTTACATCATGCTTACAAAACTCTGCCCTGCTCGGATTTGAGAGATCGGTCTGTGCAGAGAATAAGACACACACACACACACACACACACACACACACACACACACACATGGATGAGGAACATGATCAGAGTGCAGCAGGTGAGGAGACGCATGGAGAGATGAGATCATCTGATTATGATGTCTGTAAATGGATATATGATCTAATAATCTAGAGCTGATGAACCATGTAAACAAATCTACATCCATTTATTTATGGTTTTATGTAATTGATTGAATATTTTCTTTGCCCAATTATTGCTCAAATAAAGCAGGGGCGTCAAACTCAAACACACACTGGGCCAAAATAACAAACTGGGACTAAGTCGCGGGCCAGACTTCATATTTCTTGATAAATGGACTACAGTTGTGCATGTTTCACTTCTCTCCAGATATATGATGATCAACTTTGTCATATGGAAACATACTTAAGTTTAGCTTAAACATTAAGTCTGGAACAAGCACAGCTTAATATTATAAACAGGCTCTTATTTTATCTTAATGCTCTTTATTGCTTTGCACTTTAGACTTTGCTTTGGATTCCCCCGCTGTGGGACGAATAAATGATTATCTTATCTTATCTCTTATCTTAAGACAGTGAGCTGAGGTGCAGTGCTGATTGTATTCAATGTCTTACAGATCCTGCAGATTGTTAAGGAAACTTTCAAAATTACACACTTGAGTGGCCTCATTTCAAAAGTGAGCAACAGTTAGAGAGAACGATCATTTCACACACAAACAATCCAGAAACTTTGCATCGTGTGTAAGTCTGTAAAAAGGAAGAACCTTCCTCCAAACCTGCAGGAGGAAGAGAAGCAGCAACAACAGCTACAGGAGGAGGAGGAAGAGGAGGAGGAGGAGCAACAACAGCTACAGGTGGAGGAGGAGGAGGAGGAGGAGCAACACAAGAGGAGGAAGTAGAAGCTGTAACATCATATTCCTGAAACAAAAGTCAGTCAGTCAGAGTCCAGCAGAGCCTCGACTGAAGCAGAAGAGAAGCCAGAGGATCAGAAGTTTGTCCAAGTTTGTCTCTGCAGCGTCTCTGCAGCGTCTCAGCCAAACTCAGGTGAGTGCAGACAGAATGTTGTCAGTTTCAGCAGCAGCATGAGGTCCAGGCTGAGCTGCTCTCACACGTCTCACTTCACTGCTTCAGTCTTAAAGGCTTGGCTCTGGTTCACACACGTTGGTGTTTGTAAACACACGGCAGTTTTTACCATCAGAGCAAGAAAAGAGCGTCAGGAAGTGTGTGTTTAGCTGCCTTAGTGAGTCTCATCACTGAGCCGCACCCACGGCAACAGGAAGTGAAGTGAGTGCAGTCTGTAGTCATGGTGACCTCATTAAAAGGCAAAGTTCAGCTCCAGAGTGAAAAGGGAAACTTTAAAGTCAAACAGTCTGAATAGAACTAAAGGGACAAAAGCTTCATGTCCTGATCAATACACAATCAATCCTCATGAAGCTGAGCCTGAAGCTGAGCCTGAAGTCTTTTCATGACGTTTCCTTGAGCGCCCCCTCAGGACAAACCCCAGTCTGCTCATAATATCCATCAAGAACAAAGTCGTCTCTCCTGTTTCACTCTGACATGAACTTCAGGAGCTTTAAGACTTCCAGACTCTTCATCCTGCTCAACAATCAGTGTTTGTGTCTCCAGAGATGTTTTCACTCATGTTCTCGTCTGTTCTCAGTTTGTAGACATGTCTGCTGCCAGCTGTCTGCGGTCTGAAGATCAGTTCCTGTGCTCCATCTGTCTGGAGGTCTTCACTGATCCAGTCTCCACACCATGTGGACACAACTTCTGCAAAAGCTGCATCACTCAACACTGGGACAGGAACGTCCAGTGTGTGTGTCCTCTGTGTAACGAGAGGTTCTGCACAAGACCTGAGATGAAGATCAACACGTTCATATCTCAGATGGCCGCTGAGTTCAGACAGTCGACTCAAAATGAAGCCAGCAGAAGATCAGAGGAACCAGCTGCCAAACCAGGAGAAGTTCAGTGTGACGTCTGCACTGGAACCAAACTAAAGGCCATCAAGTCCTGCCTGAAGTGTGAGGCCTCCTACTGTGAGACTCATCTGGAGCCTCATCTGACAGCAGCACGCCTGAGATCACACCAGCTGATCCATCCTGTGAACAACCTGGAGGACAGGATGTGTAAGAAGCACAAGAAACCTCTGGAGCTCTTCTGCAAGACCGACCAGACCTCTGTGTGCCTCATGTGTCCTGTATTAGACCACAAGAACCACCAGTTTGTTCCTCTGGAAGAAGAATATGAAGGAAAGAAGTCTGAGCTGGAGAAGATGGTGGCTGAACTTCAGCAGAAGATCCAGCTGACACTACTGAAGATCCAGGAGATGAAACAGTCAGCAAAGCTCAGCAGGGAAGCTGCAGACAGAGAGAGAGCAGATGGAGATCAGGTCTTCATTGCTCTGAAGCAGCTTGTAGAGAAAATCCAGGCCGACTTCAGGAAGACCATGGAGGAGAAGCAGAGGAGCACAGAGAAACAGACTGAAGACCTCATCAAGGAGCTGCAGCAGGAACTCTCTGGGCAGAGAGAGAGAACTGCTGATGTGGAGAAGCTCCTACTCTCTGAAGATCACCTCCACCTCCTCCAGAGCTTCTCATCCATCAGCTCTGCTCCTCCCACCAAGGACTGGACACAGGTCAGAGTCCATCAAAGGTCACATGAGGGGAGTGTGGTGAAAGCTGTGGCTCAGCTGGAGGAGACCATCAGTAAGGAGGTGAAGAAGCTGCTGAAGGTGGAGCTGAGGAGGATCCAGCAGTTTGCAGTGGACGTGACTCTGAATCCTGATACAGCTCATCCTGAACTCATCCTGTCTGATGATGAGAAACAAGTTTACTGTGGTCATGTGAGGAAGAATCTCCCAGACAACCCACAGAGATTTGATCCAGGTGTTGGTGTTTTAGCAAAGCAGATTTTCTCCTCTGGAAGATTTTACTTTGAGGTTCAGGTCAAAGGAAAGACAGTGTGGACTTTAGGAGTGACCAGAGAGACGAGCAAGAGGAAGGGACTCTTCACACTGAGCCCTCAGGCAGGTTACTGGACTGTAGGGTTGTGGAATGTAGATATGTACTTAGCTTATGATAACTCTCCTGTCCCTCTGAGTCTGAAGTCAAAGCCAGAGAAGGTGGGCGTGTTTGTGGACTATGAGGAGGGTCTGGTCTCCTTCTATGACGTGGATGCTGCAGCTCTGATCTTCTCCTTCACTGGCTGCTCCTTCACTCATAAGCTCCTCCCATTCTTCCATCCTAGGCGTAATCATGATGGTAGAAACTCCGCCCCTCTGCTAATCTCAGCTGTCAGTCACTCTGCCTAACCTGCAGGAGTTTACATGAAACGTTTCTGTGGTTTAAGGGAACTAAAGTACAAAGGATCAGCTGATCTTCCCTCTTTACTTTGTCTTTTCTTCACATTCTGATGACATCATATTTGTTTCTGGTTGCTTCTTCCTGCTGTAACACAACAATTTACTCACACTGATCTAAGAACTGTGATTACTGTTCATCAATCAATCAATCAGAAGCTTTTAGTTAAGTCTTTGCATGTAAGTGTGATCAATCAAAAGGTTTGATTGATCTCTGTAAATATCATAAATGTTGGGTCGTGGTTTATGAATTGACGGAATTCTGTCTTTCATCTTTGGAACAAAAACAATAATAAAGTTGGGATGAGGTCATGTCAGCTGTTTTCATGTTTGGTGTCAAATCTGAAAACATGTTTGACTTTCAGGTTTGAGTGCAGAGCTCTGTTCATGTAAGACTGTATCTGCAATCTAATAAACAAAACCAGAGCTTTCCAATCATGTTTAACCCTTTAATCCATGCTGTTTCAATCACACATAGAAGCACAGAGGGGAGTTTAAAAGTGTAAAATGCTGCACTGAGTTTTAGTTGTAGATGATTCTCAAGCCCTTTGCTGCTGACTACATAACAAAAGTGAAATAGTGGAAATGGTACAAGTAGGCGGGGCTAAAGAAGGCTACAGTAAATATCAAACATCCTCTGTTCCTCTCTCATTACCTCCAGTGATGTCTCTCTCTCTCTCTCTCTCTCTCTGTGTTGTCTGTGGTGGAATCGTCCTCCATCTGGACTTTAGATGCATTTAAGCTCTGTAGGAAAGCGGCACGTGGCTTTGATCTCCATCTCTGTCACATATCTGATTTACTCATGTTCTCCTTCTCTCCATGTACCGATGCTTTGTGGTCAAAGTGTGATAGGAATAAGAAGTCTGGTGTGAGAAGCAGCAGCCTAGAAACCTAGCTGGGGAGTTGAGACCAAGCCTAGAGATCTGAGCGTTCTTCATGTCTGACTGTTGTGTTATGTTTCCACCTTATTGCTCTTCTCTTAACCCCCAGGTTGCTCTGTAAAGTCTCAGTTTATTGTTTTTGGCAAACTGTTAGATATTGTTATGATTGGCAGGTGATGAAGTTATTTGAAGGTTGGACCCAGTTATGTGGAACAGACACCAGTACATGGAATCAGGTGGTTAACAAACACAAACCAGGATGAAGCTGGGCGCTGCTGCTGGAGACGCTGAACAAGTGAGTGGATCCCAAAAACAGAATCCCGGAGCACAGGAAAAACAAAAGGTCCACTCACTAAAACAGAACAGCGCAGCATGGAAGGGCCAACTCAAAACTCCATGAAACAAACCGGAACTGGAATCGAAGCAAGGTAAAACTCTCTGCCCCCCTAAACCTGCAGCTGTGGCAACCATGGTGGAGGCATCAGACCGGAGCACGGTGTAGATCAGGGGCGTCAAACTCAAATTCACAGTGGGCCAAAATAACAAACTGGGACTGAGTCGTGTGGCAGACTCCATATTTCTTGAAAAATGGACTACAGTTGTGCATGTTTTCACTTCTCTCCAGATATATGATGATCAACTTTTTCATATGGAAACATACTTAAGTTTAGCTTAAACATTAAGTCTGGAACGAGCACAGCTTAATATTATAAACACATGAGAAAGAGATTTTCATATTAGAGATACATCAGTGGCATTCGTTTCTTATTTTTATCTAAATAAATAAAAGAAAGTATTCATTACGCCTCTCTCTATCTGTAACCTTTCAAGTTCATTTTCAATGGAAACCTTTTTTTCACAGAACAACAGAACAACCCAAATAAAATAATAATTGCCCTTAATGAAAATCCAACAATTCAACTATTCTAAGTCAGGCGAGACTAAAGTGCATAAAGAAAAGCTCAGTTTGCTAAACTCTGATTTACTCTGACGCACATAGATCTGTGCTGCCGGACATAGAGAGCGTTTGAGCAGCTTGGGGACGGAGTTGTTGGGCAATTGTGTCTGGGATGAAACGAGGAAACAGAGTCATACTTTGACTTGAGGGTGTCACTACACTGGAGTTCAATCAGCTCCATTTGGAGGTTGGTTGATGCTCGTTCTACGTCAAATGCAAACGGATTACTAAGCACTCCACACCTACATTTCTGGGCTTCAAAGTCGGCAAATCGCCGGGTAAACTCGGCGCTGAGTACGTAGAGTTTATCAGCAAACTGTGCACTTGGCAACACGGAGGTAGAGATCTGCTCTCTCATGGTTTGGCGGCACGGAAAATGGCCCAAGTTTCCTTGCAGTGTCCTTCTCTCCCACAGGCACAACTTAGTTTGAAGAGCCCTCACCTCAGCGTACATGTGTGTGTGATGACACGGCCCTGCCCCTGAAGCTGCAGGTTGAGCACATCCAGATGGCTCGTGATGTCACAGAGAACGCACTGGCAGAGCATTCTGGGATGTGTAGTATTAGCGGTGCTTGCGCTTTATACCAGCGGGCTAGCTCTAATAGACATTTGACATTGCTTCAAACTGTATTTTGAACCTTTTAGCAAGATAAGCCTTCATGTAGTTCCCCTCCCCTGAGAGTTGACTCTCAGTGAGTATGGGGGCGGCAGAAGCTCAGTCCATAGGGACTCGAGGTTGGACTCGAGCCGGTTCGAGTCCCGTATGGGCCGAGAAAGTAGACTGGCAGCTGGAGAGTTGCCAGTTTGCCTCCAGGGCACTGCTGAGGTGCCCTTGAGCAAGGCACCGTACCTCCCAACACTGCTCCAGGGGCGCCGTATCATGGCTGCCCTGCACTGACCCCTCTGTAAAGCATATGTGTGTGTGTGTGTGTGTGTGTAAGAGGGGCACGCAAGACACATTTCAGATTGTTTGGAAGTGATTTGACCCAATAAAGCTTCTTCTTCTTCTTCTTCATCTGAGTGGTCTCTTTCATTTTCAGGTTGAGCTCAATGGTGACCTGCTCTCATTCTGCCTTTATGGACGGAGGTCTGACTCTCAGGCCTGCAGAGGAATCAGATTGTTCACGTTACACCTGTGGTCCTTTGTCTCCATCAGGACGTGAAAGGGGAAGAGAAATGGAATAGAAAGGTTGGGATTACCGGGACTTCCATGCTGGATTTAACTCCACATGTGACTGACAGTTGAACATACCACCCTCAAGGACATTTGAGAAGAGTACTAGGAGGTAAGAATGAATCCACATTTAAAGGCACTTAAAAGACTTTAAAGCCTCTCAAAGACTCTCAACGATCCTACAGTGACTTCCTGTGGAACCTTTTAATCCCATGACAACCTTCCACTTCTGATGTAGAACCTTGGAAAGCACAGCCTGAAGGCGCTACGGTACATGTGAGCTCAGTATGCACTCAGTATGCACAGGGCTGTTTGCTCTCTGAAATATGACCTGCTAGGGAAAATGCCTCACTGTATTCTAATACAGAGGAGAAAGATGCAAACATAGCAGCTGTGGGCCTTCATCAGCACGGCCTTTAGTCTGATCTCTGCCCTGAAGGAGGTTTACTTCTTCATCCTCCTCATCTTCCTCATCTTCATGCATTCGAAGAAGAATAAAGCAAAAGCTGAAGCCTGATTTTCCAGCACATTGATACTGTAGCTGATATGAAATTAGAGTGTAGGGACGATGAGGAGACAAAGAAAGGAGCTGTGGGTCAACACGTACACACACACACACACACACACACACACACACACGACAGGAACATCTGATAGGAACTTAATGACATTTTAATAAGTGACTAATTACCATGGTATCAATACGTGTCAGGATGATGAGTGATGAGGGATCGGAGCTTACCGAGTTTACATCTGTGTGTTTGCTTATGCACCCTAATGTGCTTTCTTCATCTGTGACCGACTTACAGGCATTGATTAATGTCCACTATTAACATTCAGCCAGAGCTCTGCTGAAGCCTCCAGCAGTAAATCAATACGGATACTGTATGATGTCGATGTGTGTATGCGTGTGTGCGTGTGTGTGTGTGTGTGTGTGTGTGTGTGTGTGTGTGTTGTGGGAGGGGAGTGTGTGGGGGATGTTGCAGCAGAGGTATTTCTTTGTGTCGCACGTATGAAACAATTATCTGCCAAAGACAACGGAGGAAAATCAATATCCCACTGTGTTTTGTTTTTCTATTAGTCCCAAACTCCGCGGCGTGCACTCACCCTGGGCAGATAGCTCTAGTGGGGACTTGAATTCCACTGAGTAGGGTCTCATCAGCTTCTTCAGAGTTTCAATCAGCTGCAGCCGAACGGAGAGAGAGGAGAAGAGAAAGAGTCAGAGAGGAGGAAAGCTTCATGTGTGCCACGCAGATAAACACAGCAGAGTGATGATGCTGCTGCACACAGAGGTGCAGATGGATCAGAGAGCAGGAAGAGGCTTTACACGGCTTTGTTTTCCTTCACGCAGCACTGCAGAACATCAGTGGAAAGGTCAATGTGAGAGCTGTGCATAGGTGAAAGGCACTTATGTCACTTTAGAGTCACAGAGATGTCAGAGTGGATCTATAGTGAGGCACAGCAGGGCCGCAACCAAGGGAAATGTCAGGATAACGCCATCAGACTGAGGCAATGTATGGGAGATAATGCTGTTTATGCCACCTGACCTACTCTGCATCTTACATCCTACTCTGCATCTGCTCTTCTGTGAGAGCAGAATCCATGTTTATGATCACTGCAGTCCAGGCAACCAAGAGTTAATCTGGCTGTGTCCCAATTTCATGACGACCTCCTTTAATGGACTCAGCCTGTGACGGTGTCGTGTTCAGATGAAGGCTGGGGTACTGAGACTCTCTACAGAGGCTGCGTCCTCATAACAGTGACTTCCTGTCCTCAGCCTCAGGAGAGGAGGAAGGAGGAAGTGTAAGTGTGTAGGATACAATAAATGTAAACAAGGATCGCCTACAACACCTGAAATCCTTGTCAAAGCTTTAATATAAGCTTTATTATTCTGCATTTACAATCTGCTTTCCTTCTTTTGCAGTGGAAGATGGATTTCACCTCCATAAAGCTTCACATGTATGCTCGTCAGTTTAAAGAACAAAGGGAAGAGCGACCCTTCATTAGTTTGTATGATCTGGGGTGACTGAGGCTCAAGCATACAGCAAAGGTCAGAGGTCACAGAAGTGTCCAGAGAGTACATGTGCTGTTAATGCAGCTGCTCCGGTGCTTAACCTCCACATCCCCCCTGTGGTTTCACACACAGGAACGGCATGAACACAGCAGGTAACACAGAAACATTCAGTTTGACCTGATCCAACACTGCAAACTGAGGATTTACACAGAAACCAGCCTCTAGTTCACACTGTACCTTCACTACACTATGCATGACCCATTTGCAGTCAAATAGACGGGCAATCATTAGAGTGCATACCTCCCCCAAGGCAGTCGGAGATCCAGTCTGAGGTCATACACTTAAAATCATTTCTTAGGCAGATTCTGTCACTTAATACCACGTTTCTACAGGCTGGGCTTGGCTGATGGAGGAGCGAGGAGCAAGGAGCGAGGCTAAGAGTCGTATCTTCTGCATGCATCTCAGTCACTCAGTCTATTAATAGTGGCTTCCCAGCTGAGCTCAGAGCAGCACTCACAGGTAACAGCAGGGAAGAAAGTGTTAAATGCTGCACATACGTCCTTCCCTGTTCAATCCACTTCCCTGTGCTAACTTGAGGTGAATCACTGTGGCCAACATGCTGAAGAACGCTGCTGTGACAGAGAGCGAGGAGGTGCTGCTGGGACTGAGGGCCCTGAGGGTGCAGACCTGTCAGTGAGGGGACTGGGCAACAAATAGGACACTTTAACATCTTGTTGTAATTATCAGAAACAAAGAATCCCTCCTCTAGGCCATATTAAAATGACTATTGCCCTCCTCGGTCGCTCTTCAAGCCTCGCAATCTCTGCTTTCACTGAAACTGATAACACGAGCAAAGACGCTACACACTCTCAAATCTCCTGAATTTCTTAATTAAGGAAGGAATTCTTCATTTCTTAATGTTCATGACATATTCTAGGTCCTAAAGACAACAACTTCATGCAAAGCACCCTGCTTGTACACGTTGCACTGAGCGATAGATGACTGAGGTGTGTATTTACTGAACCAAGCTCAAATCAGACCAGGAGTGTGGAAGTGTGTGTTGTTGTAATTGTTTGATTTTTCAGGGTATTTACTGAAACTAATGATGTAAATAAGCCTATGTGATTGAAGTGCTGCTAATAAGGAATAATAATGTGTGTGTTAAAGTGAAACTACACAGGGGAGGAAGGCAGGGGAGCACACAACACGCCTTCTGTATGCCTCAGCAAGCATTAGCTCAATATTGTTCCAGACACATCAACAAAGAAATCAGCGACATAGTAGCTACAGTAGTTCCTATAGGAACTATGAGAGAGCAAGTTTGACGTGTGTGATTCTGTTTTGAATGGTGATGTCATGAGATGCTGGGACATTTTGCAGCCTCTGACTTTGACGGGAAAATACTGTTTTTGCTTTTATGAACTGAGAAAAAGCTGAAAAAATTTCACAGAATGAACATTAAAGTAAATTTAAGGAGCATAATCAATAACATGGACAGATCATTTACTGTCAATCTGTCTGAGGTATGCTTTATTGATAAGTGGTTATTGATTCATCAAAAATGTCAATCACATTAACATTTTAATTAATTTTTCATCAAGGCCCACCGTCATGTGACGACATCATTCATCAGTCTTCTTCATGCCTCTGACACGATGAAGCTTCTGTCTACAGCTGACATGAGTGTGAGATGAGTGTAACTCTGTGAACTCTCCTGTAAAATAAATGGCCTTTACTCCTGAGATTCTACATCTACATTTAATGTGGAGAGAATGTGAGTAACCTCTGTGTGTTCATGTGGGAAGCAGAGAGAGAGAGGGAGAGAGAGAGAGAGAGAGAGAGAAGCCTACGTGAGCTTCTGTCACCATTAAAGTGAAGGATTGCTATGGTTACTGAGGAAAACAAATGGAGGGAGCAGTAGTACTCCGAGGAGCTGCAGGAAAAAGTCTGAATGTTTGAGTGTGTGGGCATTTTCCTGTGCTGCATGCGAGTGTGTTGGCACATAGTGGAGGCTAAGTGGGCGTCAGTCTCTGCGGAGGTGGAAGGGTCGTAGCAGCTGCCAGAGGTACGAGTGTGTGTGTGTTTAGCTGAGTGTGTGTCATGGAGTCTAATTGCTTATAATTCTGCTGTGTGTGTGTGTGTGTGTGTGTGTGTGTGTGTGTGGGTGTGTGTGTGTGTGTGTGCGTGTGTGTGTGTGTGTGTGCGTGTGTGTGTGTGTGCATGTGTGTGTGTGTGTGTGCGTGTGTGTGTGTGTGTGTGTGTGTGTATTTCAAAACTTTGTCACATTTATCACAAACTAGGGGCGAATGAGAGTTAATATCAGCTCTTGAGGCTTGTGGGGTTTAAAGAATTGAACGTATCTACCTTCTCTCCATTAGCACTTCCCAGCACATAGCATCCCATAATGTGGATGAGGTTTGGCTCAGGGTTGAGTTTACTCATCAGTCTGCTCAGCCGCCGCCAGAACCTAAAGATAGAGGAGAGAGGAGACATCGTTTTGTTAAACAACACCAAAACAAACGGTTTAAGGCGGCAGCAGAGGACAAGTGAGTCTGGAATACTGATGAGACTGAAGGATGAAGAAAGCCGCTGCACACCAGGGACAGGAAACACAGAGTGGAGGCACCTTTTCTGATTGCTGTAGATTTATGTATGTATACGTTTTATGCCGATTGCAATCATCTTAATGTGATTCACAGTTTAGTGTGTGGAAGGATATCAGAGGAACGCCGCCGATGTCTGAGAGCGTAAATGTTATACAGCTGAGGAACACTGTGGTGAGGTGGGAGGCTGCTGAGGCGCCGACTCTTTCGCAGGCAGATTTACAACTTTATGTAATCAATAAAGTTGCTTAAATTCACCATTCAGTTGGCTGCTTCCTCATTAATGACTGGATATGTTTCATATCTCATACCAGCCTTTCTTACACACACATGTACTGTAGGTAAGGTACATATTTGGCCAAGGAGGAACGTTTAAATTGATAGCGTCACATCGCCTCTCCCTGTATTTGAACAAGAAATACGCAAATTCAGCAATTTTGACTATAAAATAATTGGAATCATACCGAAATCACATTTATAGCACAGATCAGAGGACAAATTGTTATTATTTATTGTATTATTATGTATTTTGGAATTTTTAACCTGCCTCCCCTGACTGTACGTTCCATATTTATAATTTCACCAAAACATTAGAATCAATACTGAGAAAAAAATAAGGGCAGCACACAAAATGAGTATCAAAGTGAAACCTCTTCTTCGGCCCTAGTTAGGCTAAAACCTGCATGTTTGGAACATATAAAGCTTCTGGATTGACAGCAGTGAGATGTTTTATGCATTGGTGGTGTTTTGGAGTCGTTTCTATGAATATGTGGACGCTCTGGTGAAAAGCTGTTGTGTTTGGAGTATCACTTTAACTCTTCAGAATGATGACAGCTGAGATTGAGTCACATGTGTGTCGCTCTCTCTCTCAAGCCAAGAGCCATGAATTCAAATTAGGGTTTTTGGTTCCAGGTATAAAATGAAAAGAGTAGAAGAAGTCTTACTGGATCATGTCGTCCTCCTTCTCCACCTTGGCAAAGGTAGCCACTTTATTCTTCAGGAGATAGAGATGTCCTGGACCTCCCTGTGGAGAAGACCTCATTAATAAAGATGTTCCTAACTGTGAATGTCAGCTTAGTCTTTAGCCACTGCACGACGTCTGGATAAGAGAGCATGTGAGTTAGACTGTTAGACTGTTAGACCTGAGTCCTGCCATGTTTGATGTGTTCAGCCATTCTTCCAGTTCCTACATTGTTCATATGTTGTGATGAACCAGATTCTAATTAAGGTATTCGTGAAATTTAATGAAAAACTGACCAAAATATGCCTCAATGTGTTTCTCCGAGCAGATTACTCACCTGGCAGAAGATTAACATGTTCCAGATTTTACAGCCTTTCCTGTAGGCAGTCAACTTCTTCTCTATCTCCCCTGGGAGAGACAAGAGAGAGAGAGTAGGTGAGAGAGGGAGCGAGCGAGAAAGAGAGAGATGGAGAGAGAGAGAGAGAGAGAGAGAGAGCCCTCTAGTTCAGATGTGTCACCATTATGGTTGAGTGGAGAAGTGACACTACCTTCCTCTCTCTCCCTCTCTCTCTCTCCCCCTCCCTCTCTCCCACACATACACACATGTGAATACATAAACAATGACTCATCTCTCTGAGCCCCAGCAAGCTCAAGCGTGTACCACTCTCCTCTTTTCCACATTTTCACTTTGAAAGTAATTTTCACTTGAGAGGTGAGGTTAAACTACCCCCCTCCCCCCCAACACACACACACACACACACACACAAACACACACACACACACTCACCAAGGATGTCGTCAAACGTTGCATGTTCATGGTCCTTTGAATAGAGAAAGATGAAACAGAATTATTCTCTCATTAAACCCCACTGAGCAGAAATGGAACGACGGTTTTATGCAGAGCATTAATTCAGACCCATTACCACCAAATCATACTTAGTAATCACTGTTTAAGGTCATTTACTGTAAGTGTACTCACAGACATTTGCAATATAGACCTTTAACATTTGAAGAACAACAACAATGAGAGCAAAAGTAGAATAGTCGTCCTACATTCAGCTTCAAGCTTCATCAAGTGATCATTCAGTAACACTATCGATTATTATATAAGCCTTAGTATGGTGATAAGATTCTTTTTTCTGTTTCCTCTCTTGGATGTTGGAGTTTCACTGCACAGATTGGTTGATGTGCAGACTGTGTCATTACATCATCACAGTGTTCCATCTCTGTGAGAGGAGATCAGCTGGAGATCAGGTGCATGAAGGGATCACTGCCTCTAACCTCACTTCATCCATCCCATACCTGCAGCACTATATGAGTGTGAACCTGTGCTACCCTCTAAGGAACGTGAAGCGTTGCGGCCATCTGTTCATTTCTTAATTAATTCCGTATCTCAAACACAAGTCATCGGATTTGAAGCGGATATTGACAGAATGTTGCATCTCACTTAAGCCCTCTAGTGTTTTTTTGTTCTCTGTCTTGGTAAAAACAACAGCTGGTGCACAGTGGAAGTGATGTGTTTCATATTTCATACTTCCCAGCTGAGCAAACCAAGAGCAGCTACGTATCGGAACAGACAAATCAAGACGCCTGACAGTTTCTCATGGAAAAACGTGAGATCCATATCTGGGTCAACTCCAATAGGCTATCAATAAGTGCACATTTCTATATCTTATGACAAATAAAGCAGTTGTAGACTCTTGTTCTTGTTGTTATTTCTCCGTTTTGTGCGCTCGCTCACTGCAGCACAGTGTCACAGTGCTGCACCAACATCACAACCCTGAGCTCAGCAGAATACTTTGAGAGGGAAGTTTCTAAACTAGTTAGGATGGCAAATACAAAAGAAAAGCTCTGCTACACTGCTGCAAGAGGAGGAGAGAGTATAGTTTGGCTGAGGTATGAGCTCTAGTGAATGTGTAACACCTCCATAATGAAGCACAAACATGTATCCATATTTATTGACTTTGCCATGTGGTTTCTTAAATATTTGGTTTGACTTGAATCTTATTGACATTTTATATTTTAAATGATTGAATATGTGAAAATAGTCAGCAAAAGGTGAGGAAATTGCATATTTTCAAATAAGTAAGCAGCATAAGCGTCCACAAAAGGATACACAAGGATGTCAACACAGCTGTAGCAGAGCTGATCAGTGGAAATGTAGTAAAAATGGTAATTTGTACTTTACTGCAAGAAAATATTGGAATAACATCACTGAATGATATTATCTTCACTGTGCTTCTCACTGTTTAACTGTCTTATTATTTCCTTATATCTTTGCATGTGTCCACACACAGGCTCCATCATTGTGTATAGTTGTGGATTGTAGCAGATACTCACATAGAGGATGGGGATGATGGAGGGATCGTCCCTGCGGATGATGTTAGGAACATATTCTGCTTTGGGCACCTTGGAGGATATCAGCTGTGGGGAAAGGATATTATGTAAAAAAAAAACAGATGAAGTCAGATGGACAGATTTCTTTGGAGGTGAACCCCATGTTCTCATATGTCAGTGTGTCAGTGTGTCTTCACCATGATTTTGGGAGGAACGAAATCATCTCCGTCGCACGCTGCTCTCTCCATCTCCGTCTCCACGTCCCACTCATCATCCTCACCCAGCCCCTCATCCAGTGTCCCTGAGGAGGACTGCAGCTCGCCACCTGGTTCCACACAAACACACACACACACACATATAGGAACAAAGGGTGAGATGAAAGGATAACACACAAACAAGATCAGAGAGGAGAGGAGAGTGCTCCATTTAAAAGCCTTGCACCTGTTTTTTTTCTTCTTTTTAGCACCAATGAGGAGCAACAGAGGAGTTAGAATCACACACAAGACCGCACAAAACCACACAGACGGAGAGCAACAGGCGGCTGGACAACACACGGAAAAATAAGGAAGATGGCAACAGCCTCGTATACACACACGCAACACACAGAACACACAGAACACACAGAACACACAGGACACACAGAACACACAGAACCCAACAGAGTAACGTGGAGGAGAGGCGACAGAATACAGAATATACAGATACAGACTGCAGACACACACTGGCACAGTCATAAGAGTGTGTGTTTACGTGTGAGTGTGTAAGTGTAGATTCTCGTATCTGTCAGTGACTCTGTGTTGTGTAGACGACACGTCAGCTTACACCTCTGCTACTTTGCACCTGTATGTACGAGTGTGTGTGTGTGTGTGTGTGTGTGTGTGTGTGTGTGTGTGTGTGTGTGTGTGTGTGTGTGTTTTCACCCCTCTGCGTGTGCTTGTAAATGTGTGTATATGTGTGGAATCACTTGTGTGCAATTGTTTGCGTCTGCATGTGTGGATGTGCTTGTCCCTGTGTGTGTGTGTGTGTGTGTGTGTGTGTGTGTGTGTGTGTGTGTGTGTGTGTGTGTGTGTGTGTGTGACTCACTGTCTCTGGAGTCATGCAGTGAGTCAGGCTGGACGGGGGTGGGGTCGCTCCACGAGCGGCTGAAGCTCTTCGCTCGGCGGTCGGCGAACGCTGAACGGAATGAACGGGAGGGAGAGTGTCACTCACACACGCAGACACACTCAGGAGTTAGATGCACCAAACATTCTCCAGTATTTCCTCATTTGCATACTGATTGATGTTTTTAAACTGAATTTGGCCGTTGTGTGTTTGTGATCAATACTCCAGGCCACTCAGTTGATTAGTCAGTTCATTTACATGGCACATGGTGACCTGGCCTGGCCTTTATTCCAGTGGCACCGTACCAATTCTCTCCAGTTGTACCTCCTTTCTGAAGCTGCAGAGCTCTAAAGCCAAGAACGGAGCTTTACTGTGCCAAAGCCACTTGTCCACTTTGCTTTCCCCCGCAGAGGAAGCAGCAAAAAGCTCGTAAAATATTCAGCACCTCCATCACACTTTTACCTGGAACAAACCTTTGAGCAACGCGCTGGGAATGGAACACGGGCGCACAAATTCACTTAAGGGACGCTTCATGAATAAGCCTCAGTTATTTAGCAGACTGTGGAGTTAATGTGATTTATATTCATTAAACCCTCGCTGTTCATCACATAAAGGCCCTCATCTTTTTAACGTCTTCATGCTGAAATTCTGCTGCACGTAATAAAAAGCGTTACACAAACCATCTTCCTGTCAGCGTTAATGTCTGCCTGAGCTTCATAAAGGTCAATCACATGAACACACTTACATGTAATAGTTAATTATATAGGAGGATTAACACGAGTCGTGGAACCACAATCAATCTTCTGATCCGCTCACAAAGACCTTATAGCTCATTTTGGCACAAAAAGTTAATATTGTTAACGACAAAACTGAAAGAATTTAGTCCAATTGGAAAATCTGCTGAACTTTAGAGTCCATAAAATTCATTTAATGTGAACATTCAATACATCCAGTGGTTGGAAAAGAACATAAATGGCCACAATGTGCTAAAATGGCTTTTAAAACACTGTGTGAAGTTTGATTGTGTGTCTAAGTGCATACAAATGCTTATGCAGGCATGCTAAAGTCTAACCATGCTACACACAGGTGGACTGATCAAATTGACTGAGGAAAAGGCCATTGGCTATGATTTTGAGAGGATCCGTGCAGATGTAACGATACACACACTATATAGCTCACGGACGCATGCAAAGTATTAGTAGTATGCACACACACACTCACATTGGAACTTACTCTGGGCCTTCGTCCTGCGGCTTCCCACCATCCTAAGGTGTTTGCGGAAATTTCTACCATAGCAGAAAGAGAAGAAGACAGAGAGATTGAGAGTGAGGAGGAATGCACTGATTGAGAGGCTAAGGGGCAGAAAATGTCAGAAAATGTTCCATTGGAGCCGACAGTCGGAAGATTACTCCCTTAAAGACCGAAAAAACAAAGTTGTGGGTAGCAGCAGCATCATAGTGAAGATTTAACTCTGAGATGACAGCCAGAGAGGGATGTTCATGGTGCTATAAGGAGCTGTAGGTGTTGGGTCTGGATGCACATTGCACCTCATTCTAAACTTCATTTTCACTCATACTTGGTCTGTAATCCCAGACCAGGAGGCAGGCAGCAGCATTTCTTGACCTCCTTTTTTACAACCAGCATGAAAACTAGCAAAACAACTGTAGTAGAGAGATCTGAGACGAGTTGGAAACAGTAAGAGATACAAAATATGAAGATATCAAGGGTGAGCTGGAGGCAGGAGAGACCTCAGCCTTAGATTCACTCATTGGTACAATTACTAACTCTGTAACTCGAGCGATTAGCTGCTACAGACAGATGCTACATAACTCTGTGTAGTGATCAGGAGTCTGAGAAGGTTCACTGCAATTTACCGCATGAGTGAACTCGTCCAGTAAATTGCACTTAACCTTTCCAGAGAGATCAAATGTAATACTTCAATTACCAAATGTTATTGTTACATGTTAATGTACCAATAAACTAGCAGCTACGTAGCTAATCTAACCTTGGTACGGACTCGCTACAGAGGGTTACACAAGTGTTATTGTTGGACGAATCAGCTCACTAACAAAGTACAAACACTTACACTAGTACAAACTAACGTGACTACAGACTGGCTTATAATAGGGACTTAAGGGTTTGATGTGTTTTGTTTTTATTTGGATATTTTCCCCAATCGCTTGAACAAAATGACATTCAAAAACCAAGTCATTGCTAAATTCATTGGTGTGTAATAAAGGCAACAACACTATCTACAACAACAATCTATCATAAAGTACCTGTTAACATTATTCTATTCCACAAGGTTGTTGTCTCTATAAATAAGACGATGTAACACTTTTCTGCCACAACAACTTTAAGGAAACATACATTCACAGTAATATGAATCATAAATACATTAACGAGGTGAACTAAACAGCGCTACTGTGCATTCATAATGCTGATGGTGACGGCAGAGCTGCTAGGTTACAGACCGTGATAATAACAACAATCATCATTTACACACCCACCACCCCATAGCAACAACCACGAAGAAGAAGAAGAAGAAGCGGAAGAAGAAGAAGAAGAAGGAGGAGGCCACAGTAAAGTGTTGATTGCCTATTAAGCTATGTTTACATCCCAGCATTGTTTGTTTCATTGCTCTTTGTTGGTTGATGGCTCCATGAAGTTTGTACGTCTTTGTTAAACACTAAGAATAGCAACTTCCACTTACTGTCCTCCTCTCTGCCCACACACACTCATTCCTACAATCCAGCTCCCATAATATCAGCCTGTGAGGAATGACAGCCAGGCAGTGATGTGCTGTTGATTCATGGACTTCACAATTCAACTACACAACCCTGAACAACACACACACACACACACTGGCAACTTCATATCCTGATATTTATAAGCTCCATTGTGTGTAACGCTAATGCCTTGATTCATTAAGCTTCAGTGCGAGCACACAGGAGCCGTCTGTGTGACTCGTGTTATTGGTAGCAATCCTTTTACGTCAAAGTCTCTCCAGAAGTCAGCGGAGTGCACTTGACTGTCTGAAGTCACTGAGCCGTGTCATATCAGCATTAATGGAGTCCTTCAGTAAAGTGCATCAAAACACACAAGACAAGAACTCTGTTAAAAGCTCTGGAGCATTGTTTTGGGGGTTTTTTTGGGTTGGGGGTTCATCTGAATATCAGCCTGAGACTATAAAGTGCATGTTTAATCAACAGTAGTGACAGGAAGTCTCATCTTGAATGTGCAGAAGGCCCTTCTCCCTCTTTATTCCTCCCTTTCTCCTCCTCCCTGCTCAGCTGGGTTGCTGGCTCTACCTCTCTGCCCCTGATCTCAACCACAATTATTCCCGAATTCACCCACAACAATGCCTGCAACAAAGAGACTATATGATTTATGAGCTACTGCAGAATAAGAGCGGGACAAAGAGAATAAGAGAACAGGAAAGGAAAGGAGGGCAGAAAGAATGGGATAGATAAAAACAATAAAGTTGTGTTGGTCATTCAATCAGTTAATTGAAGAAGAATGGCACAATATTTTCCATTTGCTATATGAACAGTAGAGGTCATTCTGCTCTGAACTTTATGGATTAAAGGAGACGAGTCAATACACACACAGGCAGCTGACACTGACTGATGATTCAATATTAGATTTCTGCTCGACTGGAGCCCAGAAATGCAAATGCAGGCTCCGTCTCTCCGTCTGACACTTTGGCACAGGTAAGGATCAGATCTCTCTCTTACCGAAACCAGACTTGACCACTTTTATCTCCGTTGTAACAAACAATGTTTCTATCCAGGCTGCGATTTCAGTGCATTCTAAATCAAATGGATGTGATGTCAGTGTGAATCTCAGCCGTTGTGAGAAAGCTTTAAATAGAGCGATGACTCAGAGGAGAGAGGGATGAGTCACGCAGATATCAACATTATTATAATGAGTGACAACAGCTTTTTAAAACCCCTAACACCCGTGAGTCACGACAACGGGCTGTAGTGTGTGTGTCTATGTGTGTGTGTGTGTGTGTCCAATTATCTCACTCAAACCTCTGAATACGGCTGCAACCTTTGCAAATGCTTTTTCAGAAACCAAACTAACTCAGACGTCATATTCACACTCCTGCTCTGTTCTGAATTTACAACATACACACTTTGTGACAATAGGAATGGTGTGTTTCAACCTTCAGCCTTTCATCTACATCTACAGAGTGGTGAGCTGCAGCCCTGTACTGATGGACCCCCTTCACACGTTATTCATTAAGCCGGCCAGTCAGAGCTGCCGGGATTCACGTCACACACACACACACACACACACACACACCACAAGAGAATGTTGTCCCATAACTGGGTTGCAAAGCATATTTGTGAGTGTACAAGAGGGACAAATAACAATATATTAAATACCTTCATTAGGGAAATAGTGAATATTGTTGACCCACTACCAGAGTGAGTGAACACAGGAGAGACAGGAAGAAAACCAATGCAGTGTGTGTCATGTGTGTATGCATGTTTACTAAATGATATCCAGAGAATTAGTTTGCCAGATCAAACTATTGAATCATGTGAAATAATTTCGCTTTCAATAAGAATTAAATGATTAATTAATCAGTTTTATTCACCAACAAGTTTATATTTAAAATTTATTAAATTTAGAAGTGTATTTATTTCATCTTTCCTGGTCTCTAGATTACATTGGAGAATTATTTTGATTTCTATTTATTTCAATAATGATGATATTTAAAAAAATAACATATCAAATAGTTTCTATTATTATTATTATTATCATTATAGTTGTTGTTGTTGTTGTTGTTGTAAGAAAGCATGATAAACTTAACTCATAAACATTTTCTCAAAAGACAAAACAGCCAATTTTCAGTCTTCAGTCGCTAACATTATTGATTATGGAGTAAGTATAAGTATACAGTGTATATATGGATGTCATAATAGAGAATACATTTTCGATAAGGAAGTAAAACAGCTATCAGTACATTAAGGAAGGTTTGTCTTTGCTGTGTAAGAGGGGAAGTGACACAGGGACACTGAGTACAGCACAGGACGGGACAGAACAGCCAGGACACGGTACCTCTCCATCATGGCGGCTGCTTCCTGTTCTCTTTTCCGCCTCTTTCTCTCAGCAATGCCTCGGAAAACCCTGCCAGGATGTCACAGTGTTAACTGGTGTTAACTTTAACGTTTAGCTGCCATCTGACCTCACACCAAATACTTTCTGTCTGAACCCAAACTGAACTAAGGGCTAACTAACCGTCTTTAGTCTTCAGTTTAAGTTTATACTAATGCTGTATTAACTTTAAGATTATTTGGCGTGACCACACCCTTACGCCCTTTAGATCCAGTTGGGTTCGGGCATAAATGTAAAGCTCCAGTAACCAGGGCAACAACAAAGGGGTCCGGGGTGAAAGGTTCTAAGCCCAGGTGAGTTAGTGAGGGGATTAGAGGGGTCTGAGTGGTTAGAGGTGGAAGCACAGGGACATTTGATCCAGCTGAGGCAGGAGACACTGTGCGTACACACACAAACACACACACACACACACACACCACACACACGCAAAGACCACAAAGCGAAGTAGGTTTGAACAGGAAGAGACACGGTGGAGTAACGAGGGAGTGAAGAAGGTCGGTGTTTATCAGAGGAAATACTGGAAGAGGAGCTCTAAAATAATGTTTAATTTGAGTTAGCATGTTTCTATTTTCATACTGCCTACATGTGAGTTCATCAGGGCAGACATGCTTTCCCCCAAACGCCAAACTAATGCCTATGACAGCATGTCAGACAGAATGAGAATCATCCGTGACAGAGGATGTCAGAAATGAAGTCATGTCCTGCAGTCTGGATTTAATGACTGACAGCAGCAAGGAGGAGGGAGGGAGCAAGGAAGAGGGAGCAGGGAGGAAGGAAGAGGGAGCAGGGAGCAAGGAAGAGGGAGCAGGGAGGAAGGAGGAGGTAGCAGGGAGGAAGGGATTCATGGAAATCATCGGGAAGATAACTGATCTTTTTTGCTCCTTATTATTGCTTTCCTCAGCAGAACCTCTACATCCTTTCAGAGTAATAAAGCCTTCCACACTCCTTCCCTCTTCCCTGCTCCCTCCCTCTTCCCTGCTTCCTCCCTCTTCCCTGCTCCCTCTTCCCTGCTCCTTCCCTCTTCCCTGCTCCCTCTTCCCTGCTCCTTCCCTCTTCCCTGCTTCCTCCCTCTTCCCTGCTCCCTCTTCCCTGCTCCTTCCCTCTTCCCTGCTCCCTCCCTCTTCCCTGCTTCCTCCCTCTTCCCTGCTTCCTTCCCTCTTCCCTGCTCCCTCCCTCTTCCCTGCTTCCTCCCTCTTCCCTGCTTCCTCCCTCTTCCCTGCTCCCTCCCTCTTCCCTGCTCCCTCTTCCCTGCTCCTTCCCTCTTCCCTGCTTCCTCCCTCTTCCCTGCTTCCTTCCGTCTTCCCTGCTTCCTCCCTCTCTCTTCCCTGCTCCCTCTCTGGAAGATGTTGGCAGTGATTTCCTTCTTCCACTGTTACCATGGACAGAAACCCTGACAGCTCTAACGCCACTTCCTGTTCTGTGCCATAGCAGGCTCCAGCAGACTTCTGCCAAAATCCACCCAGTGATTAAAAAAAGCAAACTGTGATAAGAAAAACAAAAACTGGCTGAAGAACTCTTTGGCAGCGACTCTTACTTGTGCTAATTATGGCTCAGGTTGTTTGTGGAGACACTTTAATGATGTTAAACTATAACGTGCTGCACCTTTAAACATTCTGCTCATTCTATAGAAATATGCACATGTGTGTGTTTAGACAGAACTAACATTACGAAATATGAAGATACTTGACATCACCTTTTTACTATCTTAAGCCACAATGAAAAATAATGAAAAATGAAACTGATTGAACTGCTTTGCTTGGAGCGATTTACTACAAAAGGAATCTGAAATATCAAAGGACTTGCATCATAATTTGTCTCTGTGCAGCTCAGAAGCTTTTAATAAGTTATTGTTAAGGCATTGTTGCTTTGTATAATAATAAATTAAGAAAGAAGAAAGAAGCTGTCACACACACACACACACACACACACACACACACACACACACACAAGTTAATAATGAGATACACAACAGTTCAATACTTGATACTCTGTTGATGTGTCATTTATTCACGGAGAATATTTGTGTGTGTATCTTCCTGGACTACTGACTGAGTGTGTGTGAGTTCAAACACCGCGGCCAACAGACGCTGAGGCTGAGGGAATTGAGGAGACAGCAGACAAAATAGTACAAAGCAACATGAGGAGAGGGCTCTGGACACGAGTCAGAGGGAGAGAGAGAGAGAGAGAGAGAGAGAGAGAGAGAGAGAGAGAGAGAGAGAGAGAGAACAAAAAGGAAGAGTTACTGAAGTTACTCACGATATTCTGTTTTCCGAGGTGGGGAGAGCATCGAGGGAGGAGAGAGAGAAAAAGGAGAAGTTAGAGGATTGGACAAACACTTCACACACACACACACACATCAGAAACAGCTTCACACTGCGGCTTCCACTTTGAAGTGAAGGCACAGCCGACCCAAACCAACCTGAAGTTGAAAACAGATCGACTTCAAATGCTCCGTCTTGGCGAGGACGGATCATGAGGCAGGAGGCACGAGGCCGAGCACACTGGGTATGAGTCAGTGAGGGAGTCAGTGCACTGGACATGATACTAACTATCACTGTACCTACACACACACCTGGAAATGGAATATTAAATCTGTGATTAATCAGATTCAAAGGGTTTTGGTGATGTAACAGTGACAGGCCCGTACATCAGTCAGACTGCGGTGTGTGTGTGTGTGTGTGTGTGTGTGACGGATGGAAAGAAGGGGAAAGGAGGAGGACAGACTCCTGACACATGAGCAAGGAAGAGGCAGCGTGGGTGAGACAAGGGGACACATCACAGTGGGGGGGCTTTGTCTGTGTGAGGGTCATAATTACAGAGTCTGGGTGAGGAGGGATAATTAACAAGTCACCAGGACTGTGTGCGTGTGTGTGCGTGTGTGTGTGTGTGTGTGTGTGTGTGTGTGTGTGTGTGTGTGTGTGTGTGTGTGTGATATTTTGAAGGAATCTGATGATACTGACTATTTATAATCTGTTTCCTAATTATTCCCTTTGCAGATTCTTCCTTTTCTCCCTTTGCAGATTCTCTCTCTCTCTCTCTCTCTCAAAGAGAGAGAGAGAGAGAGAGAGAGAGAGAGAGAGAGAGAGAGAGAGGGAGAGAGAGAGAGGGACAGGGACAGAGAGAGACAGGGAGAGAGAGAAAGAGAGAGACAGAGAGGGAGAAGGAGGGAGAGACAGAGAGGAGGGAGAGAGAGTGAGAAAGAGAGAGAGAGAGAGAGAGTGAGAGAGCGAGAGCGAGAGCGAGAACAACAAGGAAGAGTTACTGAAGTTACTCTTTTTTTCTGAACAAGCAGAAACAGAAGATCAGCAGTATAAAATGATTCAGATTCATCTTCATTAATCACATAAACACATCCAGATATCAATGTTCTCCAAAGCCACTGCATGATTCAGTTTGGGTGGTAATGATAAGTGGACAGCTCGGCCTTGGCAGAGGTAGTGGCAGGCGTAGGAGTGAAGGCAGATCTCCCCTCCCCTCCCTCCCTCCCTCCCCTCCCTCCCATACTCACGCCTGCATGGTGGTGGTGGCTGTCTGGAAGCTGAACATGTTCTCTTTGGGGAACCAGCTATTAGGAGCATCCTCTGCAAACACACAACAAAGGGAGGCGTGTCGGCAGAACGTTCAAACACAAGACTCGCAATTAGAGAGAGGAGGAAGCTGGAGAAGGAGGGAGTGTGAGGTGATGAGAACAGCTGATGGATTCCTTCATATTTGATTTAAAAACACATCGACGCTGTGGATTTATGTAGTAAACGTTTCACCTCAGGAGCTTCTGCATCAGAACAAAGCCTTTGTCGCTCATTCTCCTGTTATTGTCATCACTGTTGAGCTTCACAGCCACTTTATGTGACTGACTAACAAAAGGCTGTATCGTTATCTGACCGCACAACCTGTAATATACCTAAATATATAAGATACAAGATCTATATCCTGTATATGAGGAGCTTCTTCAGTCAGTGCAGTCATTCTACAGCTGTGAGCAGAGAGAGAACTAATTTGCTCCAATATGTCGTTTGTTTCACCAGGAGAGCTTGTAGCCGTAGTGTGTGAGTGTCTGTGAGTGTGTGTGTGTGTGTGTGTGTGTATGAGTCAGTTAAGCACTCAACCAAAAATAGTGCTAAAGACTTGATTGATGAGTTTATAGTGGTGTGTGTGTGTGTGTGTGTGTATGATGGGTCTGTTCAAAGAGCTGCAGCGCTCATCACCATGTGTGTGTGTGTGTGCATGTGTGTGTATGTGTGCATACTGGATACATGTGTGTATACAATTAGCTGTACATAAAGTTAATTATCTCTTCTTTGTCTTAATTTAACCACCGGATGTTTGGAATAATAATCTGATGAAACCAGAAACCAAGATCACAGCATGTAGTGACAGAAATCTAACTTTCTTCTCTTTACCCCGGTCGTTAGTCGACGTCCTGTCCTCACTGTACATCCTCTCCAGTTTCTTGCGAGGTTTCCCCCCCTCTGGAGTGTCCAGGTCCAGGGAGCGCTGGCTCTGGCACGGAGCCCGGATGCAGGCCACACAGTCGGGGGTGTAGTCGTCCCGGGACCCCGCTCTCCTGATCCCCCAGTCCCGGATGTTGTTGGCGCTCCCGGAGCTCTGCAGAGGCTGCGACGAAGACGG
This sequence comes from Genypterus blacodes, assembly GCF_046128005.1. Classification (NCBI taxonomy): domain Eukaryota; kingdom Metazoa; phylum Chordata; class Actinopteri; order Ophidiiformes; family Ophidiidae; genus Genypterus; species Genypterus blacodes. Next base: position 508,423 of record NW_027466959.1, read on the forward strand.
CGGCCCTTCGTGATGTTGGTGGGTGTGGTGATGGTTGCCGCGCTGATGGCTGCCACGGTGATGACTGCCCCGGGCGGGTGCGGCGGGTGGCTGGCTGGTGCAGGAGGGCTGGTGGCCGGTGGCGGCGGCCGGTGCCTGGGACAGAGGCTGCTCCCTGGAGCTCTTGAGAACCTCCAGCTCCAGACTCTCCTCACTGCCGCGGCCCCCTAGCGTCATCCCTCCCTCCCGGGTGATGGTGTACACCCTGGCTGGCTTTACAGGAACACTCCCCTCACCGCTACCCTGCTGCTCCTCTGACGAAAGGCTGCGCTCAACAGAGAACCTGCGCTTGGCGGGGCCTAAAGAGACTTGAGTTTGGAGGGCGCTGAGCTGAGGCTGAGGCTGAGGCTGAGGCTGAGGCTGAGGCTGAGGCTGAGGCTGAGGCTGAGGCTGAGGATTGGACTGGTTTGGTTTAGTTATGGGCAAACACTGTGGTCTGAGGTTGTTGTGCAAGCCGCTGACATCTGGGGAGCTGCAGTCCTGGCCAGGGAAGGTATCAGACAACAGATGATCTGATAGAGACACCAGAAGAGGAAGAGAACAGAGAGAAGCAACAGAGAATGAGTGAGACAAGACCATCGCCTGTCATTCTTCACTGATGCACTTTTGTTTTTTAACACAATTGGGATTCTGGTGCCAAATAACAGTGAGAAACAACAGAATGTGGAGGAAAAGGACATGGTTGGCTGATGTTGTAGATTTTGTAGATTTTGGCTGTAGTAAACATCCACAAGCCAAGGGCGCTGTGGAGAGGAGAACTTATGAACACAATCCTGACTGACTGAGGAACGAGGAGAAGAGAGATAAGAGCAGATTGATGAAAGATTTGGTGAAGAGATTGGGCCGAGCCATACCGCAGGGTCTTGGGGGAGGTATGCTTCCCCCTCCTGATACCAAGGGCTGTAATCTGCAGGCTGGTAAATAAGTGTGAGCCCAGGAGAGCAGATCAGCTCTCTGATCCTCTCTCTGATGTGGATAAATAAACAGGAAGAGCTGCTTAACTGGGAACATTTATCTCTTCACACAGCATTTGGTAGATTATAAAATAAGTTCAAATAAATGAGGCTCTTCTGTGTCAGAGGCAGACGGTATTACTCTCACACGGTTTCATCTTGGCACAGATTCTCACAACTACAATGTTTCTCCCAGGAAACAATGGAAAGAGAAACGTTGAGCCAAACGCTGCATCTGAACATGCGATGTCTAAATATATCTCTCTGTCCTCACATGTGTTCTACGCCCGTGCTCTCACTCCGGCTCACTTTAAAACCGAGTCTCTAATGCCGCCGCTGTCGCTAGTGTCCCTGGTCTGTGGGGAGTTACAATCTCATTGTTATGTCACCGCGTCCTCGTCACCTACCTGCTCCGTTGCGGTTGTCTGTGTTGGTGTGGGACAGGTACTCTCCGAAAGCTCTGGCAGCTCTGCAGAGACACAACAAGTGTGACAGTTAACCCTGAGCCAGGAGAAATGACAACAACCTGTCTGAGCTCCTCCCTAGGTGACTGTCGACACATGACAGCGTTCAAGTGGATGATAGCTTTCACGGCAGCTTGTGTCGGGCCACTTTGATCGCTGGTGTGTAAGAGCTCATACGTTATAAAGCAGATTCCTCATTCCAATCGGTGATTGATTGTGCGATCTTAACATGATGACTGGAGGACTTAAAGGCTGGAGCTTCCCTCCCTGGTGCAGATGATGAGGGCCCACAGGGGGAGAGTGGCATTGTGTGTGTGTGTGTGTGTGTGTGTGTGCCAGTGTGGGAATAACACAGGCAGACGAGTGTAAGCACAGAGATTTGTTGGCAGGAACACGGAAGAACTGGCACAATGTGCAGAACATGGACGTCCATGTTGGAGACCGTTTCTCAAATGTAAGATACGATATCCTTTACAAAGACACGTTTGTATCGACTCAATCTACCGCTGCTGTGTGTCTCTGCTAGCTTGGTTTAGATTTAACTGCCACATAAAGATGCTCTCACTCAAATAAAGCATATTATATGTAATGGATCTCTTTAAAGCCGCTAACAGCATCGTGATTAAACTCATTTCCAGCAGTGAGTAGCTGAAATGAAGATGAGCTCATTGATGCAGGGTTTCATCTCTCGCCCCTGTGTCCTCTGGCTTGGGTTGGCAGTAAGTGTTCAATATATGGCTTTCTGAAGGGCAGATGACCTTGAATAACTGTGATTAGCTCATGAATAATAGTTCAAGCTCTGGGCTTCTGAAGCCTGAAGGAGGTCAGGCTCTCTCTGCTCCTTTCAAACACGTGATTTCACAAACGGGTCAATCAACACGATTGTTACCAGATGAAGCATGATGTGTAGATCTGCATGACGTCATACTTCATGGAAGGTGACTTAGGCTGTATACATTGAGCTCCACACTGGATTCAAAGGCAAAAGGATTTCAGATTTCAAGATAAAAACAACCACCTCTAAGAGAAGAGGCAAAGGGAAATTATTAATGTGAAATGATTCTCTTGATTTATTTGTTTGTGATTGGTGAAAGACAAAGTCAAAGTCAAATCTGCTGTTCTGGTCGTTTGCTTTATAGCCGACCCATTTCTCCTCTCGTAAGATCCACATACTTACAATTTGCAAGTCAAACGTAAAACACAGGCTTTACACACACACACACACACACACACGCACACACACACACACACACACACAAACACAAGCGTACGTGAAGAAACACAAGAGAAACAGTAGAGCCTGGATCCAGTCCCCACCCCCTCAGTCTGACCCAGCATTCCTACCATCAGCATGCACAAACACACACACACACACACACACAGACACAAACACACAAACACACACACACACACACACACACACACACACCGTCTCCCACGTCCTCACAATGCAACGCTGCATTTAAAATCAAATATCTAGGCTACACACACACACACACACACACACACTCCACCTTTGCATGCACATGCAAGCGATTCTCGGGGGGGGCTGCGGTGAAATGGAATGGCTGTGTTGTTTCTGTAGCCATGCCTCCCTGCTATGACACTCTAAGTAATTAAATATGAGGCAGCACGTGCAGCGGCGACGCACCGCGTGCAAACTCTCCACCCCGGCACGCTGATGGAGGAGGAGGAGGAGGAGGAGGGGAGACATGAGGAGGAAAATTCAATCTTTTATCTGTCTACACCCCCTCCTATAAAAATTCCGTCTGCTACTACTACAAAGTGCTGCAAAGATCAAAACAGCTGAGACACTTCCACCGCACATGTGATGCTTCAGCCATGTGTTCTGTTAAAGCCAATCTAATGTTAAATTAGCAAATGACTGATCTTGTCCTTTACTGACACATTGGATATTGGCTTGTTTGAACTTTCTGCCTCTTTGTTCCCCTGATCGCTTCTGTTTGGGGACATTTCCTGTAATTAGCTTTACTTTTCCACCTTTACCTAACTGGACTCATGTTTATTAGAGCAGAAGTGTGTTCTTTCTATGCTCACACACAAAGAAACTACACATTTTCAAGCCTATTACAGTAAAGAGAGCAGATTCTGTCTCTACGGCGCTGCTAAAGTCCTTTGTTGGTTGATACATGATGAATCCCTCCTGCTGTTATAAAGGTCTGCGGGGTTAATGTGACACCTTTGTTTGCACGAGGTCCTCGGCATCAGCAAATTCAATCAATTCAATCCATTTGTACAAAGTGAGCTTTCACAGGAAATGTCCAAGAGGCAGCATTACATCATCAATGCTGGCCTAACAGCTGAGGCAAGATAGAAAGAGACTTGGATTTAGAATTAGTTTTGAAATTCGGCAACACTGTCCCTCTTGTTTCTATGACATCATCTTTATCCTTCAACTCTACATATTAGAATCCTCAAATTCAAGCTTAGGACCCTGAACCTTATCTGGTTTGCGTGTGAGTTTATGCTCAGGGTGACATTTGGTCCTCAGTAGGGTAGAAGAGAAATAAAGCAGAGAGAGATCTTATTTATTCTCCCTGCAGCTCTCCAGGTACGACAGCCTGACGCTCTTCAGGCAGAAGCTGTTTCCTCTTACGCTTTATCATATCAGACAGCTCAGGTGTTCAATAAATGATTTTATTTTAGCTTCTCCCTCCGAGGAACGACTGCGGAACACGAATCCTAAAATAGAGAGTTTAACATTAAATCACACATCTGCCAGGACTCGGCCTCAACACCGGCAGGGCCAGCGCTGCTTTGGGGGGGGTTTCTGTTTCCTCCTGCATGTTTTCAGCCATGTGAAAAAGGCAGGAGGAGGAGGAGAAGGAGGAGGAGGAGGAGGAAGAAGAAACCTGGTGACAAGGGGAAGATGTGTTTAGAAGACAGAAATAGAAGTCAGCGAGCAGCGGGTGGGATGTGGGATGACGACGGGGTGACGATATGGGATGTGTTATATGTAAGAGGAAAGTCTTAAATGAGGGGGGAGTGTGACCACCTCCTCTGTGTGTGTGTCTGTGTGTGTGTGTGTGTGTGAAGGAGCTGGACTATATATGTGAAATACATATGAATAGAACAGTGTATGGACGCCTGGGGACGCATTCAGATGGAGAGAGAGGCAGAGCGATGAAAGCCAGAGCGTTACAGGAGCAAATAAAGGAGAGATGGAGCGGAGATATGAGTGTGTGTGTGTGTGTGTGTGTGTGTGTGTGTGTGTGTGTGTGTGTGTGTGTGTCTGTGTGTGTGTGTGTGTGTCACTACTACAGGATGTCCCTGAGGTCTCTCATTGAAGTTGATTCTCTCTCGTGTCAGCGATCACTCAGTGAAACGCCTCACATCAGCTTCATCCCTCAGATTGCCCAAGTCCACACTGACCTCCTCCTCCTCCTCCTGCTCCTCCTCCTCCTCCTCTACCTCTGCCCACTCTGTGATCTTGTCCTTCGTCTCCCTTTTCCCCCCATCCTTCTTATCCTCATTCTCTTTCTCTAATCTTCCTCTTTGACTTCTTGACTTCCCCTCTCCTTCTGTCTTTTTCTCCTTCCTATCCTCTCTCCGCTCCTTCCCTCTTCCCTTCACCTCCTTTGTCCTTCATCTCCTCCATCTCTTGATGATCATAAGGAATGACTCATAACAAACACAACAACGTGACAAACATCCAGTAAGCCTCTCCCCTTGTCTGTGCCTCGTCAGGGAGCGACAACAGGAAAATCATGGTGGAGTTGCTGGATTGGATTTTGATGCCTGAGCGTGTTGATGCTCCACGATACGTCCAGGAAGCTGTCAGAGCCACGGGAACGTACATACACACTTCATACACACTTCATACACACTTCATACACACTACATCGCATCTAAGCACAGGAGCTCTGAATGTCCACCCACATAATCCAAACTCTCTGATTCTGGATGGGGCTTTTTTAAATACCAACAATTTTGGATTGAAGCTGGTCACTGATCAAAATGAAGTCAACTAAACTAAAACAGCTTTAAGCACAAATACTCTTATTCCAGTTGTTGTCATCTTGTCGTTAAGTGGCTGTATGGATCACAAACATTCCTGTAAAATCTGACACTTTATGAATATTTAGCATGAAAGCTTTAACTGCAGTTTTAATTGCAAAATCCAAATTTAATGTTTTCTATAATTGAATTCTTGGCAGGGAAAACATTTAGATCATCATGGGGAATGTGAAATATGTGAACCTTTTAAAAGCACAAAGCTCCGATCACATGTTGCCTTTAAATACAACAAACACTGAAGCAGCTCAATGAAGAACTGAGGAGGGGGAAAGAATTGGATTTAAGCTTTCCTGAACTGTTTTCCTGCAGCTGCACTCAAACGTAAAGCTCCATCACATGAGAGGAGGACGACACACATGGGCTGACCCCCAGAGGTATCAACGGTACACTCCATAATAAGTCTGATCAGTCAGGCAAGTTCCTGCCTGCTTGCTCATTAACAGCCTGGTTAAGGGCCAAGCTGACTTTGTCCTGAGGATTCTCAACCACACCTGTAGAGTGAGATAATAGTGAGATAACAGTGGAGGGATAAAGGAGGTGGAGATGGAAAGGATGCATGAGGAAGAGGAGCAGCACAGGGAAGAAGAACTGCTTCTGAACAGATTCAGTTAACACAGCAACCAACCACAAAAGCCTTTACACCGTGCTGAACAAGTCTAACTTATGGTAAATCTATGTCAAAGAGCAAGAAAGCAAAGGAAACAAAGAGAAACAAAAGGAAAGGAGGACGAAGATGCAGATTCTTTGTCCCAGCTGATGAAGGTGTACGGCTCCGGTCAGGCCCCGCTTCCATCCTCCATCATCTGTCACCGGCCACCTCTGTTTGTGTGTGTGTGTGTGACGGCCAGCGTCTCCATCAACAACACAGGCAGGAAGCTGGGCCAGTAAAAGGCTGATGACTTCATTAAGCAGCACTTGAGCTGTGTTGCTCTGCTGCACCCCGCTGACAACAAAGGCCATGAGTCAGGCAATTACCCTTATCTCTCCTGAGACTGGAAGCGGGTCCATCAATACGCACTGGAGGGAACAACTCGCATGTAAAGTATCTCTTCTGCAGCAGACAAGTGTGGAGCTATTCCCTCATGCCCGGGCTTTAGCTGCGGCCCGACCTTTGTGTTGTTATCCTGACACATTGTGTTCATACGGGCCTTTATTAAAGACACAATAACACGGCTTTATTGCCCTGCTGCGCAAAATAAGCATAATATATTTCTCTGGAGGTGCTTGGCCTTGGGCAGGTTATGAGCTTTGTGCTTTACAGAACTCACTCACGTTCAAACTAAAGGTTCAGAACTCTGCCAGTCGGCCCAAACACATTCATAAAGCATGTGGCTCTTCCTCTCTTCCTCTCTTCCTCTCTTCCTCTCTTCCTCTGCTCGGCCACGGAGGAAACTGCAGCAAAGATGTCAGAAAGAAGTTCTTCTTTCTAAGATTACGCAACAAAATGTGAAGTCAGTCCTCCGCCTGTTCATCACCGTCTCTCGTCTGACGCTCCAGCTTATGTCACAGTTATGGAAATGTGACGAATGAGATCAATGACAGGTCAGGAGCCGTTAGCTGAGGGAGGCAGGATCGGTAATGACGCTAATGCAGGAGCAGCCCAGGTCAGCAGAACTCAGGGATGACCTAATGAACCTTGACCCAGCAGGAACGCTCCTCCTCTCCATTCATCACAGAGGATCTTTCCTTTTATGGGCTTTATTACTATTTAATGTCGGTTATGTGTTCCAGTGTGGCGTGGGAGGATCAACACACACCTGCATGACATCTCTCTCGCTCTCTCTCTCTCTCTCTCTCTCTCGCCGTGCTGTCACTCAAATAATAAAGAAGTTTGTTGTGGCTAGTTGTGCAGAGAGGTGACCCAGATGTTTGATGTGGACCGTGGCTGGATCTAATCTGTGCAGCTCTGAGGACGAGTCCCCTCTGGTCACACAGTCCCGGGGGAAAGGAGGCATGAAATTCCATTTTCACCAAAGTGGAAACTATTAAGGACAAACAGCTGTTGTGCTGCGCCGACAGAAACAGTCTTGGTCTTGGAATTGTAAAGGTGGTCTGAAGTGCTCACACATTATTCTCCATTATCTGTTCTATCTGCTGGTTGATCAGATGCAGGCTGTGTTTGGCTGGCGCCGCGTCCACAGACACACACACACACACACACACACACACACACTCATTGTGAACAGCACGAGGGAGCAGTTGGGCCATTAAAAAGCCACATTTTCATGCTAATTCCTTTAAAAAAACAGATATTAATCACACAATGATGAGCAGAGCAGAGCACAGAGAGACCTAACAAGCACATCAAAGGCTTTCAGAGGCTTCTTAACCCTAATAGCAATATTTCACTCTGCAATCCTCCCATAAGAGCGGACACAAAACACATTAACAGGAATTTCGCTCATATTTTAGCATTGCAAAGAACAAAAATGCAAAAGAGAGAGAGAGAGAGAATGTTTAAATGTTGGCCGGGCGATCATTCCATCCCATCTCTGTGTACAAAGACACTTCCTCCTGATGAACGCCTCTCTGCCAACAAGACGCCACCGCCAACAATCACAAAGATAAAAAATGAGAAAGAGCCGAACGCACGAGGAGAACGAGCTGCACTCCAAATATTAAAATCAATGTTTACACGGTTGAAGGTAACAGCTACCTTGACTAAGCGGCAGGTAACATCAGATGGCAGCGCCAAGCGTTTACTTCTGAAACCACTCACTGTGTCTAATCTGAACCTGAACACACCTTACAGATGTTCTCAGTAAACGCTGTGTGCTCTTCTTCATCTGGCCGGCCTGATGAAGAAGAAATGATGTGATTGAGAAACACCAAAGTGAGGAGGAAAGAGGCTAATTCTCTAAAGTTCTACCTGCAGGTGTGACTGTGTTAATGTCACTTCCTGTGTTCTTGTCCGTCCCATTGACTGCAATGATTTCAGAACGACTCCATCTCAGGGATCGATTCCTTTCCTTGTCTCATTATTTGCCTGCTTCTCTCTCTTCTTCTCTCTTTTGTGTTCCGTCCCTTTCTTTCCTCCATGCAGGAATGCCAGGACTTGTCTTTGTGCTCGGGCCTGTGCAGCCCTTTGGAGACGTCCCTATGTTAGATTGGGGCTGCATAAACTTGACGTGACTTGAAAATCCTCCCCAGGGGATGAGAGACGGACCATCTTCTCACTTTCAAGCAAACAGTAGAAATGTAAGCTGGGTGTGTTTTGTTACAAATAAAGGAGGGGAGCTGTTTACGGAGCTGTCACGCTCACAAAACGACTATTAGTCATCATCACATCATGCAGTAAACATTGTAAATATGTCATCAGCAGGCATCATGAAGGATTAGGACTTTTAGGAGAGAGACAGCAGAGATATTAGAACCAGCTGCACAGATCTGTAACGAGCCTCCGCCAGCCGAGACCTGATGGAGGTCGATGGGAGAGTGAGGTCCTATAAGCTTAGATGATCATTTTATGGCAACGCTATTCACACTAAATCAAACACACACACACACACACGGGATTGGATTTGTTAGAAAGAGGTGACACACTTCTACCTGGGCTCAGCAGGATGGAGGCGCCGCTCAATCCAGTTTGTACAGCGAGAGCCATTAAACTCCCGCTCAACTATACGGCTGCTCACACGCGCTGATGGAGTGGGATGTACACGCACACACACACACGCGCGCACACACACACACACACACACACACAGTTACCTTGGATGCCGGCCACATGCGTGTCTGGGATGCTGGCCGTGATCTGTGTGATTTATGCATAGCTAAGTGTGAGCTGTGAAACTGTGCCTGAGGGAGAGAGGGAGAGAGGGAGAGAGAGAGAGAGAGAGAGAGAGAGAGAGAGAGAGAGAGGGGTGGGAAAAGGACAGAGAGCCAACGCAAGGCTGAGACTAATCAAGTTGGGAGGTGGATGGATGGGGCATAGGTGGATGGGGAGTCATGTGTTTGTGCTGGTGTGTAAGCATATGTGTGTGTGTGTGTGTGTGTAGCTGTTGACACGTGCGTGTGTTTAAGACAGCAAGCAGGTGCAGGGATCAGACGCAGCGCTGGCACACACACACACACACAGAGAGAGAGAGAGAGTCCTGTTCCTAAGTGTGTCACATATCAGACGGGCTTTTTGAAGTCAGCAAGTGGGCGACATAAGATCAACTCGACAACGTGACTCATCCCCGCACGATCCGAACCAAGAACACACTGATGTGACACCCATGACGGGGAGGAGACCTTTAAGTGTGTGACTCATCAACACCAAAACACAAAAGTGTCCTTAGGATTACTCAGATGAAGTCCAGCTGACCTGGGAAGTTGTGTTTATATCTATGCATCACATTAAAAGGTTAAAAACACACAAACACACACTTAGTCTGCATCCTAACACCCTGAGCTTTCTTGTGTTTATGCTTGAATCCCGTGTTTCCTCACTGTGCAGGACTGGAGCTCGCTTCCAGACGAACGAATGCGAATGAACCCAGATGTAATTGAATGTTTAACTGAGCCGAAGCCAAACATGTGGAGGCTGAGTCTGAGTCTGAGTCTGATCAGGTTTAATAAAGGCTTAGAGGCTGAGCTGTGACTCCAGGTGCATTCAGACACACTACACTCAAAGTTCCACTTCATCACGCTGATGTGGTGAAACGTTTATTCCCTCTATCACTCACACACTCATGAGAGGAGAGAAGCAGCTTAGGTACAAACAAAGATGGGTTTACAAACAAACGTTGGTGAAATAGTGAAGCGCCTGAGTAAAGAGAGGTTCGGAGTAGAAGTAGACATCAGGACCCACAGTGTTTACAGCGGGGTTGTAGGTTTGTCACGCATCATAATAAACGAGCTAATCAGCTGTTTGATCGCAGTTAATTGGATTTTATAAATGATTTCACTCACACGCCTAACAGCTTATCCAGAACTTATCATCGGTGCGATCACAACACTGGAGCAGCTGTGTGTGTAAGGCGGCGGGGGGGGGGGGGGGGTTTGGGTTCGGGTTCGCGGACCTGATCTGGACCCTCGAACCTGACCCGAACCCTGCGGACACACTCACCGAACTTTTGCAGCCACGGAAGATATCGCGTCACTCCTCAAACTCTTCCTTTTGGACACCGCAGTTCCCATGCTGAAGAGGAAACAATCCAGGAGAGTAACCGCGGACCATTCCAGAGTCACCGGCGAGGGGAAACAAGCAGCGAGGGGAAAACAACAAGCGATCAAACTGTGAGGAGCACCCGAGCTACACGAGTTTGACTGTTAGGACTCCGTCATGTCTGCCATCGTGTGTGTGTGTGAGAGAGAGCAGGTGAGGATCCGGATCTGTGCGGCTTCAGAGCGCAGCGGCTGAGAGCTGCGCTTCATCTGCGCTCCTCATCCAACTGAAGCCTCCAGCGAGGAAGGAAGCTGAGACCATAAAAGGAAGATCTGCCTTCCTCCTCCTCCTCCTTCTCCTCCTCCTGAATCTTCCTCCTCCTCCCTCCTCTTCCTCCCTCCTCCTGCCCTGAGCATACAGTATATGAAACACACATATATTCATTTATGTATGAGGGCGTCAAGTGGGTGTGACAAGCAAGGTGAGAGCACTGCTGTCCAGCCTCTCTGTTCACGTGTGTGTGTGTGCGTGCGTGCGTGTGTGTTGCACACAGAGAAGGACTGCACTTTCTATGTTGTTGACATGACAATAAAGACATTCTATTCTATTCTATTCTATTCTATTTCCGTTCTATTCTAAGCTGAAATGTCCTTGTTTACATTTGTGCGCTCTCTTACACTACATTTAAATTCAATCGAATTAATAGAGTGTGAGTCATATTTACCTTCAGTGGGCTTCATGGTGATTTTGCTCTTTTTAAAAGCAAAATGTGTGAGATGTCGATAAAGCAGTGATTTTATATTTGTTATTTTGCGGAAATTGACTGACATCGTTTTAATTTTGGAAATTGTTGGGGTGACAGCGGTGTCAGAGCAAAGGTCAGGGTCAGCAGGAACAACAATACAGTGGTTGTCAAAATATTCTGTCATGGTGGGTGAGATCTGACCTCATGGTGGAAGCGGAGGAGAGGTGAGGGAGTCGCCCAGTTTAGTAAGGATTGGTAATTGGTGAGTCCAAATCAAATTTCATGGCAATCTGGAGAGCAGCCGTAAAGAGACGGACTGAACAGATGGCATTGTGGGTCCTGAGGCTAATGTTGTGTTGATGTTTGGGTGTCATGATGGGACAATAAGGTTCCAATCCCATGCTGACCCAGGTTCATACATCATACTGGAACTAAAGGCTACACTGGGATTCCAAAACAGGAAATGATAATCCTATTAGCCAAGGAGATCAACCTCTCATCAACCTGCAAATAAGAGAAAGATGATGATGATGATGATGATGATGGTGATGGTGTGTGTGTGTGTGTGTGTGTGTGTGTGTGTGTGTGTGTGTGTGTGTTGTAAGGACAATGTGTATCTGACTTATTCCTCACAGATGTTGTGTTACTTGTGTGTTTATGTCTTATTCTCTTCCTGTAATAAGGTTCACACTGTATGTATCTAATTAAAATTAAAAAAAAACATCAAACTTGCAAAAAAAAAAAAAAAAAAATTGAATATTTTTGGGTATGCAATGAAAGAGCTATTTTAAAAAAACAATTAGTAAACAGGTAATTTAACTGAAATATTCCTATGGAATCTATGAAATCTATTGAGTCAGAGTTACATTTTAAACTAGTTTGTGCTGAATCCTTACAATGTTATCATGTAATGTTACTGATCATTATAAACAACAATATCAACCTTCAGCCATGGTTGTGAATTCTGTCCTTATAGGCTCGACTCAGTCCTTACACCACTGACTTTAACCAAACATTAACCTCTTTGCATTGCTATTAGAAGCTGATGTAAACGCTGATGACCTGCAAACCTCCTTCCACCCTCCTGTGATGACACAAATATGCCGACATGCAGCCTGGGCCTCGTCCAGTTCCGTCCCTTTGCTGTTCTGAGATCATTTGGAGTTAAAAGGCAACGTGACATCACATCTCTCATCTCAAGAACTCAAACAGCGTCGGCTGATTGCTGCTCACGCCGCAGATATGCAGCACAGCGAGAGGTATAGATCCAGTCTGACACTTCACTTGGCATAGTCACTCAAGTCCAAGTTTGAAACTGTGAATCACAAACCCTTTAAAATGAGGGAGAAAAAGAAAAAGCCTCCAGAATGTGTCTGCTAATCAGGAGCGTGGGCGAGGCACACATGGACACGAGCGACGGTGTGAAGATGCCTCTCTGCTGTAAGAGTCTCTGCTCCACTATACGTCCACATTTCAATGCTATAGGGTCAGTGAAGCCACTATAATGTAAAGGGACGTCACAGGCTGCTACAACAAACAAAACACATGGAGAATTATCGGAAAATACGGTTTATCAACATCCTAAAACTGTAATGTCCAATCTGGAGCTTTCAGCCATCTACTAAATGATACTAATGCTGTCCTGGAGATGTAGAAGTGTGTTATCTGTCATCACACACACTCCAAATGAGATCTGGCTCACTGGATAAGACTTGAGTAGGCTCGGTAGCGGCGTCATTATCACAGACATAAAGGAGGAGATGACATCAGTGGCATTACATACGTGCGCCCACATTACAGCTCCTGGTTGGAACCGATGCAGCTGAGGCTCTGCCAACGTCTTCATCAGACACAAATGGAATAAAAGAATCTCTGGTCCAGTCCAAGTCTGCAGCAGACATTATTAGAAATAGCATCCACCTTCACATTTTAGCACAAATCAATCATTGCCACACTTGCAAACTTTGATTTTTTCTGCTTGAATCGGTGGTTTGAAAGATCTCAACACGCTATGGAATATTGAACTGATATCTTTCCTTTGAGTAATAAAACAATAAAAAAGTGAGTCCAGCTTTTCTTTCATCAGCTTTCCAGTCACAGCTGCGGAGCTTCATCAGCCCAGAGGCTTATAGTATTCACAGAGACAGAGAGTAAAGAGCAGACAAGATGCTGATTCAGACCCAAGACTCCAGAACGTCAATAGGACAGAGAAGTCTAGCACCTGTATAAATAATACAAATAAGTGTAAAAAAAAACAGTTTGCAGACTGAAAGAATGACTGAAGGACCAACAGGATTTGCAATTAATGACAACACACACACACACACACAAAGTCCAGGGGTGATGAAGCTCGTCAAGCTGACCTCTATGTGCCCTCGACTGCTCACAGCCACTGAAGGCCCAGAACACTGAGACCAGGAGCCTCACCCCTTATGTTTCCCATCTCTCCATCCTCACTTGGCTGCCCTGCTCTCCCTCTTCTCTCCCGCCTTGCTCCTTGTCTCCGCCCCTCCCTCCGCCTCAGCTCCTCCCACAGCACGTGAGGCCCGTCAAGCAGTGGTGAGACGGCACGTTAACAAATCGCCTGTATTAATATTTAAGCAGCCATCTGGTTTTTGCTGCGTGGCTCCTACTCCCGTCCACGATGCCCAGGCACACACACACACACACACACACACGCACACAAGCAAAGGAACAGAGGCATTTGTACGCATGCTTGTACACACACCCACACACACACACACACA